>NW_012101998.1:2134185-2199494 GCF_000951045.1 Mandrillus leucophaeus | reverse complement strand
AAAAAAAAAAAAAAATAAGTGGGAGCTAAATGAGGAGAACACATGGACACAGAGAGGGGAACAACACACACTGGAGCCTATCAGAGGACAGAGACTGGGAGGAGGGAGAAGATCAGGAAAAGTAACTAACGGATACTAGGCTCAATAACTGGGTGATGAAATAATCTGTACGACAAACCCCCAGGACACATTTGCCTATGTAATAAACCTGCACATCCTGCACGTGTACCCCTGAACTTAAAATAAAAGTTAGAAAACAAACAAACAAAGAACTTAAGCCTGGGTCACTTGTTCCCTTTCCCTGCCTCAGTGAAAGCATGAGTTGAGATACAGCTTCTACCAGCCTGGGTCCCCAGGTAAGCAAAATACACCCATTCTTACACATGGAAGGTGAACAGGAGGCAAGCTTTTGTCACGTTAAGTCATTTGGATTTGGGGGTTATTTGTTACTGTAGCATAAGCCAGCCACTGCTGACAGATACAATCACTCTGTTCATGTCACCAGTTGGCGACCTTCACTTTCTGACTCAGCCTCCCCTCTGGCTTTTCAATTGCCACTCTCTTTAGTTCAGCTCTCGGGGACACACAGTGCACTCAAGCTACCCAAACATAAAGCTGCCCCCAAACAGTTTTAAGGATTAACACTGATACCTGATGCCCTGCAGCCTATAGCAACCCAGCAAACTCCAATTTCATGGTGTCCAGCCCCATTACCCTTGGCATGAAAACAGGTAGAATTTTCTCCAAGCTCAGCACCTAAACAAGTGGCTTCCTATGAAACTGCCCATGCTAGGTGGAATGGATATATATATTTGCTGTCCAAGACAGAGAGTGAAAGGGGACTGGGACAACAGGCATAAATTATCACTGTCCTGGGTGAACTGGGATGCACAGGCACCCTAATTCCACTTTTGCCATCTTTACAGTAATAGGTCCTGGGTTATGAGAAAAATTCCTGGAGGCATTATCTAAGGATAGGTCACCAAATCCAGGAAATGCAATTAAAGGCTTAAGAAGAACATCTGGTAAAATTAATGTGTTTATCAGAGAGTATACTCTGCTTTTACTATTCTATGTGGCATTGCACTGAATGAGTGCAGCTGTTTCCCTAAGTAGGCACATGTGAATAGCAGTAGACATCCAAACAAAATCAAGAGCCCGATGCAAAATCCAGCCGTAAAGCATGAACACCCTGCAGAAACATTAGCAGTGTCTTCCTCCCGCCGGTCAGCCTGGGAGCCATTTAAGAGGAAGAAGGATAAAATCAAGAAAACAATCTTAGCAGCAAAAAGAATTATTTAAACAAAGCCAAAGTAAACTCAACTTCAGCGACCATAGGCTTCCTCTCTCCTTCTAGGCATGTGAAAAATATCAATGTCAGTGACTATTTTAAAAGACTACATTATTTTCTGGTAACACTTTGTAAGGAATAGCTGATTAATCCACACTAGGATGGTAATTAGTTGATTCAGTGTCTCAGTGGCTTCCAGTAAAGAAGTATGCACTGACTTTGGTAGAAGAATGTTTTCCTGTCTGTCTCAATTCCCACTTCCCTATCTCCCCTTCATGTGATGTGGGTCCTCCACCACAGGGTTGGTCACATGACCTGTGCTAACCCAAGAACCCCATCCCCCAAACTAGGTTCCAGGGATGGGAACAGGATCTAAACAAGACCATGGTACAGTTTGTCTAGGATTAGAACAGTCACTAGGTATATTAGTTTCCTAGGACTGATGTAACATATCACACAAACTGGTTGGCATCCTGTTGAACACAAACAAGAGAAATGTATTCTCTCACAGTTCTGGAGGCTAGAAATCCAAAACCAACGTGTTGTTAGGGTCACTTTCCCTCTAAAGTCTCTGGAGGAAGGATCCTTCCACGCATCTTCCTGGTTTCTGGAAGGTGCCAGCAATCCTTGGTGTTCCTTAGCTCATAGCTGCATCACTCCCATGTCTGCCTCCGCCTTCACATGGGCTGTCTTCCCCGTCTGCGTCTTCCCATGGTGTTCTCTGTGTGGGTCCCCAGTCACAATGGATTAAGGCCTATTCTACTCCACTGTGACCTCTTCTAAACTTACATCTTAATTAGATCTGCAAAGACCCTCTTTCCAAAAGAAGGTTACATCACAGGTACCAGGGCGACCCTTTCTTTTTTTTAGACGGAGGTTTGCTCTTGTTGCCCAGGCTGGAGCGCAATGGCACAATCTCGGCTCACTGCAACCTCTGGCTCCCGGTTTCAAGTGATTCTCCTGCCTCAGCCTCCTGAGTAGCTGGGATTACAGGCATGTGCCACCACACCCGGGTAATTTTTTGTATTTTTAGTAGAGATGGGGTTTCACCATGTTGTTCAGGCTGGTCACGAACTCCCAACCTCAGGTGATCAACCCGCCTCGGCCTCCCAAAGTGCTGGGATTACAGGCATGAGCCACCGCACCTGGCCTAGGGGTACCTTTAATAAATCTTTTTGGGGGGTACAATTCAGCCCACAAGACCAGGTGAGAAAGTCCCTCCCACTATGATTGCAAGCTCAAACCCATGGTAAGCCTGCTTGCCTGCCCGAGACGAAGTAAACAGAACCTAGAGATGGAGAAAGATGAGAAAGGCAGGGTCCTAATGTTACTGATTCCATGGAATGCAGCCACATCTGAATCCCAGGACACCTCTTGCATTTCCCAGTAACATGACCAACAAAATACCTTTCTGATCAAAATATATTTAGTTTGGGTTTCTGTCACTTACAACCAAGAGTTCCAATTAATATATCCACCAATGAATAATGCTCTGTAATGTGAATTCAAGTAGTTTCCCATAATCTGGGTGGAAGAGAGAGAGGATGGAAATATTTGTGAAAAAGATTGGTTATGTGCTGATAACTAACGGAATTAAGTGGGTACGTAGGAGCTTATCACACTATTATACTATTCTCCCTACTTTACCTATATTTGAAATTTTTCAAAAAATCAGTTAAATCAAATGTTCAATAAACAAGTTCTTTTAGGTCTCATACTTAAAGTCTAGCACAAATCAGAGGGGAAAAAAATAACAGAAAAAAAAAATAACAAAAAAAAATAACATACACGAGCCAGACAATAGCAGGCATCCACATGTAATACATGAAAACATTAGCAAAGTTTTCTTTGTGGTCTGCATAGGGCTATCAATATAAGACTTGCATCTCACCAGACCTCAAGGTCTTAGACAACAACAGCTGGCTGATGGCCACCTCAGACCATGCAGAAAAGGTCTGGCACGGCAGCTGCTCCTAGGGAAATAACTACTCAGTGTAGTGTGGAATTCATCTTTCCCCCCAGGTAATCACAATAAAGCAGCTATTATCCACAGCCAGCCATAAAGCAAGGGTGCAGCTCAGACAAAAGACAGGGTCACTTCTTATCTAAATGTTCACTGAAAAGCATTGTTGTTCTAACACAAGAATGTATTTCATGATTTATCAAATACCCATGATTCCGTCCTTCGATGTAGGCTAGAGTCATCCCCTCTTGGGTTACAGGTTCTCTACCCTAGCTACCCATAAGAATCACCTGGGATCTTTAAAAAATCCTGATGTCCAGGCTGCACCCCAGACCAATTAAATCACAATCTCTGGGGAGGGGTCTAGGCATCAGTGTTTCTAGGAGGCTCCTCAGTGATTCTAATGAGCAACGAGAGCCGAGAACCACTGCGCTGGATAGACCTACATCTGTGAGGCAGTTGAGGCAGCTGCTCACTTTGGATACATGCCTCACTTCTCTAAGGCATCTGCTACTATCGGTCGGAGCAAATTCACTTCTGGATCTACTCTAGTGAGTAGATCTCAATCAATCCAGAACCTTGTTCCTCCCTCTTTGTATTAGTTTCCTAGAGCTGTATGACAAAATACCATAAACTTGATGACTGCAAACAAGAGAAATTTATTCTCACAGTTCTAGAGGCTGAGAGTCGAAAATCACGGTGTTGGCAGGGCCATGCCCACTTTGAAGGCTCTAGGCAAGGATGCTTCCTTGTCTCTTCCTAGCTCTTGCTGGCTGCCAGCAATCCTTGGTGTTACCTTGTAGAAGCATCACTCCAATCCCTATCTTCATCATCACTTGGCATCCTCCCTGTATGTCTGTGTCCTTTCTCCTCCTGTTCTTTTTTTTTGTTTTTTGTTTTTTGTTTTTGTTTTTGTTTTGTTTTTGAGACAGAGTTGCACTCTTGTTGCCCAGGCTGCAGTGCAATGGCACGATCTCAGCTCACCGCAACCTCCGCTTCCCAGGTTCAAGTGATTCTCCTGCCTCAGCCTCCTGAGTAGCTGGGATTACAGGCACGCGCCACCACACCCAGCTAATTTTGTATTTTTTAGTAGAGACAGGGATTCTCCATGTTGGCCAGTCTGGTCTGGAACTCCCGACCTCAGGTGATCCACCCGCCTTGGCCTCCCAACTTTCTCCTCTTCTTATCAGAACACCAGTCTTTCTAGATTAAGAGCCCACCGTACTCCAATATGAACTCAACATAACTGATTACATCTGCACTGACTCTGTTTCCAAATAAGGTCACATTCTAAGGTTCCAGGAAGAATACTAATTTGGGTGGTGAGCAGGGGCAGTATTTAACCCAGTGCATTCTTCGTCACCCATATTGAGTTTTACACTTTGTCTTCACCAGAATGCATGTAAGACATAACTAATTGGGAGTACAATGCTTTTAATAAATTTTATTTTGAAATCATTTTAGATTTATAGGAAAGTTACAAAGATAGTACAAAAGTTCCTGTATACCCTTTACCCAGCTTCGCCTAATGTTAACATGTTACAAAACCATTTATAGGCTGGGTACGGTGGCTCACGTCTGTAATCCCAGTACTTTGGGAGGCTGAGGTGGGTGGATCACTTGAGGTCAGGAGTTCGAGGCCAGCCTGGCCAACATGGCAAGACCCCATCTCTACTAAAAATACAAAAATTAGCCAGGCGTAGTGGTGCACACCTGTAATCCTAGCTACTCAGGTGGCTAAGGCAGGAGAATCACTTGAACCCAGGAGGCGGAGGTTGCAGTGAACTGAGATCGTGTCACCTCACTCCAGCCTGGGCAACAGTACAAGACTCCATCTCAAAAACAAAACAAAAACAAAAAACAAACCATTCATAAAAACTAAGACATAAACTCTGGTACAATGCTATTAACTAAACTATACACTTTATGCCTATTTCACCAGGTTTTCCAACAATGCTCTTTTTCTGTTTCAGGATTCAAATTAGGATACCACCTTAAATTTAACATAATGCTCTTAAAAATGAAAAAGGTCAGAACCAAGCTCTATTTACAGAATCAAATCAAAACTTCACTTTGGCATCCTTCTTTTGCTCACGCTTCACCCTGTTCCCCACCCCATGTATTTGCATTCAGCTAGTTCTATGTTTCCTCTGTATATCCTTCCTGCTTGAATTTGGTAGTCTCAATTTTTTAGTCAAGTTAGTTCTTAACAATTTCGAGGTCATGGGACTACTCTGAGAATCTAACAGAAGCTATGGAGTCGCTGAGAACACTGCACAATTTAGCATCCAATTTCAGAGCAGTCAGATACTAATCCACTTCCCTCCTCCCCAAGTATAGAACCACCTTGCAGAGTTTGGCTTCCCCAGGCATTGATTCTGCAATGAAATCATCACAACTCACTATCAATCTCTCTTCCAAGGCAATTTCTCCAGATCCTGGACATAGTGCAGTGCTCCATACTCTGGGTCTTGGCCAACCTTAGCTGTCCCAGCCACTGCCTCAGGCTGAGGCTGAGAAGGGCTGGCTGTGCAGAGCTCTCCCACTGGGCCCTGAAGGCAGCTGGACTCCCTCTCCAGCCAACTTGGCTGTAAGCATAGAACCCCCACAAGTTCTGCTTGACCCAACACCTCTTCTGAGCCCACTTTCTTCACGAGTGGGAAGAAATATCTCAGAATGTTAACACTTCTCAGGCCACAAGCCATATTATCATCTGAATTTCAACAAAGAAAAGTGGCTCCAGCATGCAGAGTGGGATCAACTTGCTCTACCAACTTTGGATCTTCTGTCATTTGGAAATGATGGGGATCTTGGACTCACAGGCAATGCCTGCCTACTATTATCTTTGGAATCAGTATGTGAGGCCCCCTAAAGATGAGAAACATACAAATGTACAACCCCACATGTTCTCTTAAGCTCCCATACCAGCCCTCGTAGCAGTAACCAAGGAAAGGGAAACTCCATCTGCACTCACGGCTCACAACCTTATGTTTGAACCTCTTCTCCAACTGATTCCTTGAACCCTGTTCTGTCCCCCTCACCCTGCCATCCTTGGATGTTGCTCGTTTCCATCAACGCCTCGTCCATCTGACTCATGCTGAAGATGGTCCAGGTGTCACCTGAGCTTTGCTACCTTTGGTAAAGACCTGTGCAGGCTTCTCTTTGCCCTGGAGTCACACTTTGTCCCCTATTGACACCCCAGCCAGGATCACACCAATACCTCCAACATCAATCAGAAGTCAGCAAGAATGGAAAATAGACTAAGTAACTTCTATGGACAGGGCTGGGTCTATTCTTACCTTCTGCAAATGGTTCCCATTCATAAAACCGGCCCATGAATGGCTTGTTATTGTAGGATGCACACTGTACCTCCCGGATACTTCTACTGCTTTCTGGACATACCTAATAAAGGAGATATTAAATATGCAATTAGTGTCCATACTGTTCATAGCTCCAGGATACATCTCCAAACTCTGGATACCTTTCCAACTTTATTTTTTTTTAATTTTTATTGTTATTTATTTTGGGGGGGTGCTCTTGTCACCCAGGCTGGAGTGCAGTGGCCCAATCTCGACTCACTGCAAACTCCACCTCCCAGGTTCAAGTGATTCTCCTGCCTCAGCCTCCCAAGTAGCTGGGATTACAGGCACCCACCACCATACCTGGCTAATATTTGTATTTTTTGTAGAGATGGACTTTCACCATGTTGGTCAGGCTGGTCTTGAACTCCTGACCTCAGGTGATCCACCCACCTCGGCGTCCCAAAGTGCTGGGATTACAGGCATAAGCCATTGCGCCTGGCCCCTTTCCAACTTTAAATACCAGCCCTCTTCTACCTAAACTACTGAGTTTCTGATCATTTGCTCATAACCTGCATGAAAAAGTTTAAATGCAGATCCCCAGGCTTCATGTATGCCAACTCAATCGTTATAGGGGCAAGAAATTTTTAACAAGCTCCCCAGATTATTTTTTTGCACACTGTAATTTGAAAACCACTGATCTAAACCTTCTACTCCTGACAAGTCAGTCTACTCCATTCTCTCAAAGAGATCATCCGCTTCTGTTTGACTTTGTTCATGCCATTCCCCTTGCATGGAATAGTAGTCACAGCAGACACGTTCGGAGCCCTTACCTTTGCCAGGCACTACTTTAAACATGTTCCACATATGAACTCATTTAATCTTCACAACAACCAATGAGGTAAACACTGTAGTTTTACAGATTTTTCACGAGAGCAAACTGAGGCATGGAGGAGTCACACAGCCAGTGAGGTGTGGGGCCTGGATTTAAACGGAAGCAGCCTGGCTCCCACCAGGCTGTCTCTCATGGTCCTCCCCATTTTCTCTAAATTCTAGCTTAGATTCTGTCCCACCTAAAGCAGGAATTTCCGACCTTCTGCGTGCAAAACAATCACCCAGAGATCCTTTTGGAAATGTAAACTTCTGGATCCCTCCATGAAGGATTATTATTCAGTAAATCTGGGATGAAATCCAGAGATCTGTATTTTATCAAGTTTATCCAGGTGATTCTGATGCACTAGACTACTCAAGGAAAACACACTGCTCCCTCTGGCTTTTTTCTTCCTCATTTATAAATGGTAAATATGAGCAAAGTGTGGTATAGAGTAAATAAGTATGAGACAGAAAATAGTAAGATCAGAATCTCTAATTCATATTATGGATAAAGTATGATCTAGCTTTGTTGAACCTGAACTATAAGAGTGTGTGTGTGTGTGTGTGTGTGTGGTGTGTGTGTGTGTGTGAATAATCAGAAGGAAAAGAAGCCTGGCCCCTGAAACATCAAACAGTACTGTGTAGAAGTCGTCTCTGGAATAAACTGCTAATAGGATAGTTCAAAGTCTTCAAGGATTTGTAGAGAAATCTACTGTATGTATCAGAAATATTAGGTCTCCTGGAAGATGAGGGACCAGAGGAAGGACTGAAAATAGGTGTGAGGGTAAACATCTCCTGCTTGATTAAGGACAGTCGCAGCTGGGGAGGCTGCTGGTACAAATGTGCAGCTGTGGTCTGAGCCGAACCATATGGAGCAAGAAGCCCTCTAAAGCAGAACATGATGGAAACTGGTAGGAAAAAACAGGCAGGGTGAACAAGCAGGTGGGCTGAGCTCTGACGATCAGTGAGAGGCAGACAGGCCACGGAAGCCTGTCTCCTAGGGCTCTGGAAGCCAACCTGCTGGCAACCCTGAAGCTGCGCCCATGTAAGCTTCCAGCAACACCAGCTGTCTCCATGAAGGGTTTTGAGTTAACTAAGATGCTTTTCACAGCCCTTTGGCCTGAGCCAAAGTTCGAGTAGGATGTGAACAGCTGGGTGACTTGGAGAGGCCACCATCCCTGTAGCAGTCCCCAAGTACGGCTTCGAGAAAGAAAACTTAAGGAGTTTGTTAAAAATGCAGATTCTCAAGCCTCACTCTGGCAGGAGAGTGGGGAAAAGAGCCCAGGAATATATGCTTGAAGTGCTCCTTGGGTGATTCTGGTGCAGCCTGTGCATCCTAACCTGTGCAGCAGCGATGAAGAGCCACGCCCAAGCCCCATCTCACTCCACTCCAAATTACTTAACACAGAATTAGAGTGCTAGAGCAAAAGAAAAAATCAAATCCAACCCCTTTCATTTACAGATGAGGGAACTGAGACCTGGAGATGTGGCAAGCCTTGCCAAGGGCTCCACAGTGACGCAGAAGCAGAGCCCAGAGCGCTGATGGCCCACTCTGTCCATAATCAGAGCTAGAGATCAGCTGCTGGGCTGCAGGTCTTCATAACAGAAACAGACCAACACAAGCGGCTGAAGGTCCTGTTCCTCAAATAACTACACCTAAGTAAAGCCAAGGTGCTCTACAACGAGGCTCCAGCTAGAAGCCACACTTCATTAACCTAGTGGTAGTTACTAGAACTGGAAGCTGTAGACTACAAAGACTTACACAGTCTGCTTAACCTCTCTCTCTCAATGAGTAAAATGGCTAATAGGCTAGACTACAAACCAATGCACATTTAGAATTATCTAGAATTGCTCAGTACTTGATAACATAAATGCCTATTTCATGACTGAGAAAGGAGTCCACAATCCATTAAGTTATAAGTGTTAAAAAGATTATGTGTGTGGAGTGTGTGTGTACATACACAGAGAGAGGTTAAAAGTGTTATCTCTGGAAGGTGACGTTATAGATGTTGTTAATCTATAATTAATTGTTAGTCTATTTGTGTTATTTATTTTTTTCTGCAATGAACATGTAATATTTATGTAATAAAAGTGACAATTGGCCAGGCAGGCGCAGTGGCTCACGGCTGTAATCCCCTAGCACTTTGGGAGGCCGAGGCAGGCGGATCACTTGAGGTCTGGAGTTTGAGATCAGCCTGCCAACATAGTGTAACCCTGTCTCTACTAAAAATACAAAAAATTAGCTGGGTGTGGTGGCATGCACCTGTGATTCCAGCTACTCGGGAGGCTGAGGCAGGAGAATCACTTAAACCTGTGAGGAAGAGGTTGCAATGAGCTGAGATCGTGCCTCTGCACTCTAGCCTGGGCAACAAAGCAAGACTCTATCTCAAAAAAAAAAAAAAAAAAAAAAAAAGTGACAATGTATCAGAATTGAGCCCTTCCAAATACACTAGCCCTTAGCTAGCTTTGCATGTCCTTGCAGTTTAAGGTATGGCTTAATACTCCACTAATGCCCAGTTCTCTCACATCCATACACATCTGCCAACCCAACTTACTGTGGATCATTCAGGATACCCTGTCCCTTGGTCACCATTAAGTCATTCACATCTAAGCATAGCCCAGTTCCTATCTAAGGCAGAAGAGCTTAACGTGGCATCAGAGCCACAATGATCAGCAGATCCACCTGCAGTTGCCAGGAGTTAGCTGAGCCCAGCAGGAGGTAACAAGGTGTCCTGGTGGACGGGCATGGCCCTGTGTGTGACTCCAGCAAGGACTCACATGACGCCAGGCAAACTGCAAGCCTGGAGGGCAGAGGGATGTGGCCAGAGAAATGCAAGGCTTCTTGGGCCCGGACGTGGAAGCGTGTTATTGAGGCAGCATTATGGTATAGGCAAGGAAGGCAGAAGCCTGGACTGATGATGATAATGATGATGATACCTAACTTTTATTGAGCATTTATTAAATGTTAGACATTCCACTATGTGACTTACATATATTCAGCTCATTTAATCCTCACAATAACTATTATACCCATTTTACAGACGAGGAACCCAAGGCAACAAAAAGTTAAATGAGCTGCATAAGGTCACAGGGCTTGTAAGTGGTGAAATCAAGATTTGAACCCTGACACTTTGCATCTGGAATCCATCATAGTAACCACTATGCCACGGTGCCCTCCTTGACTGTGTAGACAATAAAGTTAATTTGTGATGGGTCCTCGGACAAGAGAGCCATAACTGTGTCTTGTCTATTGTCAGGATAGGGCTAGAGGCAAAAGCTGGAATCAGTCCCCAAGGCCTGGAGAAGTGGCTGGCCTCTGCTACAAGGAGCACGGAGCTGTGGAGTGAGGAGGAAAACCAAGCAGGCCTGGGAAATCCTGTTTCATGTCTCTTTTATAGATTACATCTGTTTGTACTTGTCATACTATTATCGGGATGTGATCTCCTCTCATTTTAACAGACTCTCTGAAGTTAAAACTTCCAGGTTACAGATCCTTTTACCCCTTCTTAGGTTTTAAATTGTTAGGTTTTAAATTGGTTGTTTCCTGATGTCATGGACTGAGTCACCTTCACCTTATCAGTAATCGTCTGTACATTATTACACTGTGAGCTGGCCCTGGGGACAGGTTTCTTGCAGATAGCTAGCAGATCCTTTCCATGGGCAGAGATTCTCGCAATCTTCAGGCCAGAAAACTGAGACAGGGGAAAAGCCATGGAGATAGAGATCAGGCTCATTCAGGATGAGACTAACAAAGTCTGGCTATTTAGAGCCAAGTAATGCCCCTGGGAGATAACCTCCCTTCAAATGACTCCCACCCAAAAGAGGGAGGGATGTTTCCACTGGACTTTTAATGGAAGAGAAATAAAGATGTACTTTAATATGATTAGCTGACTCCTTATAAAGCAGTATGAGCCCTATCCAAAGTTCCATCTAGACAATTGCCTGGGGTTGCTATGAGTCACAAATAGTATTATGGAAACTCCAGCTACATTTCTAGTGACCCTGGTTAATCTGAAATGACAACTGCCTGTACCCAACTTCACTGCTCGAGAGGCCACCATCTGTGATCACAAACTTACCTTTTGGTAATTAATTACTGTCATCTCCCCAGGAGATGAACAGCATCATCTCCAATGTAGCGGTGCCAAGGAACACGACCTTGAAGTCTGCCTGCGTCAGATATGCAATTTTTTTATCCTTTTCATTGCTATGAATTCAATCAAAAGACCAGCTACCATAGCAACATGTGATGTATTTAACGTCACCACAGTCATGAAACCTTTAAAAAAAAATAAATCTAGAAAATGTCCCTGCACTGTCATGAGAAAGTGGCTGTGTGACCTTGGGAAAAACATTTAGCTTCTCAAAGTCTAAACTACCACAATTGAATAACAAGCCCTGTATCACCTTCCAGGCCCCAATCCCCAGGGGGTTTTATGGGGATTTTTAAGTGGTAATACATTAATGTTTCCAGCTCTCTGTAATGCTCAATAAATGTTTGCTGAAGTGGAGACACCAAATGTCCACTGTGGAGAATCCAGTAGTTTCAGAAGCCGTACGTGCCTGAAAAGTATGTGTTCTGAGCAAACATGCCCTTCCTTCCTTTCTCATCTACAGCTGGAAAATGGGCTTGTTTTCTAGCTATAGAGAAATAGCTCCGGTTATCTTGCACATTTTTCAAATATATTTAATATCTCCTTTCTCAAATTACACAGAACAAACTCAACCTCACAAAAACCTTTGCCACCTTCCACCACAGACATTTTCCAGTCAGGGAATTAACTGGTTTGTCCAAAGAGTTGAGTAAAGGCTTTGGATGTTTTTTGTTTGTTTTGTTTTGCTTTAATCTGAGATTTTCTTAATTCTCAAACGCTTTTTTTTTTTCCATCCAAGGGAAGTTCATAACGTTCTCCTGTTCTCCTAGGGAGAGGTGTTTCCCTCTCATTCAATACCTACATCAAAGCCCCAAAGGATGTTAATGTGACACTAAGCCCAGCCATTCACCCAGGCCAATCTTAGATTTTTAAATATCCGAGATCCCTTCAAATCTAGGCCTATCTCAAGAGTGCTTACTTATGACTGCCTATTTATATTATTTACATATCTCTATGTCTGTAAGAAGACCTAAAAAAGAATTCCGTTTTCCCTAACTAATCAGGAAGCACATGGCAAAATGTAAACTTGTTAAAAAAGTTAGTCTGGTGCGGTGTGGCCCATGCCTGTGATCTTTTGGAGGCTAAATTGGGAGCACTTTTGGAGGCTAAATTGGGAGCATGCTTGAGTGCAGAAGTTCAAGACCACCATGGGCAACATAGCAAGACCCCATCTCTACACAAAATAAAAATAAGCTGAGCATAGTAGTGCATGCCTGTAGGCTGAGGCAGAAGGATTGTTTGAATCCAGGAGTTTGAGGCTGTAGTGAGCTATGATCATGCCACCGCACTCCAACCTGGACAACACAGTGAGACCCTGTCTCAAGCAAAACCAAAACCAAAAACCAAACCACCTTACTCTCCTAGGGAGCATACATTTCCTAGTGGCTATTTCCGGTATCACACTAATAAGACTGGCTTCCGTCCCCTCTGCTATCTGCTGAGGCAGGGTGTAAAATTCCATTCAAAGGCAAATATTCATTGCAGCGCTCCATGTGTCAGGTGTTGACAGTAATGAGGATACAAAGAAGAATCTGCCATAATAGCCTCCCTCAGGGACTTACAGGCCCACTCGAGAAAAATGCATAAACAAAAATGTATAATCAAAAATGTATAATGCATGGAAAGGAATGTAGTGAATTGTTTGGACACAATATTTCTAATCTTGCAAAGGAAGGAGTTAACTGATTTTTCCTAATGTTGAAAAATCAAGAAAATAAAAATTGTTAATATACTACATACAGCCAAAAACATAAGTTAAAATAAAAAATGTGGCTAGTGTAGATCAGCAGGAGTGGAAGGAAAGGGGGTCATTTCTTCATCTTCCAGAATAAGGAGTTGATGCAGAAAATTTAAGTTGATATATCGAGAAGCAGGGGTATTAATATGCCATTTCGAGTTATAGAGAGAATGAACATAAGAACAAGAAGTTAAAAATCACTGGCTGTGATTACATCTTGAGAGAGAGACTAGGATATACACGTCTTTGCTGTTCTGATATTTCTTACTCTTGTTTGTACAACTTTTTATAATCATGAAAAATGACAACTGTTAACAATTCTTATGTATATATATTTGTGTGTGTGTGTATATTCATATACACACACAGGTTTATGTATACATATGTGTGTGTGGTGTGTGTATACACATGTATACATGTTTAAATATACATATGTGTGTGATTCATATAAGAGTGTGTATGTGTGTATAAATATATATATATGAAAAATTAAGAGAATTTTCTATGGAAATTCCAAATGGTCTGAGAAGACAGAAAGAAAAATGCTGCAAAAAGCACTGATTCTTGCACATATTTCCTAGATGAGGAGGCTAGTGATAAGCTCATGATAAGGGAAACTAGCGTTGAAACCCCCAGTCTGTCCATCCAGTAACTGGCCTCATGGTTCCTGGCAAGCTTTACACCTTACAGAACTGTACTCGATTCTTACTTGGCTCATTTACTAAGTTTTTGCTTAAAATTGCAGTCAGAAAGTTGTTAGCTACTCTTTCATTCAATATCAGACTAGAGATGGAGTAGAATTAGAATCTGCCTGCAGAGCACACCCAGCTAGATTTGAGATTTGGCCAACATCTTCCCCTTATCTGCACTTACTTTGGGGCAGAAACAACTACATATGGATAAATCCATGGTCAAAAGCCAGTCCTACCCCAGGGAAATTCACTGGAGAGTCATTGATACCAGAACTCTCGTTTGCTATAAGTTGCTTTTAGCCCCAGGAGTTTCTCCCTCATAATGTTAAGTGCACTCTGTCTAAACTCAGGATCACACCTCCTTTGGCAGCAAAGCCCCTTAAAAACTCATAATTTTGTCCCTGCCTTGCACTACAGCCTCCCTCCTCCAGAAGAGGTCAGAGTATCAATCAGTCTCCTCTCCAGGGAGAAAATGTTGCATTCAGAGTGCCTAGGAGAAAGTGTCAAATTCGGAGTACCTAAGAGAAAGTGGGAAGAGAGACACCTAAGCCTCCAGGACAAAGGCAAAAAGGATTTTTGTTGTTGTTGTTTTAGAGACAAGGTATTGCTCTGCCCCCTAGGCTGGAGTACAGCGGTGTGATCCTAGTTCAATGCATCCTCCAACTCCTGGGCTCAAACAATCCTCCTGCCTCAAGCCTCCTGAGTAACTGGGACCACAGGTACACACCATCAACCTCAGCTATTCTTTAAATTTTTTGTAGAGATAAGGTCTCACTATGTTCCCCAGGCTGATCTTGAACTCCTGGCCTCTGGCCTCAAGCAATCCTCCCACCACGGCCTCTCACAGTGCTGGGATTACAGGCATGAGCCAATTAAGCCCAACTGAACCTGGCCAGAAAAGGGCTGTTTTTTTTTTTTAACTGCATCCCCTCAGGCACCAGAGGAATTGAGGTTTGATTTCTCCTTCCTCTGTTGCAATCCCTATAAAAACTCTAGCTACCAAGTCTTGGAATTCAATGACCTTCCATGAAGAAGGAACTTAACTGTTCACTCTGTTCCTTGAGTTCCTATTACTTTTAGCCCTCATTGAGAAAGTGCAGGGTTGCGGATTAATCATGGCTTCTGCCCTGTGTTGCCCCTTCACTGCTGAAGACAAACTTGCAGGTGAAGTCTTCACTCACTAGAAACACATCTGATTCCACCAAGAGGTCCTTGAGTGCCTCCTTCTTGCTTCTCAGAACTTACTGGACTGCAAAGGGCCTCCAGGACCCCTGTCACTTGCTCTTCCTAAAGCATCCTCCCTCGCCTGGATAATCCGCACTCAAACTCCACCCAAGCCAAGTTAATTTCCACTGTGTGGGGATTTGAAAGGACCTATGTGGCATGTGCAATGGCACATATGATCTACACTGTTAATGCCTTTTTATGAGTCTATCCCTCTTACTGGACTCGAGCTGCATAAGGCAAGAGTCTGCTCCCATCTCAGTGTCTCCAACCATAGCCTAACACCTCACCCCACGCAATCAACGTCAATGTTATGCTTATGGACTCCAAGCAAAAGCCTTCTCTTGGGAGTACTTAAAAGACTTTGCGCCACTGCACTCCAACCTGTGCAACAGAGCAAGACTCTGTCTCAAAACACAAAACACAAAAAACAAAACAAACAAACACACACACACACACAAAACAAGGCCGGGTGCAGTGGTTCATGCCTGTTATCATAGTACTTTGGGAGGCCGAGGTGGGCAGATCACCTGAGGTCAGGAGCTGGAGACCAGCCTGGCCAAGATGGTGAAACCCTGTCTCTACTAAAAATACAAAAATTAGCTGGGTATGGCGGCATGCACCTGTAATTCCAGCTACTTGGGAGGGTGAGGTGGAAGAATGGCTTGAACCCAGGAAGCAGAGGTTGTAATGAGCTGAGACTGCACTACTGCACTCCAGCCTGGGCGACAGAGTGAGACTCTATCTCAAAAAAAAAAAAAAAAAAAAAGACTTTGGACCAGATTGAGTCTTGGCGTCCACCACAGTCCACCACATACAGTCTGCTGAAGGAGTGTTGCACTAGCTGATGTTTGAGATTGGTGCTGGAAAAGACCATAGATTCTCCATCTGTACTAGGATGTGTCACCTGAACTTCCTCATACACATTTTAGGCAAAAAAAAATAATAATAATATTTCCTTATCTTTAAAGTCTACATTCAGAAATCTTGTATGAATTGAACAATCTCAGAGACATGCTGGAATGCCTAAAATTCCTAGATCACACCATAAGATAGGTCTTAATATTAAACGTGCACATCGGAAGATGTAAATAATTCACTATCATGAAGTTGGTTATCTATAATTTCACTCTTATCACTTTAAAGTCACCATGACCCAAGGCTGATAATACTGAAACTAAATCACAGCTGAATTGTTGGGTCTCTTGGCAATCTTGTTTTGTCACTGTGTAAAGGTAAAGGAGCCTCAATCGCAGCTAACACGGGACTGAGGACAACTCTGAGCAAGTCTGATCATTTCATCCACGCATTTCTTCAGTTACCACTGAGAACCTGGAAGATGTTCAGATATGGGGAGACCTTACTTCATTCCTATCTAAAGGGGGGTATGCCAGTCACGTTTATTTCCTAACAATGTGTCAGCACCATGCCTTCCATGTGTGGCTGCCATGCCAGCTCTTCTATATGCCATCTTGTCTGAACCTGACATCAACCCTACAGGGTAAGGATTATTAGCCCACTTTACAGATGGTCCTCAGGGTGTTAAGTGACTTGCCCAAGGAAACTTAGCTCCTCTGTGTCAAAGCTTGGCATCTGTATATCTTTTCCTCTTTGAGTAGGAATACTTACATAATTGGGGCATTCATGTCCTCTCTTGATGCTGGACATCAGGGAGGACAAAGAAATGTCTACATGAGGTCATTGATGCTGAGATGCTGGGGCATATGGGTCCATCTGGGGAGTATATAAAAAAAGCAATATAGCTGAACTGAGACTACTCCCCTTAGAAAGGCCTGTTTGCAAGGCTGGTCCATGGCTGGCCTCTGGGAACTTGAATCTCAGGGCAGTTCTCAGCACTCCCTAAATGATAGGAGTGGCTCACGGTGCCTAAATATAGCTTATGCTAAATACCTGATTTCTTTTTGGGAGTCTGGAATTTTGATATGTGGCAGGCAAAGGGTGCCTATGTGACCAGCCCTCAGTAAAAACCCTGGGCACAGTGGGGGCTTCTCTGGTAGACAACTTTTACATGTTGTAACAAGTCATTGCAGAGGAATTAAGCAAGTCCTGTGTGGTTCCATTGTGATTCTGGAAAGCTTATGCCTGGTTTCCTATGCTCTTCGGCCTATGTGCCTTTCCTTTAGTGATTTTGCTTTGTTTATTCAACCCTTTGGCTGTAATAAGTCGTAACTGTGAGTGTGACTATATGCTGAGTCTTATGAGTCCTCCTAGGAAATCATCAAACCCAGGAATGGTCTTGGGGACCTCTGACAGGGAAAATTTTAAAGAGATCATGGGGGTGTGGCCCAAGTCACAAGAAGCCATGGGCTTATGAAAAAAATATACGCAATAATGGAACCTCTAAGGAATAACACCTCTCAATAAGGGTAAGCAGGATGTGGACTTGGGACAGTGGGGTGCACTGGGGAGGACACTACGCACATGTCACAGGGAAGAGAAGGGAACTACACCTATACAATCCCATGTCAACATGTACTTCTTTGGCCTGGGTTGGGGGCTTTATTTTGCCTTCTTCCACAATGCCAGAAGACACCATGACCTCACAAGAAGTTTCTAGGATTCCTCGCCATTCGGTCTCCTCAGTGGTGCCATTACCCCAGCACCCAGGGAAGCACAGCTTCTACATGGGGAGAACAACCCTGCTGTTGGCAGCACAGGTCTGGCAAAAGGGGCATGCTTTACAAAAGTAAGTTAAATGCAAGGAATGCTAGGCGGGCATCAGCTCCACATGGATGCCAAATGCCCCCTCTTTTACTTTCTCCCCATGGTTTGCTTGGTCTTCAAAACTAAGAGATATATTAGTCAATGGGAGAAAGTGTTCTATATTACAAATGAGTTCATTTCGTTTTAAAAGAACAGCAATAGATATTCAGGAACAAGGGCATGTCTGACCACGAAACCAAGCAATTTTTTACTTTTTGATTTACAAAGTACTTTCCTACCATCACCTCATTTGATCCTCAAAGCAATGCTAGGAGGTAGATACCACAACTTTTCTCTGTTATTCTCCATGACACCTACCCTGTTACAAGACAAGCAATGATGCTCAATGAAGACTTACTGGTTGACTGATCAGCAATGGCCTTAGAAAAATTACTTTTTTTTAAAATTAATGATTCCTGAAGTCCGACAGTGGAAGAATAAGCTAAAAAGCAACCCAGGCATTCAATGAAATTATTAAGATCACAAATTAAGTCATTTCTATGGACTCTATAGCAGGAAACATATTTTTAATGAGGAAATCGAAGCTAATATAGAACAGCTGTCCTGTTACCCAGCAACAGAGTATTAAGGCAGATTAAATTATTAATGAAAAATATCGCGACTCAGAAATTTAACCTCTTAACATCCTCTCGTTCATTTCTCTTTAATACACAGTCTTTAAACTGATATTTTTAAAAATTCCTTTGGTCATCAAATACAGTTAACATTGATAGTTTGTTCTACTACTCACTAGTTGTGGCATCTTCAGCAAGTTATTTGACCTCTCTTTGCAACTATAAAATGAAGAGAAGAGCAAAATCATGGTGAAGGAGATTAAGTGGAGTAAGTAGAAAAAGTGCTGAGCACAGGCCAGGTGCAGTGGCTCACACCTGTAATCCCAGCACTTTGGGAGGCAGAGGTGGGCAGATCACAAAGTAAAGAGATCAAGACCATCTTGGCCAACATAGTGAAACCCCATCTCTACTGAAAAAATAGAAAAATTAGCTGGGTGTGGTGGTACACACCTGTAGTCCCAGCTATTCGGGAGGCTGAGGCAGGAAAATCACTTGAACCCGGGAGGCGGAGGTTGCAGTGAGACGAGATTGCGCCACTGCACTCCAGCCTGGGTGATAGAGCAAGACTCCATCTCAAAAAAAAAAAAACAAAAACAAAAGAAGTGCTGAGCACAAGGCCTGGCTTATGAGTTTTTTATAATGGTAGATATTATTTAAATGCATGAAGATAAATCAATATTTACTGAACTGATATCCAAAGTGGGTATACCTATATATATATATATATATATATGCATGAGTACAGCTATACAAGTCCTTAAAATAACAACATACTTTCACACCGGTTAGGAACTTACTGCTGCCCAGAGGCCTCTGTGCACCATCCATCACCCCAGTTGTCCCAGCTCTTCCCCGAAGGGGAGACTCTTTACAATTTCACTCTCAGACTTCCTCATGCTACAATACCTAGAGTTTACACCTGGAATAGCAGAGAACCTCCGGGAAACTTATATATTGCACTTGAGCAAAGAATAAATATTGTTAACATGAGTCACTGAGAATTTGGGGGTTGTTTTGCAGCAATAGCTATTAATAATTAACACCACCATTAAGCGATTGTCAACAAGCAATTCAAGAAGCAGTGTATAAGTTACTAAAGCAATAACTTTAAAAAAAGGAAAACTATGTGGGAGAATACATGGAAAGAAAAGAGAAAGGAGGAAGATTAAAAGGTGTGGTAACATGGCCCAGACACTATATGTTTGCTGTCTTCACCATGCTTAGTGCCAAATGATAGAAAAACAAGGTGCAGCTGTTTCCAGGCCCAGTATGGGTTGTGTGTACTCACGTTGGTGTTGCACAGCTTGTATTGCCGATAGGCCCCGATGCATGAGATTGCTGTAGATCGGGCAGGCTGGGAGAAGCTCTGCGTCGCCCCATGAGTCCCCACACCGTGGTTGTTGCTTGTTTCCGGGCTGTGAAAGAGACTTGAAGCTGCAGGGAAGCCTTGATCGTGAGTCAAAGGCAGCTGGTAGATGGAGGCCTCTGCAGCCTGCAGTCCAGAGCGAGGGCCACTGTCACTTTGGTACAAAGGCCCATGTTGGGGGACCTGGTGGGCTGGTGAGCTGTAGCCATGCCTAGCAGAAGATGCCCCCTGGGACCTGGAATGCCGGGATGAGGGCTTCTGTCTCCGGAGCCTCTGTGGCGTGTGTGCAGTGTCTGTCTGCAGTGGTAAGATATATGGGGCCTTACCATAGCCGTACTTGCCAGGGCCGATGGGACCGCGGGTCCTGCTCCTAAAGAGAGATAGACAAGAGAGGAGATGATCAGAGTCGGATGAATTTCGTGTTAACTCAGAAGCTCTGGTCCATGGTAGAGATGACCAGGTAGGAACGGAAGCTTGGGAAAGGGTCTATGGTAGACCTGGGAAGTAGGAGGAGCACATTTTAGAAGGGACCATCGTGGAAGCTGGAACAGAGTCTCCATAAAGGCTGGAAAATAGAATGAAAGAGGGAATCAACAGAGGACGAACAGTGGATGATGCAAGTGGTTGGAAATGAGATTAGAACAATAAACTGTGGTCAGCGTGTAATTTTTATGTAAAGAGTCTGGGCATTTTTGTAGGTCACCTGGAGCCACTGAAGGTTTTTGGAGAAGTATAAACATATGATTGCAATTTCAGTCACAGTAACTTTCCTGTTCACCTTTTTTTTTTTTTTTCTAATAATGTACTTTTTGCTCATTCAACTAACTGTAGTATTTCAGACCCTGTTTCCTTCACCATTCATACTCAAAGAGCTCTTCTAGGTAATGGAACTTAGATAAGCAACCAAAGTCTAGTGCAGTCCTAAGGACTCACTTGCACTGACTTTAATCCTGAAAATACTCAAGGGCATTAAACACTTGGCTCCTCCATCACTCTTGAAGCAGCCCATGCTAAGCAATGGGTAAATGGCCATCTTCACATCGGTTTAGAAGAAGAATTGTCTCGGGTCACACAAAAAAATACACTAACAACAGTTGATGAGCTAAAAAATACATTGCAAAAAAAAATCTCATGATATTTTAAGAAAGTTTATGAATTTGTGTCGGGCTGTATTCAAAGCCATCCTGGGCCACATGAGGCCCATGGGCCGTGGGTTGGACAAGCCTGGTTTAGATCTTTAGATTTTTGTAAAGACCCACTTCCCTGTGGTGGGATGGGGTGGGGGGAAGGGGCAGGACAGGGTAGAAGCCCTGATTTGTAGCATTTGCCCACTCCTATAGTGTAAATACTTCCAACATGGCTGACATCAAGCTACCAATGTGAAGACACATTGAGCTCTGGTGAGCAGGTAAAAACCAGCTCCAGAACACCACTGCATGTATACTTATTGTGCAACTATTCAAAAATTAATCATCCATAGTTTTCAAGACCCCAACCTTACAACTGAAAGCAACTAGATCACAATGCAGGGTGGGGTAAGCGCCTTAGAGGCCATGCAATAAATGTTGCTTTGGGAAATTCTGGGGTAAGAAAAAGCACTTCTGTCTGGAGGGATCAGAAAAGATTTCACCTTCACTGGCATTAGAGTTGAGGAGCGCAGGTTCCAAATCTATGTGGAAGGACTTAAGTAAGTCAACTAACTCTTACTTACTTTTAAGATGACTGAGCTGGATTAAATGACCGCCAAGGTCGCTCCAACTCTAAAATTATACGCTTCCATAATAATTAATTCTACATTTACGTAAAATTGGAAATGTGCCCAAGGGTTTCTACAGGATGGCCCCATTAAAATAAGCACATTAAAATAGCAATCAAGGTGAAACATTGATTTCTGCCCTCATGAGAAAATTCTTTCTTCACTCTCCACATAATCACTGAACATAAAATTTAATAGACCACAACTAATTATTAACATCTTTATTACTAATTGCACCTTCATTCTTAGCTGATATGGAATTAAACCACGCCACAGTGTTTATTTTGCATTTAGGTCTTTCTCAATTAATCTTGGCAACACTTGGGACTCTGTTAATGATGGGGGCTTTAAGAGATGCAATTAAGTTAGTCATATATATGTGTATATATATATATATGAGGATATATATATATATCCACACACACACACACACACACATATATATAAAACTTGGATGTAATTTGCCTTTTTCTTTCTTGTGGCAGGCCAGGTAAAATGAATTACATCATGCAAAGGCAAAGGAAAGAATTTCTGCATATGTGTGTGTTTTTTTAAGATCTGAAAGCCTACCAAAAAATTCTAGCTTCAAAGTAAGTACTGGATGGAGACCCTAGCCGAAGGTAACAGAGAAATGGGCATGTGGAATAGCACTTCTCAAACTTGAGTGTTCACAGGCATCACCTGGGATCTTGTTAAGCCGCAAATTCTGGATCTAGGACATCTAGGGTGCGGCCTGAGAGTCTGCATTTCCAACAAGCTCCCGGGAGATGCCAATGCTGCTGGTCCACAGACCCACAGCTTTGATAATCAGTCATAGAATAAAATAGAAATTCCAAACAAAAGGGCGAAAATTCAACACTACAAATTATTGTTTTTAATGAAGGAAAAATGGCATTGAAATTCAAACCAAAAACCTCTGAGTTGGAGGCAGATACAAAAGATCTGCTGGCCCAGGACAGGCTACCCTGCTGGAACTCACTCAGTGAGCACTGATGAACCAAAACTGACTCGAGCTTCCTCTTGGGGAGCAGAAGAAGAACCTGCTGTTGGCTGATGACTTGTGTAAGCATCTTCCCAAAGGCTGCCATCACCCCTGAGGGGAGTAACATATACAAGCACCAATGTATATTTTTGTATTAATACTGCCTTGTGGGAAGCTCTGCCTAAATTGGAGAACCATTCAAAACCCACTGACACAGCAACATCATTGGAAAGGTGATGAAATGAATGCAAATGACCAGTTAATTCTAAAAGACCAAAGAGAATGAGCAACCAAATCGGGTGTGTTTATGAGAGATCTGATTTCTGAGTATTTGACTCAGAACACTTGGACAAGTGGCAGATTCATTCTGGCTTGGCCAGGAGAACGTTTGTTTTCCTTACAGCTGGTTAGAGCTAATAATCCTGATGGGTCTGAATGGCCTCTTCTCCAACAGGACAGAGTCCATCTGGCTGCTTGCAGGGGGGCCTCCACAGAACTGGGCAGATTTAGGCAGAGTTGTGATAATAAGTACAGATGTGGCGATGGGATCTGTGTGGCCAGTAAACTCCTCCAGGAGAATCATGTGGTAGGTGCCTGGGGGAGCTGCTGAGTAGTTCTGCTTGGTCTCCCCAGCACCCATCTCTGGGATTTTACTTTGGGTGCTCCACTTGTCAAAGCACTGGCTAATTTCTGAAAGTTATGTCTTGAGAAAGAAATGGAAAAGGCACAGTTTGCAGACCAGAGACGTGGGAGTCAGTGTAGGCTAGTGGTTCACCACATGGACCCTGAGGTCAGCTTTCTGGGGTTTGAATCTCAGCTCTGCTACTTGCTAGTTTGGGAACTTCGGGTAAGTTACCCAATCTTTGTATGCCTCATTTTTTTCAAACAGGACCAGGATTATGATGAGGCCAGTGAAGCACCTAGGACGCAATATTTAAAGAGATAACAGTCAGGGTCGTGGAAGTGCTGGTAGGAACCTGAGAGTAATGTCTTCTTAAATGTTGCACCCTAAGAACCTCTCTAGCTGCACTCCAAGCCCAGTTCTGGCCTTGTGTTCATTTACAAATAAACACAATAATAGTACCTTTGTTATAGATAGTTGCAAAGATTAAATGACTTTAGAGCAAAATACCTAATGCTTCACACAGAGTATGCATCATACAAGTATTTGCCTTTACGTAAGAAAACCTCTAGTTTGGCTATTTAATAGCTCTACCAACTTTGGCAAATAATGCACCTTTAGTTTTCTTACCTGTAAAATGAGAGTATGACCATTTCACATTCACTAGGATAGCTATACTCAAAAAAGACAGATAATAGTGTGTTGGGAAAGATAAACTGGTAACCTCATATATTCCTAGTGGGAAGGTAAAATGGCGTAGTCACTTTAGAAAACTACCTGAAAGCTCCTCAAAATACTAAATGTAGTGCTACCACAGGACCTAGCAATTTCAGTTCTATGCCCAAGAGAAATGAAAACATGCATTTATATATAAACTTATACATGAATGTTCATAGTTACCTCATTCATAATAGCCAAACTGCAGAAACAACCCAAATGCCTATCAACTGATGTACAGATAAATAAAACATTGGTATATCTATAGAGTGGATTATTATTCAGCCATAGGAGAGGTGAAGTGCTGATATGTACTGTAACATAGATAAACCTGCAAAACATTCTAAGTGAAAGAAGCCGGACACATATGATTCCATTTCTATAGAATGTCCAGAATAGGCAAATCCATAGAGACAGAGAGTGGTTTCCAGGGGTTGGGGAGAGAGGGGAAAAGAGAGCGACTGCCAAAGGGATGGAGTGTCTTTTTAGGATGATGGAACTGTTCTGCAATTAGATAGTCACGATAGTCACACAACCTTGTAAATATGCCAAAACTATTGAGTTATATAGTATTTTTAAATGATGAATTTTATGGTATGTAAGTTATATCTCCATAAAGCTTTTTTAATGAAAGCATGTTTACTTACAAGGATGTTGTAAAGTCAAATTGAAGTTACTGATAGAAATGCATTTTTTTAATCTGAAAGCAATTTTTAATCATTTATTTCAACAATATTTAATAAATCTTTATTGAGCAACTTCTATGAGCGCCTATTGAGCATCGTGTGTGATTTTCTTTTTCTACTTGTTCACATTTCCAGCCCTGACAACATAAGTAAATGGAACTCACCCCCCGCCCCCACCCCACCATAAAGTAGGGTTCTATGAGAAGAATATGACAGTGCACAGTAAGGGTTCTAAGACCAGGTTCCAGGCCCAGTTCATCCAATGGGTGTCTGGGAAAATTGCTGTTGCTTTAATAGTTGTTGAGATAATGGCTGCAAACAGCATTCTTTCCTTACAACAGGCTGGCTGCCATCCAGGGCTCATGCGTGATCTTCCATAGCTCCACAAAGTTAATGCTAAGCAGTCAGTGTGATGACTCAAACAAAGTCACTCCATCCAGTCTCCCTTCCTACATACTCACCCTGGAGATGTGTTATCTGCAATCATCACCTGGAACTGACAACTCCTACCTTTCTGTTTCCTGCTGAGATCCCTCTCCTGAGCATCAACCCCATGTGCCTAGCTAACCTCCAGACTAGAGCCTGAAAAGTGCACATAAGTCACCCGGGGGTCTCATTAAAATCCAGCTTCTGCTTCAGTGGGTCTGGGGTAGGCCTCTGGTTCATTTGTAACAAGCTCCCAGGTGAAGCTGAAGCAGTGGGTCCTGGGACTCCACTTTGCTACCTCCACGTGTCACTTCAAAGTCAACACACTCAAGTCTGAATTGACCATCTTTCCTCCACAAAACTGATGCCCTCCAGCTCCTCCCATATTCTCTGTCTCAGTAGTCCTTAAACTTGAACAAGCATCAGACTCAGCTAGAAGACTTGTTACAACAGACTGTTAAGTCCCACCTGCAAAAACTCCGATTCAAGAGGTCTAGGGCAGGGCCTGAGAATCTGCATTTTGAACAAGTTCTCAGGTGATGCCAATGCTCTTGGTCTGTGGGCCACAGCAAGAACCACTGCTCTGTCTTACTCCCAAGTACCACCATCCCCTGAAGACGGCTGGCTCTTCCACTCACCCCTTACCTCTGCATTCCATCCAAACTCCTTGGCTTACCCACTCAACCTATACAGCCTGGCTCCTGTGGTATCTCTTGTCAGCCCTGGCCCTGCATGGACCACCTACACCACACTCCTTGCAGCTCCTCAATAGGCCAAGGGACTTTATTCTCCATGCTTTGACCTATGCTGTTTCCTCCTCCTCAACTGCTTTCTCCAGCACTGTTTCCCAAAATAATGACCTAGTCACCCTTCAGGACTCAGCTGAAGCATTTTGGTGTCAATGAAGTTTTTCCTGGTCCAAACTGCCCTCCAACCCTCTCCTTCAAAGAATCGATGCCCTTCTCTTTTGTCCTTCCACTGGGCTTCAAGTAACTGTCACGGCACAATCTTTTATTATGCTTATTGTTTGCATATCTACCTCAGTTTACCAGACTGCAGGCTCCTTCAGGGCAGGGACTATGTCCTATTTCTCATATCCCTATAGCCTACTACAATAACTAGCACATAATAGGTGCTCAGTTAATTGACCCTAGAAAAGCTGAAATAACAAACGAATGGCTCAAACCACTATTGCCAAAGCGAGAAAAATCTCCCCTCAGCATTATTGTGCCTGTTTAATTTCTGTTATATGAAATATTACATCTTATTAAAAGACTGTTAAATTATTACAGCCCTGAGGACAAAGCCACCTCCTTCTACGTAGGAATAAAAGTCTCATCTATTGTGTGAGAGCATTTCTGGTATCAAACACCTAGAGAAGAGACAGGTCCTTAGAATGGAGGGGGACCCAGCAGGGGCTGAGACTCAGCCTTCATTTTCAAAAGGAGAGAAGAATTAAGAGCTCAAGAGCTGTCAGAGCTGGAAAGCCACCCAGGCAAAGCTGTCAGCAGCCTGCAGCTAGAGCGGGGCTTCCTACCTCTCAGTTTCCAGGACGGAGGGGAGTGGGCAGAGTGACAGCCCTGCCCTCCACAGCCAGGCTGTTTGTGTTTCTTAGGCTCTCCATGTTTATTTCCATCTTGTTTTCCCTTAGAGCCCAGTCAAGTTCCTTTGAGGAGCCCCGCCTCTCTCAGCTGTGCTAACATGAACCCCACATGGACCACAGCACCCTACAGAGCAGCAGCCCCAGGGACTGCCCTCGAGGAACCAGAGGAGTGGAGCCCGAGAACCCCACGGAAAAGCGGAACTCCACGAAAAATGGGAAATGAGGCTGGCCACCCCTGCTCACGTGGAAAGTCTCCTTGCGCTGCTTAACCTTGGAGGTCCTGAGTTGTATAGCATTAAGAGCAGTGGCATTTCAGCCAGCATGGTGGCTCACACCTGTAATCCCAGCACTTTCGGAGGCTGAGGTGGGAGGATCACTTAAGGCCAGGAGTTCCAGAGTTCCAGACCAGCCTGGCCAACACGGCAAAACCCCATCTCTACTAAAAATACAAAAAATTAGCCAGGCATGATGGGTGCACACCTGTGGTCCCAGCTACTCGGGAGGCTGAGGCACAAGATTTGCTTGAACTGAGAGGCGGAGGTGGCAGTGAGCTGAGATCATGCCACTGCACGCCAGCCTGGGAAACAGAGCAAGACCCAGTCTCAAAAAAAAAAAAAAAAAGAGCGCGCGAGGTGGCATTACTTGCATCTTGGTACCTAAGTTGAGCTGCTACATAAACAGAAATAAATTCTTCCATAGGGAAGATGGGAAGGAAGCTCATGAGATGAAAGACTATTTATTGTTGGAGAAGGCTGTTAAGTTAGCAGGGAATCTAAGTCCCCGTACTAGATTCTGCGGAGAAAATCTAAGATACTACTGGATTTTACTATGTCTAATGAATAATGTCCATGTGGCTTAAAGAGAGCCTTTATGCCACATTTGCATTTGAACTGTTACTATATAGCAAGGCTAAACTCCCAAGGCAAAGTTTTGGGGCAAATTTCCTGGAGACTAAGTATCACAGGGTCCTGGTTACAAATGTGGAGGTACTGCATCTGAGGGCTGCCTCAGTGCCAGCCTCCGAAATGTGGACAGACACTCCTCTATTTCTCCTGGCGTTGAGACAAAGCATTGGCACTTTAAGCTAGGAGGAGGAGGAGGAAGACGTAATTCACAATGACTATCAAGTGAAATGCTTTTTGCCAAAATACTTTAGTATGACCACATGTATCTTTTAAAAAGATTTTTATAGACATTAAAACAATACTAGGTGGTAGAAATTATACCTAGGAATTATCCTTCTCAAGTGCTTGTAAGAGCACACAGAGACGTGAGTGCGGGGATCCTCACTGCAGCCCTGGGGAGCTGGCAGGACACCTGAAACCACAGCAGGACAGTGATCTGAGGAACTGGCCAGTGCACTTCAGTCGTTCCTTCTTTCCACACAGTTCTTCTAGAATGAGACTGAAGATTATAGCTCCAGAGAAGGGAAGAGTCAAAGATCAGAATGAAGAGAGAAAAGGTTTCTTTTTTTTTTTTTTTTTTGAGACAGTTTCACTCATGTTGCCCAGGCTGCAGTGCAATGGTGTGATCTCGGCTCACCGCAACCTCCACCTCCCGGGTCCCAGGACATGCAGTTCTCCTGCCCAGCCTCCTGATTAGCTGGGATTACAGGCGCCCGCCACCACACACAGCCAATTTTTGTATTTTTAGTAGAGATGGGGTTCCACCATGTTGTCCAGGCTGGTCTCGAACTCCTGACCTCGTGATTCGCCTGCCTCAGCCTCCCAAAGTGCTAGGATTACAGGTGTGAGCCACCATGCCTAGCGAAAAGGTTTATTTAAATCGGAAAAACTGAGCTTTATCCGTCAAGAGCCAAAGTCTGGAGCACAGCAGGTAGATGTAGAGCTTATACTACAGATTATGAAGAAGTGTTATCACCTTGGAATGACCTTTCTGAACCCAAGGAAATTAAGAGTTTGACTAGCAGGCTGGGTGTGGTGGCTTATACCTGTAATACCAGGACTTTGGGAGGCCAAATGTTCAACTCCTGAGGTCAGAAGTTCAAGACCAGCCTGGCCAACATGGTGAAACCCCATCTCTACTAAAAATACAAAAACTAGCTGGGCGTGGTGGGTATATGCCTGTGGCTGAGGCACAAGAATTGCTTGAATAGGGAAGTGGAGGTTGCAGTGAGTCAAGATCACACCACTGCACTCCAGCCTGGGCGAGTGGAGAGTTTGACTAGCAGGCAGATGAGGGAGGAACCAAAAAGCAGTATTCAGAGATTAGGACAGAATGCAGTGGCCTGGGCTGGGGAGCAATAGAAATCCCAGATGTGTTTAGGGGCCTGAGAACAGAAGGGACTTGCATGCTTTATGGGGAAGCCAGTGTCCAACATGGCACCTGACTAGGATGTGGGAGGGAGGCGTCAAGGTGGAGGGGCCCACCTGAGAGTGGGTGGGCCACCCCTTTGTGGTTCCACAGAGTATGTGGCCCTTGGTGACAGAAGGCAAGGAGGGTATATGCAGATATTTCAGCAGCAGCCACAGCAAGGGTGGAAGGTGAAGCTTGAAGCATGCCCGACAGCTTGCTTCCTTTGCCAAGCCTGTACAGGAGCCCCTCACCTGGGGATCCAGGTCACACCTCCTGGGAAGAGGAGAGGAGAGAGTCCTAACTGAGTTGAACATAAACCCTGAATTGATCATGCTTAACACGGAGTGTCTGAGCATCTGAGTCTCCTGGAATTGGCAAAGTTTTCCTTCAGCAATAGAAGCAGAGGCTCATGAACCACATTTAGTTATAGAAAAATAAATTGTGCTCTGCATACCTGAGTGGTGGTTGTAAATTGTAAATCTGAAAGACAATCTAAGTATCCTTAAACAGGAAAATAAGGAGCTAGTTCAATTATGGCGCATTCAGATACTGGAGTACCATGAAGCTGTTTAAAAGAATGAGGCAGCTGTGTATATACTGATATAGAAAGATCTCAAAAACATAGTTAAGTGAAAAAGAATAAGACAGTAAATATACTAAGCTGAGGACACTAAACATGCTTTCATTTGCATGTGGTTTTTTTTAAAGAAAAAATGTACACAGTATATAAAAATGTACAAAATATATACAGAATATATTTCTGAATTGATCAAAAGGAAACTCTGGGCAATGATTTCCCCTGGGCAGCAGACCCAGTGAGGTGGAGTTGAAGCAGACTCATTTGTCATTTCTTACCCTTTCATGCTGCTGTGTAAGCAGTGTCAAAAAGAGAAACCAAATCAGTAATCTTAATGCCTAAACATGCAGACATTTCCATTTGGACATAAAATGCCCACTTATAAATACACTGTAAGCCCCAAAGACCAGAGGGACAGAAATAGCTCAGGGACAAAATATTCCTCTGAACTGTCTCCATCAAGAACAGAAAAGTCACATACTCCCAGAAAGATTTTAGATCAGCACAGACCAGCATCAAGCTCATGCCAAGGCAGAAGCTTCTTAGAGTCTGAATATGCTTGAATCTCATAGCCTATGGGAAGAACAACAATGACTCTATGATATCTAGTCTAATCTTTTCAGTGATGAGAGACACCCCAGTGCATATTCCTAGTGTGGCCAACAACATCCCCACCTGTCAGGTACCCAAGTAAGGAACCTCACACACTTCTGACTTCCCTCTCCACTGGATTTGTCTTTCTAAGCACAGCCCTGGTCATTACTCTGTATTTGAAAGACTCACCTGGCTCATCTCTGCCGAGAATATAAAGTTCAAACCTAGACAGTTTTAGGGCACATTTGGTTTGATATCACATTCCATCCTTCATCATCTGGTTTCAGTCTATCTTCCCAGATTCAACTCCAGTCTTCATCTCCCTCCCCCTGTATCCTGCCCACAACCCTACACTTTCCAACCATCATGAATGACTCACCATTTCCCAAACACACGGGGCTCTTGTGCTGCAAGACTCCCTCCTGGAACCCTACCCTACCTACTTCTGTACCTCCAGGCCCAACATAAACACCAGCGCCCATGTGCTTTCCCCACTGTTAGTACTCTCGGGGGCAGTCTGCACACCCCTTTGCCACATTAGCACTGTACTAGTAAGTTTCATTCTCCAGGGCTACGCTCCCTGTTTCTTAGTGGTGTATGCCTGATCCCTGAGACTAGCTCTGAGTCTGACATACAGGCATCCCGGGAAGGTATGCTGAAGTGACACATGGGTGGGTCCAGAGCCTCGTTGCTCAGCATCTCTAACAAATGGGTCAATAAAGGCTACTGCTTTGGATTAATTCATAGAGACAAAAAGGCTAGGAGTTTCCACACGCAAGAAGTCAAGGCATCCCCACACATCTGGGTGGGAATTAAAGGGAGCTAGGAAAATTAGATCAGTAGCCAGTGGCTACCTAGAGCGACCTGAGAGCTGAAACTAAAGGGAGGAAAAATGGGAGGGAGCAGCAGCTGAGGACCAGAAACGTGTATGTTCACCAAGGAGCCGCTTGAGCCAAGGCAAGCTGGGCGGAAGGGAGTGTGCAGCCTCAAGCTGGAAAGAGAGCCCTGTTTTCCTAAAACCCACCCTGTTCCACTAGATCACCTGCCAAAGGGAGAAAGGATATCATGTGCTAAGTTCAAAGAGGCTGCAAGCAAATGGTTTAGGTTGAGTGCAGATGTCTTCTTAGAAGTTCTAAGACTGAAATTCCTGCCAGGGCTGTTCTGGGTAATAAATTACCTGGTGTCTACAGAAGATAAGAGGTGAAACTCTGACCGCTTAGGGAAATAAAAATTAAGATGATGAAAACGAAAGCTTCCCTGGTTGCCTACTGTGCAGCACACAGTGTCACATACGTTAGCTGCAGGTTTGACCAGATCTACTGCTGCTGCTCCCCACAATGTGCTGAAGATCTGAATTTAAAGGCCAGCATGAGAATCAGCTGACAGGTTTGCTCTGAGTCTTTAGGAAAGAAGGACCCCACAGGCTTATGGGAGATATGGTCACAGGGAGGAATGACAAATGTGTTCCAATAAAGTGAAAAGAAAGAGGTCTTTTCACAGATGGATTCAGGAGCTCTTCCAGGAGTCAAGAGGCAAGTCACCAAGGCAGAGGAAGGAGAAAGGTGGTTTTAGAGCCACTTAGATGTTAAAGGGCTTTTTTTGCACCAGGAAGTCAAGCCTCTAGAAGACCCTATCCTCAGTGACCCACCCATCAGCCTCCCAGGATGTGAGTTCCATGGGGCTGTCCCCCAACACCAGCTGCCAAAATAATACAGAGCAGCAACCTTAAGAATAAAGGACTCTGGCCTTCTGGGGGAAATGACCCTAGGAGATGATTTAGACTCGCACCTCTAGATACTGCCATCAGGTGGCTTCTCTTCCTCTAGGATTGTGTTTGAAAATCAGCCAAGTTTCCAGAAGAACAAGCCAACCACAGTGCTCACGGGTGCTGCTGTGCATCAGAGTGATCTGGGTTTCCAGAACTGACCTTCAGGTGCCTTATTCAGTGTGGGCCCAGAGGAGCGGAATAAGGACAAGTGAGTGGGTGTTCAAGGGAACCAATTTTAGTGCCACAGAAATCAATGGTGGAGAGGCTGCAAGGATGTCACCTACAGTTGAGCAGATTACTCACTGCACAATGACAACTGGGAGTTGAAATCCAGTGTGTCCTCCCAGCAGGGAGATGAACCTGACCAGAGGAAGAGGCATCTTTTTGGATTCGCACAAAGGTAAGAAATGAGTCAGTGGAAGTTTAAGAGAGAGATGCTTCCAGCTAAGGCTGAGAGAGTATTAGATAGCTCAGAGCAAAGATGATTTTCTTACCCTATTTTGTGCTGGGCAAGACATCTCTGAAGGTAAAGAGAGTACGAGACCAACAGGGACAGAGGTGGTAACATGGGATGGTAGAACGAGCCCAGGTATTCCATCAGACAGGCCAAATTAGCCACTAATTACCTGCGTCACTGTGGGCAAGTCATTCCACACCCTGTCTCCAGCAGCAAAATGGAGAAAACAATGCCTGCCTCCCCTGGCTGCTGTGCAGATAAACACAATGATTCAGGGAAAGCGCCTAGCACAGGGCTTGGCCAGTGGATGCTCTGTAAACGGTAGTTACCGTGACGGCTGCATTGCCCTGAAGGTAAAAAACACAGAGCCTCCAATGTGATATGTGAGAACTGTTGCAGGGGCAGGTAGCCAAACATGGGACTGAGGAGTACGGAGGCGGCTTTGCATGAAAGAACAGTAAATGCATTCATTTCTCCAGCGTAACTAAGAGAAGCCCTCTTAGGAGTCATGCCTGTTGTTAGTATGGGTTGTAATCTGAACCTGAGTGGCCCTCCAGGACTACGGGGGTTAGAGGAGACCAAACGAGTTTACCTGTGGGGCCCAGTGCCTGGCCAGAGCAGGTGCTAAGCAAATGCGAGCTCTTATCCCCTCTCTCCCAGGGACTGTCAAACAGTGCCTTCTGCCCTAGAGGCTGACCCCCAGCAGGTTGAAGGAACCTGAAGAACTATTTTCAGCAGTAAGTTCTGCTGAATACATTAATACAACAGCAATAATGATTATAATACAACTACACTTCTTGAGCATCTTTTATGTGAAAGGTTTGTGGAGGAAGCAATGGTATTTCTCTCATATTCTGGATGTTTCTCCCAGTCTGAATTTCTATATCACTGCCTAGGTACCCACTTACTCTATATCACTTCTATTTCTTTCTTTATTATAGGTATGAAGCATCTCAAGCATAATTATCAATAATGATAATAAGAAGAGGCATAGCTTTCTTCCTTGCATTAGAAGTTATTTAGGTGCAAGTCTGTCACCTTCAGTTAATTAAAGCCAGGAGAGAGCTGTACTCGAGTTTACCCACCCCTAAAAATACTTAGCACAGTGTGTAGTCAGTCATATCCATGAATTCCACATCTGTGGATTCAACCAACTGTGGATCAAAAATACTGTGAAAAAAAATGGATGATTGCCTCAATATTGAACATGCATAGACTCTTTTCTTGTCATTATTCCCTAAACAATACAGCACAACTATTTACAAAGTATTTACATTGTATTAGTATCATCTATAATTGAGGAATGATTTAAAGTATAGGAGGATGTGTGTAGGTTATATACAAATACCACACCATTTTATAAAAGGGGCTTGTACATCCTCAGATTTTGGTATCTGCAGGGGAGTCCTGGAATCAATATCAATCCCCACTGGACACCAAGGGACAAATGTATTTAAATAATACATTCTGTATGTAGATGGCTATGCTGTATCAAACACCTGCTAAATGCATTATGTGTGTAATCCCATTTAACCAACACTGCAAACAGCAAAGTAGGCCATTACTTTATTTTATACATGAGGAAACTGAGTCTAAGAGACATCGAAGAACCTGTCCAAGCTAGTAAGTCTGTGTGAACAGATATTAACAAATGTGACTGAATGAATAAAGGCAAGCCTCTAAAGAGCTTAACAATTGCAATACAGCACAGCTTTTAAATACCAAATTCCCATTCATAAAGGATTACAGGGATGGACTATTTCAAGCGAGGACTTACTGTAAATGGGAAAAATCATTGTTTCCCCCCAAATCAAGAAAAGAAACGTTCTCAGCAGTAGCCCACAATGAACTGTGGTCCAATCACTGAGGAAAAGGGCAGTCTTAATTAATTGCTACTGGATCCATGTGGCCCATAGGAGAACCAAATGCTTCTGCATGAAAAAAGATTCATGAGGGAAGATAAAATACATTGTATGCTTGGAAGCTAAACCACAAGTGGGGAAAGGAAGGCTCTGGGGCAAGGCCTGACCTGACATAAGGGCGAGAATGGAGTTGGGAGCAGGAAGGCAGAATAACTCTGTGTTACAAGCTGGGCCTTAAAGTCAGGTTCTCTGGTCTAAATTCCTGCTCTGCAGCCTACTAGCTACTAGCTGTAGGACCCAGAGCTCATCATATTGTCGCTATAAGCACAGAATTCTTCTCATGTTACACAAGACACACTAAAGATAGTTTATGCATAAGGGTCCTATGAGGTTTAGCTCAGAGCCTCCTACAGTGCACTAGTTTCTGTAGCTGCTGTAACAGGGTACCACAAACTTGGTGATTTAAAACAACAGAAATCTATTATTTTACAGCTCTGGAGGCCAGAAGTTTGAAATCAGCATCACCAGGCTGAAATCAAGGTAGCAGCAGGGCTGTGCTCCTTTCAGAGGCTGTAGGGGAGGATCTGTTTCCCGGCCTCTTCCAGCTTCTGGTGGCTGCCAGCATGCCTTGGCTGTGGCTATATCATTATAGTCTTCAAGAGCTGCATCTTCAAGTCTCTCTCTATTCTGTCTTCACATCAGCCTCCTCACTGTGTGCCTACATATTACATCTCCCTCTGCTTGTCTCTTATAAGGACATTCATAATTGCACATAGAACTCACCTGAATAATCCCGAATACTCTCCCCATCTCAAGATACTTAATCACATCTGCAAAGACCCTTTTTCCAAATAAGTTAGCATTTACAGGCTCCAGGACTAGGACCTGCTATCTTTGAGGACTGAGTGGGAGAGGGCAGGGAATTATTCAGCCTACTACAGAGGAGACCATCGATAAACATCAGCTGTCATTGCTCTTAATAGAAATGAGACAAAAGGACTACACATCCAGAAAAGGGCTTATGGATTGACAAGCAAGTGAGGACCTAAAATGTCCTTGAGGGATGTGAGCACTTTATCCTGAGAACCAACAGGGAGACCATGCGTATTACAGGTCAACCACAGCAGGTGTCCCCTAAACCTCACGTAAATTACCTGTGTCCACACTGTGGGCTCAGGGTGGCAATGAGAAGAGCAAGGATGTTACGGTCAGGGAACCCTGCACTCAAATCCCATTCCATTCCTTCCTGGAGCAGGATGCTGGGGACTTCTTTACCTTAGTTCAGTGTCCTCTGTAAACTGGAGCTGGCTGAGGTTCAACTAGTACATGTCAATGATGTGGCACATAGTAGGTCCTGCAAAAATGGCTGTGATTACTATGACTGAATCGACAACACGTGCAGGCTCCTGCACGTAGGATGAGCAAAGGAAACGACAGTAACCCCCACATGCGGGAAACTCCTTCCTCCCATCCTTATATGAAGGCATCGCAGACAGGCACCAGGTGTGCACTGGAGGAAAAGCCTTAGTGGATTCCAGATGCAGAACTGAGATCCCCGTTCTGGGACACACAAATTGTAGTCAGGCTTTTTCCATAGCCCATCGCATCTTTCTTCTGGAACCGGAGTTATGAAGGCCTTGGAGAAAGTTCAATGCAGCATTCTTATGGTGAATGTGATCTTTGCTCTGATAACTAATGAAATACTTCTGACACTTAATGAAATACCGCAATAAATGAACAAGGGCTCTTTGAAGCCTTGTCTGAGATCAGAGTAACTCAAGCTTAAAATCTGGCTCCAATCCTTCCTAACCTACAGGCAGAAATGTACATACCATCAGGTCTCGCTCTGCTACAAACTCTGTTACTGAAAAGGGCTAAGGTTTCTGATTTAGAAATCAAAGCATATTAGAACACCGTTTATCTGCTTAACATCAACAGGTAACTTCTTGTCAAACAATTCAGGGACTAAGTGCTATTCCTGCTTTGAAAGGTAAAAAAAAAAAAAAAAAAAAATTCCCTTGAGGTAGGAAAACGAAAAATGCCAAAAACAAGGAGTATGCATTTCAAACACTTGCATCCGCTTTCTCTGCTGACTACCCAGGATGGCCAGGGAGGTTTTCCAAGGAGTAACACAGATAAGGCCAAAGATTTCCCTTCTTGCTATGTGGTTTCTGCCCCCCTGTAGGTAACAAGACTCCCTGGGTATCGACTTAAGGTCAGGAAATCGGCATGTGGCTTTGTGAAGTTTAATTAACAGCAAGTTTTCCTATCCAGCATCATGAAGAGGCCCAGTCAGCTCTAGGAGCCCCCAGGAAAGAAACAACATATTGCTCCAAAGTTATTACCGATGAAGTGCAAGTAGCCTCCAACAAAGCACAGGAAAGGAGGAGCTGAAAAAACAAAGATTCCTACCTGCAGCCAGGGACAGTTTCCAGGGGAGGTGGGAATGTGTGGGTAAAACTTGTGATCCAGGCCTGATGCAGGCTGAGCTGTTTCAAAACGAATGAACCTTTCAAACAAACACACATACATCCATGTGCGCACATGCAAACACACACGCACGTGCTCCTGCACACACATGAACATGGACACACAGACAACAAATTACAGAAAGGGACACACGTCTCTAAATCCCAAAAATTACCTAGTCAATGGTAATAAAACAATCAAGCCATGTTGTTTTTGAATGGTGTCTTATGTTTTTTGAAGTACTTTTACAGCTATTACCTCATTTGACCCTCACAACAAGCCTTGTGTGGTAGGCAGAGGACATATAATTCTTCATATTTTACAGATTACATTGTGATTCCCATAGGTCACCCAGTTAGCAGATGATGGAGCTGAGACAGGAAGTGGGGTCTAATGATTCCCAGCCCAGGGGTTTCTACAAGGCACGAAATAGTGATCCCGTCCATGGAAGGGGGCTGTCCAAAAAGAGACTAGCAAAAGGAGGACAGATGTGTGAACAACACTTTTAAGAAAAACTCATGAGACAAAAGTCTGAATGGAGGGATTTGAAGAGGTACAATGTCAGTGCATCTACAGAGAAAAACCACCACATTCCAGAAGCATGTTTGGAAAGGTGTTTGAGGCCCAGCACAGTAGCTCATGCCTGTAATCCCAGTACTCTGGGAGGCCAAGACAAGCAGATCACTTGAGGTCAGGAGTTCGAGACCAACCTGGCCAACACGGTGAAACCCTGTCCCTACTAAAAACAAAGATTTGCCGAGTGTGGTGGTGCGCACCGGTAGTCCCAGCTACTCAGGAGGCTGAGGCAGGAGAATCGTTTGAACCCAGGAGGCAGAGGTTACAGTGAACCAAGACTGTGCCACTGCACTCCTGCCTGGGCAACAGAGCGAGACTCCATCTCAAAAAAGAAAAAGAAAAAGAAAATGTGTTTGAGAGCTGCGTTTCCTAGTCACCTTCTCTTCCCGTTACTGTGGGTGGCAGAAAAGATGACAGGAACTTTTAAAACAGCAGTTGGTCTCAATAATGCATCAATAAAAAGCAAGACCCCTTAATGACTAGAATAAGGACCTCTTTATTTTATGAATGTAGAAACTCAGGCCTGGAGAAATGAGGTGACTTGTCCAGGATCAACGCATTCATAAGAGCTGAGGACTGAACTCTGAACTTGGGGTACAAAACTCTTTATTCTATACTGGCTGCTTTGGGCATTTACTATTTTTAACTTCATTATTGTCACTGTCCTTCATAAACACTTCTAAAGAAGAATGCTTAAGGGTAGGGTGGGGATGCATGGCTTTTCCTCTTCATTTTTCTGGGAAACAGGATCACTAACTTTCCCATAAACAACAACCAGAGTGCATGGGGGAAAGTGGCAGGTGGTCCTGCTGGCACAGAAGTTGTCCTATTGCTTGAGTATCATAAGACCCCAAAATGTAAGTAGTATTATGGTAGACTGATAACGTCCCCCTTCCCTTCCAAAGATGTCTACATCCTAACCCCCAGAACCTGTAAATGTTACCTTATATGGTAATGGGACTTTGTGTTGATTATTAAATATTTTGTGATAGGGGGTTTATCCTGGATTACCTGGGCGGGCCCACTGTATCACAAGGGTCCTCCTTATAAGCAGGATGTAGGATGAGAAGAGTCAGAGAAGGAGATGAGATTACAGAAGCAAGAGATCAGAGTAATGGGAGGAGAGGCCACCAGCCAATGCATGTAGGCAGCCTCTCAAAGCTGGAGAAGGGAAGGGCACAGTTTCTCCTTGAAGCCCCCAGAAGGAATGCAGTCTGGCTAGCACCTTGACTTCGGCCTTCTGACTTCCAGAACTGTAAGTGAATAAAGTGGTATCTTTTTAAGCAACTAAGTGTGTAGTGAGTTTTCCAACATCAACAGGAAACTAATACACCTGTTACAAAACTACAGGGTCAAGCCTTAGTCCCCAGACAATTAACCCTGGCTTCCTGGATTGACAGAGATGGGGTGGTGGATGGCATAGCCAAACAGTTTGAAAAGCACAGGGCATTAAGGAGAAATTTAAATGGGCTTTACACTATATACATCATCTCACAGAAAAAAATGTTGGCCATCCGTGTTTATAGGGACTGTCTTACTCTGAGAATTTCGTGTTCAGTCCCCTTAGGACTGCTTTAAAGTTCCTCTCTGGAAAGGAGCCTGTGGACTTCCCCAGTCTCGCCTGGACACTCCCTCATTTACAGCCTGTGCTTCAGCCCCACCAGACCATTTATGAACATGACATGCTCACTCACGCCTCCAGGTCTCCACCCTGACCATTTGCTCTTTGCAGGAAGGCCCTCCTCATTCTTGGGCTCTGCTAAAATCTTTCCTTTTCAAAGCACAGCTCAATTATTCCTCCAAAGCCTTCCCTGGCTCCCCCAGTCCTCCGTTGTCTTCCCCTCTCCTCCCTGGGTACTTGACTTGTAAATGTCTGCTTGTCTTCCTGCTCCACCCCACCAGCACGAGCCACTCAAAGGTAAGGAGCACTTCTTCTCCACTTTGTGTCAGCAAACCACCTCACCCCCCAGCCACACCAAGCCTTTCCCAGCTCTTTCCCATCTTTTCCACCTAAAAAATGCAAACTGATCGTTCAAGAAAGTACCCTCCACCATGAAGTGACCTTGTTCCCCAAGAATTAGTCCCACCTCGCTGCTCCCACAGCCCTCGGCTCATCCCCTAGGTAGAATATTCATCACATTCCCTTAGGTGTTCATACCTGAGCTATTTCCTCATCAGACAGAGGCTGTGGAAAACCACGCCTCTTTCACCTATCTATCCCTCCTGTGTCGAGCATAGTGCCTGGCCCAAAGCAAATACACAAAAACATTGGCTGAATTCAAATGAAAACAAAACTTTAAACAAGGCAATGTCTATTAAGACCTGAGATCCAGAGGCAGCCTTAACAACAAACAACTATGTGAATGAAGACTTTGCAGGGCCAGCCTCTAACGACAGTGAGTAGTGTTTCCTCTGGGCTTCTGGAGTTCACAGTGGAGCCAGTTTCAGAGTTCCTATATAACATTAAAAGCTTTGGGAATAATTAGAGAAATATTTCATTTTCCATCTCAAAGAGGTGTTAGTTTATCAAATTTAACTAAATTAATGAGTGTTACCTTTCCCTTTGAAAAGGGCTTTCTAGAAAAGCAGGTCTGAAAAGAGCAAGACGTCGCACAAGCTTGTGCTCTCTCACTTGCCTTCTGCATGACCTTGAAGGAGATACTTATTCCCTGACCCTTGAGTTTGGCATCCATAAATGAGAACACTACATATCCGTCACATGGGTTGTAATGAAGACAAGATAAAATGCAGCAGGTCAAACAATTGCCAATGTGTCTGGCACGTGGAAGGCATCGAGACGCCTTTACTGAGCACTTAGGAGATACCGTGCTAAGCATGTGGTATGAGTTATCCAACTCACAGCAACTCAGTGAGGTAGGTGTATTATTATTCCCACTAGGAAAAAGTTAAGTAACTTCGGCAGGATATACAGCCAGCAAGTGGCGGGGTCAGATGGAGCATCCAAACCTGTCAATTCCAGAAGCTGCACTCATAACTATCCTGTAGTTTACAGCCTTTCAGGGTGTGTAGCTCCTGTTCTTCTAGATTCTAATAAAGCACTGTATTTCAAAGCCCCAGTCATTGAGAGCTGGCCACAAACTGCTCTTGAAGTGTGGGTCTGCACACCTGGGCAAGAGTTTTCCTTGCCCCACCAGACTCCGTCCCAAAAGGAAATCAGCTCTACAGAAAAACTTCTATAGGAAACTTCTCTGGGAAGTTCCGGGAAGCCCACCCTCCTCAACCTCTTTCTACCCCCAAACACCTGAGGATACGACACACTCCCCTCAGTGGGAACAGGGTCATGATTTTCATAGTCGAGGCTTTCATATCCCAGCCACCCACAACTGTCTCCAGGAGAAGAAAGTGTCAACTGGCACTACCTAGTCCAAATTCATATTTGAAAATCTGAATTAACGCCATCGAATATCCCATTCCCCAGATGCCAGCTGGTTAATGAGTGTGATGAATGACCAGAAAAGCTGGCTAATGTAGGCGAATGTAAGCAAGTCCAGTGGGAAGGAAAGCCTGCCAGATATCAGGCTCTTTAGCATCAGAGAGGTGAAAAAACTCACCTGAAGTCCTCAAATAAGAGAGGGCACTGCTCTCATATCTTGTCTTTTTGGAAGCTGAGTGATATTGACCAACAGACATTTGCAACACATTTCTATTAGGTTGTGTACTTGGGTTCTGGGCCACAGGGCATCTTTCTGGATGCCATTTTCTCCAGACATTTTGGGAATGGGAAGAAATCCACCTTGCTTTCAGTGTTATAAAAGGGAAGGTCTTCAAAGGACTTAACAGACATTTTTCCAAAGAAGATACACAAACAGCCAGTAAGTACATAAAAAAAAGTTCAACATCACTAATCATTAGGGAAATGCAAACCAAACTACAATGAGATACCACCCCACACCTATTAAGATGGGCACTATCAAAAAAACAGAAAACAAGTGTTGGTGAGGATGGAATCCTTGTGCACTGTTGTGGGAAGGTAAAGTAGTGCAGCTGCTACAGAAAACAGTATTGCAGTTCTTCAAAAATCTAAAAATATGATTACCCTATGATCCAGCAATTCCCCTTCCCAATTTCCACCCAAAAGAACTGAAAATGCCCATGTTAGTAGCAGTGTTATTCACAATTCCTAAAATATGGAAGCAACCTAAGCGTCCACTGATGGATGAAAAGATAAGCAAAATGTGGTCTATACATGCAACGGAATACTATTCAGCCCTAAAAAGGAATGTGCTACAATATGGAATAAACTTTGAGGACATTATGTTGAGTGAAATAAGCCAGTCACAAAAAAGACAAATACATGAGATACTTAAGAGTAGTCAAAATCATAGTGGAAGAAAGTAGAATGGTGGTTGGCTGAGGGCTGGGGTGGGGGAAGGAAGGAATGTGAAGTTATTGTTTCATGGGTACAGTTTCAGTTTTGAAAGATTTTAAAGAGTTCCGTGAATGGATGGTGGTGATGGTAGCATAACAGTATGAATATAGTCAATGTCACTGAACCGTATGCTTAAAAATAGTTAAGATGGGCCGGGCGCGGTGGCTCAAGCCTGTAATCTCAACACTCTGGGAGGCCGAGACGGGCGGATCACAAGGTCAGGAGATCGAGACCAGCCTGGCTAACACGGTGAAACCCCATCTTCACTAAAAAAATACAAAAAACTAGCCGGGCGAAGTGGTGGGCGCCTGTAGTCCCAGCTACTCGGGAGGCTGAGGCAGGAGAATGGCGTAAACCTGGGAGGCGGAGCTTGCAGTAAGCTGAGATCCAGCCACTGCACTCCAGCCTGGGCAACAGAGCGAGATTCCATCTCAAAAAAAAAAATAGTTAAGATGGTCTATTTTATGTTACGTGTATTTTAACACAATAAAATTGGAGGAAGAAAAGGTGAAGGGGGGTCCCATAGTAACAGGGGCTCCTTCCAGCACCCTCTAGTCTACAGGTACCCATTTCCAGCAATTGAGGGGGAAGTTGCTCCTACCAAGGAGTATCTTCGATTTCACAGGTGTGAGTTGCCACAATGCGGCGTGCTTTGCAGGAGTCACCTAACACCCTACTTCCCTACTCGCCCCTTGCCCTTCAGCCATCATGGGAACACAGCCTTGGGTCTGGGGTGAAAGATGACTTGGTTCAGTGCCATTATGGAATCTGTTGGCCAAGACCTGAAGGATGAACCTCCTAGCCTGGAACCTCCTCTGCCATTGCCCTAACTACATCACAGGGGAATGCCACCCTTTGTGGAGGATTTTTCTGAGCAAGCCACACTAAGAAGGGGCAGAGAGCAGGGAGCACAGACACTAGGGCCTTGGCTGTACCCAGTCTGTGCTGCCCAGAGTCCCGCCCCTCTGAACAGGAGCTCAGTTCCTGGCTCCATCTTCCTGAGTGGCCCCAGTTAACCTGATCCCTTCTGCTGCACTTGAGTTCTAACTGGAACTCTCTCTAACACACTATCTAGCAACAGCCGTCAGACCTATAATGGGAGTTACAGTGTCCGCTATGAGCACCCACTATGGGCCAGGCAATATGAATGTATTTGATGAGTGTCCGCTATGGGCCAGGCAATATGAATGTATTTTCATTGAATTACTCAACCCCACAAGATAGGTATTACTATTACTCTCATTTGAAAGATGAAGCCTCTGAGGCTCAGAGAAGTTTAACTTTCCTAAGCTCTGAATCCTTGGGAGAGCTCCAATGAAGACTGACTTTATTTTTGAGGCTTTTTAGAGTAGGATTTATACTACGTATGTGCTTGTTTTAATGAGACAAACACCTGGTATGGAAGCAAGTGGACTCAAGAAGTTTCCAGATATATTCCAGCTAAGTAAATTCTATTTATTCATCAAGGGCAGGTTCAAATCCTACCTGCTCTGTGCAGTCTTCCCTGACTGTTCCATTCCACAAGGATTCCTTCTTCCTGAACCCTGGTCATAGCTCTACTGTCTCCCAGGGTGGGCAGTGTTCTGTGGGTTTGCCCTTCTCCACCACCAAAGCGTAAGTCCCCCCGCAAGAATACAGATTGTGGTTTCTAATTTTTTTTTGAACTCACGTGATGCCTAGGATTAGATGCAAAGATTACCCTGGTTGAAGGAGCTGAACATTGCAAGGAAGAGATGCAGCTCATTCTAAGCCTTCACTATTAAATCCTATCCATTTGTCAAAACAGGGCTCAGACAGCCCAACCTCCAAGCACCTTTTCTGAACACACCGGCCGGAAGTCAGCAGCTTCTTTTTCAGAATACCCATTTCAGTGAAAACAACTTTAGAGCCAGACTCTGGCAGACCTCTTTTGAATTCTAGGGCTGTTGCTTCTCAAGTGGTAATCTTGAGCAAGTCACTTCATTCCTCCCGGCCTCAGTTTCATTGTTTATAAAATGTGAATAATAGTTTCTGCCTCACAGGGTTGTGTAACTGTAAATGTTGTCATGCATTTGAAAGAATGTCTGCACAGAAGGCATGCTTCAACATGGGAGCCCTTGTCACTACTATCTCATCAGACGGCCTTATATTGAAGGCATCTAGATGCGCATCTTCTCCAACCCTCTAGAGTAGTGGTTCTCAAACTCTAGGCTATATCAGAAGCATTTAAAATGAAGATACATAGGACATATAACTGACCTACAAATCAGAATCCTGGTTAGGACTGGGAGATGGCGTAGACTTGGCAACTCTTTTTAACAAGCCACCCACTCCACGGCAAGTGATTCTGATACGTGCTCACTAAACTTGGAAAATTCTGCTAGACAATATTTGATTCCCAAAATCTTTCCCATGGAAACTTGATTCTCCAAAGAGTTTCATCCAGACCAGTGCTTCCCAAACTTGGCTGGAATGGAATCATACCAACATCTGAGGGTGGCCCCTAGAGATTCTGATGCTGGTTTGGAGTGTGATGTGGGTGTCAGGATTTCTAGAAGATTGGAAAAAAAATTCTAACAGTCAGTCGAGGTTGAAAACCACTGTTCCATTGGATCTTGACCCCAGGTTTCTATACCTCTGAGGCTTCAACCAAAGCAACTCAGATTTTACAAGTGTTGTTACATAAACTAAGCCTCCATCTAAGATTGATTTTGCAGAAAGGATTCTTCTGCTTAAAAAAAAAAAAGTAATTTTGCAAACAACTGCTCTAGCCTGTCAGTAAGAGCCATGAGGTCCCAAAACCTGGCTTTTATTCACCTTTGTGTATGTCCCAGGGTCTTACAACATAGTAGATGTTTAATAAATATCTGGTGGAAGGCTGAATAGTTTCATTTGTTATCTGACTCCAATTAAGTTTCCTGTTGCCTAGCACAGCAACCTAACAATTTCTTCAACATCTAAACTCCAACAGCCTCTGCCTCAAACCTCAAACCCGAAACACAGAGTGGAGCAGACAGCCATCCTAAAAACATGCTGACATTTCTCCTTGGGGTCAAATATACTATGCAAGTACCTAACGACTGATGAATATAAGCAAATGTGATTTTCATCAGCCGGGAGGAGCATGACATTTGTAGGCAGCACAGGCCTCCCGGGCTAATATTTGGATTATTTCATCAGTAACTGTCAAATCACAAGAGCATGATAAAAACTTGCAGGAACTTCATAGTAAACAGTTTAACTGGCCCCCGTCAATACATTTGAAGAAAAAAATTTCCTGCTGCCAAAACACACAGGCACAATGCCTGCAGCACAGGCCTGTGGCCAACAACAGCCTGATCCTCAGGCAGCTCTTCTAGGTTGTCAACCACAGAGGCTGTCAAGAAGCCCCTTTCCTACTCAGGCCCCACCCAAATCCAGCTCTCCATCCCTTCAGCTGGCACCCACAGGAGGATGAGTACTGCAGGGATCTGGGGGTGAGCAGCACCACCTTCAAAATTCAGTGTGTCCACTGGCTCTAGGTCCTCTGATTCCTCATGTGTAACATCTATTTCATCAGGGCTGGACATTAACAGGGCTTGACAAATGAATTATGCATTTCTTAAGCACGGAGAGCACATCTTACACTTTTTGTTCTTGTCCATGTTTGTTTTTTGTTACTGTTTTTGCATTAGTGTTCCCCCAGGATCTATCAGGAACCTAGGCACTAAGACACCCAACAAATACTGCAGGATGAATGCAGTGATCTGTTAATATCTGTTGCTTCACTCACTGACAAGCTCTTCTCAGCACCTATATTCCTACCTTTCCCAAGGCACTGTCTACTTTGGCATATTTATGCTTCTTAGAACTATACCACTATTTTGATGGCACTATGCCATTTCTAGAGTTTACATTTTATGGACTCTGAAAGAGTTTAGGTCCTTAGACATGTCCTCAAACCAGTGTGTTGACTCAAAAAACTTTGGGGGAAACGTACTAGAAAAGTTCACAAAATCTGGAAGCCTACAGCTTCGGAGCATTCTAAGACTCCAAACATTCAACTTATCCTAGGATTGGCAACTCATTTCAGCTCTCGGGTTAGATACACGTCTTCTTGTCTTGTGTCCTCAGCTCTAATCCACACAACCTGAGAATCTCTCCTTCCCGGCACCAGGACAGCACTCCCCTCCTGCTTTCACCCTTCTAGAAGGCCTCCCTAAAATTCTTTGTAAGGGCATTCTCAGAATTAGCCTCGCTTTGAAGATTATTCAGAACCACAGAGTGAGGTGGGAGTGGCCTCAACGCTTTACAGGGCTGCAAAATAAATCAAAAGGTGAAAGGAGCTTCGTGGAGCCCAGAGTTCCTTTCCACCTGGCAAAGCAGTGCATTAGTCGCACTGTCTGTGGTGCAGAGCAGCGTCCGAGGCAGGGGCAGGGACAGGGGCAGAAACTGAGACAGGGACAGGGGGAGGGGCACAGGCAAGGGCGTGCTGTACCTTCTGTCCGCGGTGACTTCGCGGCCCTGGGGCTGTGGGTGCCGGCTGCCTCGCAGCACGGTGGGGCCCTGGCGGCTGGCGTCCGTGCCGGCCAGGGCTGGCGTCTTGTCGCCGCTCCGGTGTAGTGGCACCGACGTGCGCACGGCCGACACCACGTGGTCCGCGAAGGCGCGCGTAGGGGTGCCAGGCCGCGGGCCGCCGCGCAGGCGGTAGGAGAGGGGCAGGCAGGGCCGCGTCTGCTCCATCACGCCGCCGCTGCAGCTACGCGAACAGGCGGACCAGGGGCCCCAGGCGCCCCACACTCCCGGGGCGCCGCCGCCGCTATCCTCGGGGGCGCCCTCCGCCGCCATCCGCTGCGGGACCTGCGAAGACAGAGGCGGGTTAGGGCACCAGAACACCAATTCTCTCTTCACCCGAAGAAGGCTTTGAGCAGGGTCGACTTATCCATCAGGCACAAGTAGGCACAGTCTGTTTCGAAGATGAGTATTAATACAATCCAGCCTGGCTTAGAGTTGGTTTTTGGAGGAAAGAGGGCTCCGCGAAGGCAAAAATGGCTAGGGCCTGCGAAAGCCATAATGCGGCCCCGGCTTTGGGTGTCACGGCCTTGGAGAGCTCCAAGCGCATGGTGCCCTCACCTCTTATGCGGTTTCAGGAGTCCCCCTTAAGCTCCAACTCATCTTCCGGATTCCCGCCAGAGGGACCGGACTTCCTGCCTTGTGTCTCCCTGACGGAACGGCAAGGAACCGGACACAGTGGTTGAGAGGCCACCGCTTTAGAGCCAGGCTGCCTATGGTTCACATCCCTGCCACCACACCTCCTAGTGTGTCCCGAGTTTGTTCCTTCCGGTGGGTTCGTGGTCTCGCTGACTTAAAGAATGAAGCTGCAGACCTTCACAGTGAGTGTTACAGCTCTTAAAGGTGGTGTCATGGACTTTCTTCTTTTGGGTGAGTTCCTGGTCTCGCTGACTTCAAGAATGAAGCCGCAGACCTTTGCTGTGAGTGTTACAGCTCTCAAAGGTGGCACAGACTCCAACAGTGAGCTACGGCAAGAATTTCTGTGAGGAGTGAAAGAACAAAGCTTCCACAGCATACAAGAGAACCTGAGCGAGTTGCGCTGCTGGCTGGAGGGGGCGGGGGCCAGCTTTTCTTCCCTTAGTTGTCCCTGCCCACATCCTGCAGATTGGTCCATTTTACAGAGTGCTGATTGGTCCATTTTACAGAGTGCTGATTGGTGCATATACAATCCTCTAGCTAGACACAGAGCACTGATGGGTGCATTTTTACAGAGTGCTGTTTGGTGCATTTACAATCCTTTAGCTAGACACAGAGCCCTGATTGGTGTGTTTACAATCCTCTAGCTAGACAGAAAAGTTCCCCAAGTCCCCACTTGACCCAGGAAGTCCAGCTGGCTTCACCTCTCACTGGCAGTGTGACTGGGAAGTTTCTGAATCTCTCTGAGGCTCACTGTGCTTTAAAGATGGATAGTACCAGTACCTATCTTGTAAGCTGTAAGGGGATTTAAGTTAGGCCATCCATATGCATAGCAAAGAGCTTCGCACTAAACAAATATTTGTTAGTAATGATAATAATGTCCCTGCTGCCATGGTGACTTGGAAGAGGTGAAAAATGTCAGAAGATTCAAAAGCTCTATCCAAAGACTGATCTACACCCTCATTTAACTGGTCATTTCAGAGACCTACTGTGCCAGGCTCCATGCCAAGAGCAAGCACACTGTAGTTTATTCATTACGCAGACATACTCTGAGCACCAGTTGTATGCCAGCACTGAGCCAGGCCCAGAAGACAAGGGGAAACGCACCACAGGTCCACACAAGTGGCTTAGACCCAGCAGCAGATGAGCTCTATGCAGCCAGTACAAGATTGTGGTAGGCTCTTGGAAAGGACTGGCTGTCCTGGCTGGGCAGGGTGAGGGCGGGCAGAATTGAAAAGACCTCAGAAGAGGAAACAGGAGTCACAGTCATAACTGTAATTGTTCACGCACCTACTCGGTGCCAGATTACATAGCTCATCTCAAGAAGAGATCATCCTAGGTAAGCCAGGTGGGCCTTAAATCCAATGACAAGTGCCCTTATAAGACATGGAAGAGAAGACATGGACACAGACACAAAGGCAGTGTGACTCCTGAAGCAGAGATTGGAGTGGTGCAACCACAAGCCAAGGAATGCCTGGAGCCACCAGAAGCTGGAAGAGGCAAGGAAGGATTCTCCCCCTAGTAACTTTGGAAGAAGCGTGGCCCTAGTGACACCGATTTTGAACTGCTGATCTTCAGAATTTCAAGAGAGTAAATGTCTGGTGTTTTAAGCAATCCAGTTTGTGGTAATTCATTCTGGGAGCCCTAGGAAAATAATGGAGTGTGCTTATACTTGGAGAACAAGGAAGGAAAATGGGCCGGCATGGGCCGCACTCCTCCTCTGTGTCCCATGCTGCGCAGACTGCACATGTGTAAATGGCCCGGCTCTGCGGCACAGGCAGCACTACCGCCAGTTCCACTTTCCAGGGCCCCTCACCACCCCTAGCCACCCAGAGAGGTTGATGTTATATGGCTCTTTTAGAGGGAAGAAACTGAGAACCTAGGAGACTTTATGACTTGTCCTTGGTCTCAGGCTAGTGCAGGGCACGGACAGGACTAAAATTGTCTCCCGACTCCTGGTCTAGTATTCATGTTTCCCCCTGCTGCATGTGGCCTCCTTGCCTATGTTGTTGCTAGAAAACAGAAGGTTAAAATGAGTAGAAATAAAACCACTTTGATAATTGTTCTAGTGGAAGGATCATTGGGATAAATGAACAAAGGCAGAAATACGTTTCTGGTACATTTGGAGATTTCAGTTATCCACCGCCTCCTGATCTCTCATTAACACAGATAACTAAGACACTGCCCATAATAGCTGGATTAGACATGCAGCTATACTCAAAATCCACTTCCTAGAACTAATCCCACCCTTAATTTAGTTCCTATTGCCAAATTGGGCAAGGTCCCTGGGGGAAGAAAACACGAAACCACATTCCGTCCTATTCTATTCATAATAATTCTCTAATTTATAGTCGAATTATAGTGAGTGACTTGAAATTCCATTTGAGTCCCCGTGGTGGGAAACTAACCACATGCTCCAGAATTGTATTTTTATAGTATGTAGCCAGAAACAAGCAAACAAACAAAAACACAGAAAAACAGAAAGGAAGGAAGGAGGAGAAACAGAAAGAAAAAGCCAATCAAAGAAAAAAATGAGGGGATGAGGGCTTGAGATGTTAGCCTGCTAGTTGCATCGACCTCCCAGGCTCCCTCCACTCCTTCCTGATCCTCCTAACGATTCTCTCCCCTTCTTCTGTTCTGATAGTCAAGGAGTTTTCTGTAAGGCAAGATGCAAGATGGGATAACTTTCAAGTGTTTCGAGACATAATATTCCTAAAATTAGGACGAACTAACAGGACCTCTGTTAGTGACAGGCAGCAAAACCAAATAATAAATCATGGTAAAAGACAAAAATAATTGAACCTTGAAACTTTATATTAATGTGCCAGCGTGCTGCCCCGTCCCCAATACATACTGACATGTGAAGACCGATGCAGAATACCTGTTCTAAAATGCACCCTAACCTGCTGGTTTTCTTCATTTATAAATAATTCTAACAAATCAATAAGAAACAGACAACACAGTGGAGATAGGAACTAAGGGTATGAACAGGTGGTTCATAGGTGTTGTGGACTGAATGTGTCCCTCCCCACCATTCATCTGCTGAAGCCCAAATCCTCAGTATGATTGTATTTGGAGGTGGGGCCTTGGGAGGTAATTAGATTTAGATGAGGTCATGAGGGTAAGGCCCCATGATAGAATTCATGTCCTTATAAGCAGAAAAGAAGCCAGAGTGAGGAAGATAAACCAGTTTTCTCCCTGTCTCTCTTAGGCCCACTCCCCACCCCACTATGTGAGAACAAGGGAGAAGGCAGCCCTCTGCAAGCCAGGAAGAGAACCCTCACCAGGAAACCAAATTGCCCAACACCTTGATCTTGGACTTCCCAGCCTCCAGAACTATGAGAAATAAATTCCTGTTGCTTAAGCACCCAGTCTATGATTTTTTGTTACAGCAGCTCAAGCTAATATACAATGAGAAAATAAATAACATATGAAAATTGTTTAACATCACACATAGTGAAAATAATGCAAAATAAAGCACCAAAATTCCATTTAAAACCCATTAGATTGGCGAATGTTATAAAGTTTGACGATACTGACATGGCAAGAATGTTCACTGCTGATTAGAATCTAACTTTGGGCAGCTTCTTGGGAGAGAACTTTACAATACTTATCACAATTTCCAATGCACATACTCCTTCACCAGCAGCTCTACTTTTAGTAGTTCATCTTACAGATATACTCAAAAATACTGTATAAAGTTATATATATATATACACACATAAAGACTTACATTGCATCATATTTTGTAAGAACAACAATGAATAAAAGGAAGCAACCTAAATGTTCACGAATAGGAGCTTGGCTAAAATGAAATCTATCCAAACAATGGAATGTAATTTATCTGGTAGGATGAGGTAGATTTATATCTGTTAAAATGGACAGTTCTCCATACATTTTTTCACTATATTAATTAGTGAAAAAAACAAAACAAGAAATAGGACAGTATAAGAGAATAAACCTATTTGTTGATATCACTCTTTAAGTGCTCAGTTGAAACATTAAAAAATCACTGATATTTGACTATTTTTGATCTACAAAAATGCAATTTCATATGATTAATACTTTCATATGATTCAATCTAATATGAGTAGTTTTCTGACCTTGGCAACTAACAGAGCCCAACTAGAAAATCTTTTCCCACCAAACAAGGCAGTAGGAATGATAAGGCAGAATGCAGTGTGTCTCTTCACCCACCCCTCACCACTTCCTATACTAGCCAGTTGCCCTGGGGAATCACATCAACACCTTGCAGCAGCTGGCAAGGCCTATTAGTAGGTGTTTGACAGTGACACCAATAACAACCATTTATTTAGTAACAGAATGCAGGCTAACCAAAGGCTAATTACTTTATACATATTATCTAATTAATCTCAAAACACCCACCTAAAGAAACTATCATCATCTCCCTTTACAGATGAAAAACTGAGGCTTAGAGTTTGTTTCTAGAGTTCAAAAAATTCATAACAGTTCATGAGCACCCAGGATACCTCCTGTGATTTCCAGCAAGGCTTAGAGTGACCTTAGGGGTGGCTAAGATTCTGCACTGTGTACATGTGAACAGAAGGTCACAAAAATTGGAGTGATTGTGTTTGAATGACTTTATACTCAATGTATTAATCTATTTTCATGCTGATAATAAAGACATACCCAAGACTGGGCAGTTCACAGAAGAAAGAGGTTTATTGGACTCACAGTTCCACAATCATGGTGGAAGTTCACGTGAAAGGCACATCTCAAGAGAGAAGAACAAGAGAAGACAAGAGAAGAAAATTGTACAGGGAAACTCCCCTTTATAAAATCATCAGCTCTCGTGAAACTTATTCACTATCACGAGACTAGCACAGGAAAGACCGGCTCCCATGATTCAATTGTCTCCCACCAGGTCCTTCCCACAACACATGGGAATTGTGAGACCTACAATTCAAGATGAGATTTGGGTGGGGACACAACCATATCACCCATAGACTGGTGGGTCCTAAGAAAATCTAGGGTAAAGTTATTTAAATGATCAGAAAAAGAAAACAAACAAAAGAGATCTTCCATTATGGAAAACAACATGCTGGTGTAAGGAAAGGAGTGGAGGATGAAGTTCACATTGGATGGCTTCAGCCTTCTATGAAAGAGGTAAGGTCTGCCACTGAGGGAAGGGAAGAGATATGCTGGAGGATTACAGACAGAAGAAGCCCAGTGGACGAGCAAAAATACCCCTTATCTGCCCTAACTGCTTTAACACAAACCCTCTGATACTCAACAAGATTCATTTTAAGGATGTATATTTCCATTTGGCAGATGTAGTCACGGAGGTTCAGAATGTCCGTGTGGTTTAGTGGATGATGTGGGCTTTGAAAATATATGTGAGATAAAACAATGCGAATCTGCTAGTATTGCTCGGTAGATGAAATGAAATAGCTAGGAAAGGCATCTAACATGCCCCCAGGCCCCCAGCAGGGACAGAGGAAATCTCCACTTTGTCCCTTCATTGGGAGAATGTACATTACCATTCAGAAGCTTTATAATGTGTAAGACACAGATCCAACCCTAGAGTCAAATCAGTGCTCTCTCCGCTTCACTGGAGGTTTTAAAGGATGGGGGCGAGGTGGGTGTCAGGGTAACATAACAGAAGAGGAGCTTGTTCAAAGCACACATGCCATGCTGTGACCCTTCCCCCCAGAGATTATGACCTGCCCTACATGGGGTGAGGTTGGGGTTAAGGGGGCCATGTATTTTGGATGAAATCCTCCAAATCTGATATCCCCCTCCTCATTTAAAAACTACTGCTTGATATTATGGTGCCTCTCTAAATAGTCATGATGGGGCATGAGCCAGGGAGCAGGAAACAGAAATGACTTCTGGGGCCTGGCGAGGTAGCTCATATCTGTAATCCCAGTACTTTGGGAGGCTGAGGCGAGTGGATCATTTGAGGTCAGGAGTTCGTGACCAGCCTGGCCAACATGGTGAAACCCCATCTCTACTGAAAATACAAAAATTAGCTGGGCATGGTAGTGGACACCTGTAATCCCAGCTACTCAGGAGGGTGAGGCAGGAGAATCTCTTGAGCCCAGGAGGCAGAGGCTGCTGTGAGTCGAGATTTCACCACTGCACTCCAGCCTGGGCGACAGAAAAAGACTCCATCTCAAAAAAAAAAGAAATAGCATCTAGAGAAGTTAGAGAAGCAGTGTAGTCCCCCTCCCATTTAACTCAACTTGGGCTGTGCAAGAGACTGTGACAGTGTTAGAGGGAAACGGAAATCCCCCCAAAGACTTTGGATTTGGAGCTGGATGCCCTAACTGACCACATTTTGAGATCAGCTCTATGGAGGTGTTGGTTAATGTTAGGCAGAGACCTTTGCATAAATATATATCCATAGGAAGGTGTATATATGGGGCAGCATTCCCCTTTCCTTGAGTCTTTAGTCACCTCTCCACATTGGATTAAATGTAGTGGGAATGTATTCAGGGGTCCTACCAGCTAAAGCCAAGGTAGGCAATGTGGGTCAATGGACACTTCCTCCCTGGAATTTGAATTTCCAGCAAATTGGCCAGCAGACCAAATGTCTTTGGGTCCTTGGCTCCCGCAGCAAATCCTTTGAACTCGCTGTTTATGCTGAGACCAATCCTGTGCAATTGCTATCTGATGTGCTTCACTTCCCACCTGCTTCCTAGACTCATTATTGTAAATTCCCTATTGCTTATGTTAGTTTCTGTTGCTTGCAGTAAAGAACCCTAAATGATATCTAAATCAGTGGTCCCCAAACTTTTTGGCACCAGGAACCAGTTCCATGAAAGACAATTTTTCCACAGATGTGGTGGGGGCGTGTAGGGATGGTTTCAGGATGAAACTGTTCCATCTCAAATCATCAGACATTAAATTTTCATAAGGAGTGTACAACCTAGATCCCTCACATGTGCAGTTCACAATAGGGTTCGCGATCCTATGAGAATCTAATGCTGTTGTGGATGTGACAGGAGGTGGAGCTCAGATGGTAATGCCCGCTGGCCCACCACTCACCTCCTGCTGTGCGGCTGGGTTCCTAACAGGCTGCAGCCCAGTACTGGTCCACAGCCCAGGGTTTAAAGACCCCTGATCTAAATGATTGCAAATATTATAATATACACATAAAATGTGGTAATCAGGATAATGTGAAATGAACTGGAGGTCTGCCTTTGGCACAGGACTTGGAGGAGAGAAAGCAGCTACTGGAACAAGCAAAGGCTGGGAGAGGTGGTCTGGACTTGGCAGAAGCCTCATGATTAAGCGAGCCCAGGGCAGAAAGAGTCATTTAGCGGCAGTAATTGACCACAGCCAGAGTAACTAGAGAACCATGGTCTCCATGAAACATGATGGGGCCAAGTGAATCAGAGGCTTACAGGAGAGACAGCAGGCGAGCTTTGAGAACAGAAGAGGTAATTATCAGAGCAATTGTGGATGGGGTTTATTTCATCATGCCTTTTTATGGGAAATGAACATAAATGACCAAAATATAAGGATGGTCAAATAAATGAGAGTCAAATGACTCCACAAAGCATCATAAACATGAACAATACAGAGCAATATGGAAATAGTCTTGTAATACAATATTAATTGAAAAATGTCAAATACAAACTTATAACGACACCATGATTATAGTAATGTAAAGATTCTGTAGCATAGGAACAGAGCCTGGAAGGGGATGTGGAAAAATGAAAACATACGATCTGTTACTGAAGCTGGACCCAGGGTAAGTTTCCTTGTAATTTAAAAAATTTCAGTCATGGTTACAATATTGCTTGCTCAATAAATAAAAATAAATAGATTAAATGGAGAAAGATTTGGAGCAGATTGTGGAGAGTGGGAGGCACAGAGTGAACTAAGAGTTGGTGATAGTCTTGTCACAGAAAACCCTGGAAATTTCTCATTGCCACCAGTAAATTCATAACCAGGAACAGCTCTCAATGTTTTCAATGGATTTGGTTTCTGTACTAATGTGAAATCATGTAAGGTTTCACTGGTTTCTAATTCTCTTTCTACAAAATAAACCTCCCATCTGTTCTTCATAGAAAACGAGTCACATGCAAAGTCTGAAATTCTAAAGTCTCATTCTAAGAGAGACTGGAAAAAGTAGGTTTAGTTTTAGCCACATAACCAAGTTAACACTCTAAAGCAAACGTTTCAAAAATACACCTTGGAGTTTGAGCCCTGAGAACAAAGTTTTGGGAACCTGAGAGCAAATGAAAGCAGGAACATATAGCTGGCTGCTCAGCTAGGACAACCTGGGGCCTGTGCAGGAGCTCAGGGCGGTGGGACCACTTCATAGAGAATCTCCAAACTTGGCTGGGCACCGTGGCTCATGCCTGTAATCCCAGCACTTTGAGAGGCCGAGTCTGGTGGATCACCTGAGGTCAGGAGTTCGAGACTAGCCTGGCCAATGTGATGAAACCCTGTCTCTACTAAAAATACAAAAATTAGCCAGGCGTGGTGGTACACACTTGTAACCCCAGCTACTTGGGAGGCTGAGGCAGGAGAATCGCTTGAACCAGAAGGAGGAGACTTTAGACATTACATGAGACTTTAGAATTTCAGACTTTGCATGTGACCCATTTTCTATGAAGAACAGATGGGAGGTTTATTTTGTAGAAAGAGAATTAGAAACCAGTGAAATCTTACATTTCAAGGGAGGAGGAGAGGTTGCAGTGAGCCGAGATTGCGCCATTGCACTCCGGCCTGGGCGACAAGAGCAAAACTCCATCTCAAAAAAAAAAAAGAATCTCCAGACTCCAGCCAGATCTAAATTCAGGATTATCACCGTGGTTTTCTCTGAGACAGACGATTTCATGTTACATCTTGATCAACTATCTAGACTCTGACACAACACACTGCAAACGGCCCCACATCTTACCTTTCAGCATTCATGTTAATGCCAGCAGCTGCAGTATCAGTGTGAGAACCTCACAATACGGAAGACGGGAGCACAATACATTTAGCCTTGATGATTGGATCAGAATTGCCCCAATAGTAATTATTATGTAAATGAGTTTTACAAATGCATTTCAGGAACAGTTAAATGAGGTATTTGCACAAAACCAAAACGAAGGAGGAGTGGGTAGAGGCCAAGGGAAACCAAGATAAATGAGGAATGAGAAAGCCACGCTTTAGAGAAAATGTGAACCACTCAGAGACAAGGCACCACTGACATGCAGCCACCCAGCAGCTAAGCAGTTCTGAGTCTGGTGTTCTGCACTTTCCAGCTCTACTCAAAGGCTTTCTCTCAATACCTATGTCCTCCCTGTTGGAAAATTCTCACAGTAAATGATCTCAGACACACAAACTCCACAATACTCCTCCAAATATATGTTATTGAGTGTATACTCTGAACACATAGACATACCCCTGTCCTATTTCTCCTACTGCTGTGCTATGCTTCTCAAGGTAAGAGCCACAGGGTAATTTGCAACACAATCTACCTGAGGTATAACTTGAGAAATGCAGATTCCTGGCTTCTACACCAAACCTAGTGAATAAGAACCTCTGAGGCAAGTCCCTGAATATGCATTTTAAATAATCTCCCCAGTGATTTGAATGCATCCTCTGGTTTGAGAATCACTGGCCACTGGACACCCCTATGTGTGACTCAAAGATGAAAGGGCTAAACTGAGCTCACCCTCCAGGCTTTGGACTTGTACCATAGGCTGCTACTTCCTTAGCCCCCAAATGCTCTAGCCACATGATTTTATTACCCTCAAATTTCCTGCATGTTGAACCACCCCTTCTACTTCTGCCATTCAAGTTGAGGCCAACTAAGAGTTTATCATATGAGACAAGGAAACATTCATGGACTGAGAACTGCCCCTCACATGGTATGTAAACTAAGCAGATTCCACTGGAAATACTGTATACTTTTAATAAAAGAGGTATAACAGCAAACAGGAAATGTAGAAAGATGAAAGAAGAGGAAAGGGTGGACTCGTGGGAAGCTCTGGACTGGACCCTGCAGGCTGGTCCCAAGTCTGCTGTCCCTCTCTTTGTGATCTGAGGCCAGCCGGTCTGTGGCTCAGGACCTCAGTTTCCTTATCAGTAAAATGAGCTGGTTGGACTTAATAAAGGCTGAGTCTCTTCCAGTGCTAACAGCCTCTGATTTTTGCTGGAAGCACGCTTACATTTCTTGCTACTTATTGATTCGCTTCAAGTACCACAACAGGGAGAGGCAATCCCAGCTTGTACCCAGGGCTCCCCACTGCCAGCGAAGAGGCTCTGAGTACAGATCTTCCCTAAATGCAGTGCAAAGGAGGCCCGGATGCATTTCCATGATCTTCAAAAGCAGGGCCCAGCCAAAACTAAGATGCAATGAGGTAAACATTTGGATGTGATCTGCATAATCGGAAACACTTTTCTTTCTGAAATTGACCTGACTCTTTCATCACCAGCCACATGGAAATTGTACTTCATTATAACTAGAAAATAACACAGAGCATGTGCCTTGTACCCATTCGGCCCTGTGTTGCTGCACAGTTACTCAGGAAACAGAAGCAGATGTCTCTGTGCAGTGCCTGGTGTGGTTTTTTTCTGTGCTAGTTTCATGCTCTCCACGGCAAGTGGCTATTTGCAACCCCAGCCAACTAGGACAGTCAAAATAACGAGGAATGCATGAAATAAAGAGTGCTGGCTTCTGGACCCCAGGCTCATTTGGGGAACAGCAATCTTCCAGCAGAAGAGTCTGCCTGGTGATGGCTGTCTGCATCTGGGTCAATATTCAGCACTCCCCAGGAAGCCCCTGAGATCAGCAGGCTGCTTAACAAAGGCAAGCCGAAAGCATTTTCATGGAAAGCATCAGCATCCAGCACAGAACAGAGCACGCAGCAAGTGTTCAACAAACACCTGCTGAGTGAAAGAGGCTGCAAATGGATTGAGATTTGACGCTACCCAGATTCCCTGCCTTAGCCTTTCCCTCACCCACTCAGGCTTCCCTGTAACACCAAAGGTATTTTTTTATAAGACGGAGTCTCGCTCTGTCGCCCAGGCTGGAGCACTGTGGCACAATCTCGGCTCACTACAACCTTCTACTCTTGAGTTCAACGTTCAAGTGATTCTCCTGCCTCAGCCTCCTGAGTAGCTGGGATTACAGGCACACACCATCATGCTCAGCTAATTTTTTTTTGTGTATTTTTGGTAGAGACGGGGTTTCATCATGTTGGCCAGGCTGGTCTTGAACTCCTGACCTCAAGCGATCTGCCCACCTTGGTATCCCAAAGTGCTGAGATTACAGGCATGATCACGTCTGGCCACCAAAGCTATTTTCTTAAAACCTAGCCCTATTGTGTTACTCTCTTGCTTACCAATGTTTCTTGGGTCCTCACTCTCCAAAAGATGAAATCCAAAATTACTCTTTGCCACGGCATCCTAAACCTGTCACCATCTGGCCTCAGCCTTCCTTTCCATCTTCAACTCATCACTGTCCCCCCATGCTCACACCACGCAAGACGTAAGACACGCCCTCTCTCCCTGCCCACCTTCGCCTGGCTGTTCTCTCAGCTCCAATGCTCTCTCTTCTCCTCTTCCTATGAGCATACCTTTCCCATCCAAGTCAAGCAGTCTCTCTCCCATTCTCCAGGGCCAGTACACACCCTTCTCCATAGCACTTACCACCTGGCACTGTCATTATCTTTGTACACAGCTATCTCCCCACCAGCACTGTGAGCTCCCCAGGGCAGGAATTATGTCTTATTTATCTTTGTGTTCTACCCACTCTCTCTAACAGAGAGTCTGTCACCTGGCAGGCCCTCAGGAAATATTTGAGGGACAGGTGAATAAACCCATGGATGAACGAATGACAAATTTCCCAATGGCTTGGTCTCCTGCCCACCTGCTTTGTGAAACATCAAACACCTCCTCTCCCTAGCAGCACATGCCATGTTCAGCCACTTGGCTGGTGACCTGATGCCTCTACTATTTTCCTCACTCCATGTGCCTAAATGTCAAGAAGCTGACAGTCTAAAGAACAGTTCTGTCTCTTCAAAGCAATCCACTCAGTATTTGACCCCCAGCTATCCTCTGCTTGTTGAAATGCTCTCTCTCCTTGACTTTCAGGACACCATATTGTTCTGGTTCTTCTAAACTTCTGTCTGTCTCTTTGCTGGCTTCCCCTCCTCTCCCTTCCCCTCAAATGCTGGAGTTCCATTCTTGGTTTTCCACTTTTTTAATCCAAACCTTCTTTCAGGGAAGACATTGTAGCGCGAGCAATGATCTTTATGCTGATGTCTCCCCTATTTACGGATAGCCCCCAAACTCTCTTCCAAGCACCGGATCTACATTCCAAAAAACCTGGTTGAAATATCTACCAGGGTGACCTAGGGGCTTTTCCTACTCCATCTGTCACCTAATAAGGACATGAACACCTGCTCCATCATGAATTCTCAATCTCCTGGCCCATACAGATGTGGTCCCATCTCCCACTGCCCTTCTCCAGTTGGACACAAAACCCTGCCAGTTCTACCTCAGAAATATTTCCAGACTCTGTCCCACTTTCTCCAGCCCACAGTCCATGGTTTGGTCCTCATTCCCAATCTGCTGTTACCTGATCTCTACCCATCCAGTCCCTCCTCCCCATACTTCCATGTTCATGGTCATTCCTGAGCTCCTCTCCACCTCTAGGACCACTCCAGCCCCCAGCCAGGTTTACAAGGCCCTTCCTTCTTTGGCCTCCACCTGCAGCCTCCCCACCGGCACATCCTTGTTCTTAACTTCTTACTCAACCACACCAAGCCTCTACATCACTCTGTACCTTTGACAATCTCGAAAGCCCCCCTTCTCCCCCAACCTTACTTTACCTGATAAATTCCTGCTTCTCCTTTGAGACTTGCCAAATGCTATTTTACACCCTCTTTGCAGATTACCCTACTTCCAAGTAAGGATGCTGGCTCTGCCCTTTAGGCATCCGTTGTGAGTACACTATATTTCACTATCATTTCTGTTTTTGTGTGTCCCATACCCCAAGTTGTGAAACAAAATCAGGTATAAATTCCTTACAGCTATTTTGCTCTTACCCAACTATAAAACTAAAAACAACTTATGAATGAAATAATTACAAAACTGAAAACTAATAAAAACTCAAATTAACCATACAAATTTAATGGGATGGATGGTTAATGGGATGGGCGGTTAATAGACATTGTTGGGCATGATTGCAGGATGTATTTAAGTCTTTTAAGTTTCACTTATTAACAGATTCTTTTGAATTTGAGCATGACAGATCATCATTTGATTTATTTTTTTTCTTTTGAAAAGTGAACTTGTTTTAAATTACCAATCCATTATTTTGAAGGGCTAATCCATAAGGCTAAAATTTAAAATGTTGCTTAATGCAAAAAAAATTCACTAATGTTTAGCACTACACTTATTGCTAATGAGCTATTGTGAGCTGGGCCACAAAAGACAGAACCTGTACAATACAGCTGAAAGGTGCACATGGATGATCTCTGTGGGATGGAGTCTTTGGAGATTCACTGAAACCAAGGTACTCAATCAATTGTCATTCAGATTATCCAGAATAGACTCGTATTAACATTTTCAAGTTATCATCCAAATGAAAATCCTAAACTTAAAAAAAAGTCAAATTTAAGTTCCAGACCACCAAGAATATGCTCCAGGGGATATATTCAAGACTCCAGCGGGTATGGGTCCTCAGCTCATAAATCATTGTTTTTTTGTTTTTTTTGTTTGTTTGTTTTAATTTTAAAAGACTTTATTTTTAGAGCAGTTTTAGGTTCACGGCAAAATTGAAAGGAAGGTTCAAAGATAGCCCATATTCTCCCTACCCCCATATATACACAGCCTCCCTACATTATCAGTATCTTCCACCAAAGAGGTACATTTGTTGCAATTGATGAACCTATATTGCTAAATCATAATCACCCAAAGTCCACAGATTATATTAGAGTTGACTCTTGGTGTAGCACGTTCTCTGGGTCTAGACAAATGCATAATGACATGCACCTATCAGTGTAATATCTTATAGAGCCTTTCCACCACCCTAAAAATCCTCTCTGCTCTGTCTATTCATCCCTCCCTTGCCTCAACCCCTGGCAACTGCTGATCTTTTTAGTACCCCTATTGTTTGTATTAATTTTTGAAAAATTACAGCTGAGGCTCAGAATCAGGATTGGAACCCAGGTTTGGCTGATTCTGAAGCTCAGACTCTTCTCTCTCACTGCCCCTTGGTACTTAATTCTTAAGGCTCCTGTGAGTTCCAAATACTAAGTATGAAAGGGCTTTGTGGACCAAAAAGTCCTGTACGCTTGTTAGTTTAGGGTTTAGTTATTCTTATTTTTATGTATAAAAGAATAATACTTTAGAAAAGGAGCTGGCATATTTTAGAAAATGTACTGTCTTGCAAAGAACAGTACCTCCCTAAGGAGATAATAATGATGTTAGTCTTCCCATATACTTAACTGGCTACAGTGCAAACCTGATATGAGTCAGTTAAGGAAGTGAAGATATTTACATGCTCTGTGGGAGCAGGTCATGGCAACAGGTGAGTAAAAAACCAAAATACCTGGGCCTCTCCAACAAAGGAAAAGATACTAAGTATCAAGGGCCCCGGTGCTAACTCAATAGAAAAATCCTGTCACAAAGGTGTACCACTGAGTAGCCATCCCTGAAAGAAGTGCCACAATTTGGGATGCAAACACATTTTCTGACTGTATTATTTCCAAAATATTCACACAGTCGAATTCCATGGGTGCCCTTTTAAGATCTTTCCAGTCACATCTAACAACCTATAAAATCGATTTCCCCTTGTTTAAATATTTCTTTGCTTCTTGAAGAAACAGAGGCAATGCCTGCTAAGCCCCTCCCACATTGCCAGCACTTTACTGACTTACTTTATTTAATCCTCGCATTTGGCTCCACTTTATCAATCAGACCTGAATGCACATATCACGTCTTCAAAGAGGCCTCCCCTGGCCACACCATCTACACTAGTGAGCGTGTATGGGTACACACACACACAACCACATTGCTGTGTTTCATTTTCCTCATAGTCATCACAGTCTGAAATGTTCTTATTTGCTTTCCTGTTTATTGTCCATTCCTCCCATCTGAAGTAGAAATGCTTCATTCTATGGAGGAACTTTGTGTGTCCTATTCCTTTCTAGCCCAGCTCCTATAACAGCACCTGGCACATAGTAGGTACTCAGTGGTTGTTGAATGAATGCACCCTGCCAGATGGGAAGAGCTGAGAAGCTGATGTAATCTGCTGAAGGTTACGCTGCTGGGAAGCAATGCTGCGAGAATTCAAACTCAGTTCGGCCTGCTCCAGCAACCAAGAGATGCCCCCCCCGCCCCACAACCAGGCTTCTCTAGCTGGGGTTGCTAGCAGCATGTCAAGAAGCGCCAGACAGTACCCCAAGAAAGCATGTGGCATCTTCCCAGGTTATCAGATTCCTCAAGGGCTTTTTACAAAACGGGGGAAAACGGTTGAATTTTTTTCCTGATGATAAGTAATTTAAAACGTTGTTTCAAAAATTAGAACAACCAGTTATCTTTTGGGAACAGATGTCACATTTTGATGAATGTTTAAATAAAATAGTAGCCTTCAAGAAAATTCCGAGCCTTCAATAGGCCACTTTGGGCTTCCCCAGGCCATCTGTGTACGTGTGTGTATGGGTGCATATATTCACACTCTTTTGCTGGTGGGGCATTTTGGTGGAGATGTTTGAGAAGCACTGCACTGTCCTGGCCATTACCCAAAAGTGCTAGAGTTGAAATGATTTAGCAGACAGGAAAGTAGCCAAGAGATGGCCACCCTAAACAATGACCTTCAAGTCCACAAAGAGCAGTTCTACTGAGAGAAAGGTAAACAGGCCTCAGCTAAAGAGATTCGGGTGACAAGACAAAGGCACAGATCATTACAAACAGACGATGTTACCAAGGAGGGGGATGCAAAGTCCCCTTCCCAGAGCAGTTCCAGATTGAACAGATCTGTTTTTCAGGGATGGCTTAGGTGTGGTCTCCCCTGAAAGAGAAAATCTCTGGAAATTACTTCCATCTCGAGAACTCTATGGTCCAGACCACCAACAACAGCCAAATTGGGAGCTCCCACCACTATTTCTGCCATGAGAAAAAGGGGCCCCTCTTAGTCTTTGGCTCGATCTGAATCTTCTGGCCCCGGATATTCACAGGAGAAATTGCCCAGGCCAGATTCCTTGCTCTGGCAAAGAACTAGCACTGCAGCAGTGCCTGTGCTACCAAGGCGGGCTCCTCTTGCCTTCTGCCCATGTCGACATGAACCATATGTACAGCAGAAAGGAGCCTCTCTCAGCAGCCCTCCTAGGCTTCCCCAAACATTTCAAGTCCCCCTGGCTCGGAGCCAAGAATCCCTCTCAGAGCCAACAGCTTACAGCTCATTGAAAACCCTGTGCAAATGCAAACACTCTCTCCATTAGACAAGGAAGAAACAAGAACCACGCCTTGGGACTGAGCTAGCAGTTGTTGAAACTAGACGAGGGGCTGGAGTCCCTGAAGAGGAAATATCACTGTATTAAAAACCACAGCTATTTCCAATGCTCACAGTCAATTACAAGGGAGACCAAAGGTGCCCTTGGAGGCACTGCGTGGGCAAGCCGATTCTGCTACGTTACAGGCAGTACCAGTTTGGAGAGATGGGAGGTAACTTTGGATTTTCTAGCTGTCTGAGGCCTGAGATCCAGTGTGTTTAATAGTAAAAATTCTACATGAGTACATTCATAAAGTCATTTAATCCACGCCCTGAGCCTGTGAGATCAATATCATCCTCATTTGATCCATAGGAGAGTTGCTAATGTGTTTAGCATCCCAGATGGCCAAATAGACCACATTTATTGGTGAGCAGAAGTACCACTGTGAAAGCCCTCATCCTCCTGGCCCTTTCTTCTACATCATGGAGTCCTCCATCTCTTTTTTTTTTAAAACAACCACTTGGGAATGTTGGTCATTGGGCCTAAAGAAGACAGAAGGCTCTATTTAGGCCTCAAGTTCAAGCTACATATGACACTTGACTTTAATGGAAGTCAGCACTGGGGGTCATTAGGCACCAACCCAGATAGTGTTTCCAGGCATTTGGTTCATAGCATAAGTCTTCATACTGTGAACTCAATATAATGGGAATGATTACAAGTGAGCATAGCCACCATCACATGGATATAGGGCACAAAGAGATTCGCAAAGGGAAGCCAGCTTGGGGCATGGGAAAGGCGGCTGCTCGCGAGACACGACACAGCTCCATTGTGGGCTTGCCACCAACATATGGCATCTCACACATCTGTTGCCCTTGATGGTTGTGGATAGAGCTACATTGCATTTTCACTCTGTGCATCCCCACATCTTATTTCAATTGTATACTTTGTTGATTATAACAATGGATTATGATGATCATGGCCTACAAAGTTTACTAAAATATACTTTGTGGCCACTAAAAGCATTTATTAATTAAATTCTTAGAGAAAAAAATTATTTGGTTACTACAAGTATAAAACTTTCAAACACTTAACCCTTTTCAGAACCATTATTCAGAACAATGGCTTTGAGCACTTGATAATTAGCACGAGACCTCTCAGCAACATAACTAGTGCATTATTACAAGACACATCAGACTTTGTTTACCATTTGCTACTATTCTCAGATTCTTTTTCCTTTGATAATCCCACAAGCAGGCTTCAGGCATTTCAGGGTCCTCGGCCATAATACCATCCGATAACGTGAAAAGTTCACCAGGATCCAGTGCCAACATTACAGACAAAGCACGCTAAGCCACACCGCCAGTGAGAAGCCAATCCAGGACAGCAGTTCAGGATGTCCCATGCTCCATCCACCACCCTCCCCCGAGTCAACACAATGTGCAAAGTCAGAGAAGCTGCAGACCAGCCTGTCTGGAACAACAAGGACTCGGCGAACAACAGACCCATGTGAGAAGCGATGTGGTTTCTGGCTAAAAGAAGAGTCACAAAAATGAAAGGGAAGCGTGCTGGACTCAGGAATGTGGAGGGAGCGCTGGAAAGTGCCCTCCACCACCCCTAGCGCTCCGATACTCCCGACTGAAGGAGAAGCCTGGGGATGGCTGCAGAGGCCTCTGAAATACCTATGACTGCAGCTGCTTCTAGAACAACAGTTCTCAACCAGAGGCAATTTTGCCCACCAGGAGACGTGAGACAATTCAGACACCCTGCCATATGCACGCACACACACACACCCCCCCCTCCACATGCACCACACACACACCACACATACCACACACCACACACACACCACACACACATACACACACCACACATGCATCACACACACACACCACCCACGCACCACACACACCACCCACACACCATACACACACCACACACCACACACACCACATACCACACACACACCACACACACTACACAAACACCACAAACACCACACACACCACACACATCACTCACACACCACACACACAC
>NW_012101998.1:2057879-2132460 GCF_000951045.1 Mandrillus leucophaeus | reverse complement strand
AGAGTTATCTGGCCCAAAATGTCAACAGTGTCTCGGGTGAGAAAACCCACTCTACAATAAGCCAGGCATGTCCTGGACACCTCTCAGCCTTCTTCTCTGCAGAGCCCCAGTTCTGACTTATGCAGAGAAGAGAAAAGCAAAAGAATCTAGTCCCCAGAGCATGGCCATCGCAACTGAAAGGAGGAAGGGGGTGGGGCACAAAATCATAGGGAGCAAAGATTCAAAAAGAAAAGGTCCAAAGGGAATGGGATTGTGGGAGGACACATGGGGACCCTGAGTGGCATCCCTGGTTCTGCCTCTAATGTGCTGTGGCATCCATGCAAAGAGTCCAGGGAGGCCAGTTTGTTTCTTGGTGCATCACTAGTGGCTGTTGACATAGGCTATTTTTAAATAAGGTCACTAATAAAATATACAGTAGGGGATTCCCAGGGAATCTACTATTAGGAGAACTTCTTAAGCCAGTTGACTAAACTTGATACTAATAAAGTGAAATTGTGAATATACTCAGACTAGGGCTGGCCAAGTAGGATGAAAAGGAATGTCGCTCTGATTCATTAAATGGTAGAAGCAGAGTCCTGGCAATAATTGGGTTATAGGGGAAGTTTTATTCAAAGACATAGAGGTCATCCCTGTTAGTAGATGGTGGAGTGTCCCCACATGCCTGGCTATAAGAGTTAACTCTATCTAGAGCCCACATATGTCAGCTGGGGTTCCCGAATGCCAGGGATACCTGGCCAGGAGGAGGAGGTAGACCATGAAAGATTAGCAACCTCCTTACCATGGATTTGAGCATCCTTCCGACCCATAACACCCTCTAGGCCAAAGCTACACTTGAAATGACACTAAGATAGTGATTTGGGTGAACTGAGGCAACTGTTCCTAGGAAAAGGAGACAGTAGGGGAGGAACGGGTGACCCCTGAAGGTCCTCCCAGCCTGATATGCAAGAATTCTCAGTGTCCTGGATATAGGCCTAAGACAGGCTTACTACAAAGAAAGGGGACACAGCTGTCTGCCAGGAAGAGACAAGTGAAGAAAGTGGCGTTTGGGCAGAACAGTCTTCTGTGCCAGCCTCAGCTGGCAACAACCTTGTTGGCTTCTCCCATTCCTGCTTTGATTTCTTTTCCCCACTGCATTCTCCAGCCCTTTTTCTCTCTAAAGACAGGGTCTTGCTCTCTTGCCCAGGCTGGAGTGCAATGGCACAACTGTGATCATAGCTCACTGCAGCCTCAAACTTCTGGGTTCAAGCAATCCTCCAGCCTCAGCCTCCCAGGTAGCTGGGTCTATAGGTTCATGGCACCATGCCTGGTCAATTTGTTTATTTTTATTTTTTGTAGAGACGGGATCTCATTATATTGTCCAGGCTAGTCGCACACTCCTGAGCTCAAGTGATCCTCCCACCTTGGCCTCCCAAAGTGTTGGGATTACAAGCCTGAGCCACCATGCCTGACTGCATTCTCCAGCTTCTAAGTCACACATGTATATTCCTCTGAGAGCCTTTCCATTTGTGGCATCAACCCCATCCCCATACCCCAGTCACCCAAGAGTGCATAAGGTCAGCATCCTATAACCACTTGCTCACTTCTCAGAGCCCAGTAAGGCTATTCAGGGGGCAGACAGGTGGCAGGTATTCAGTGAGACCCTCAGGCAGAGAAACACAGAACCTGACAGTCCAGTGGGGGCAGCAGGTGCAACCTTCTTCTTGGTGGCACTTGGAGAACAAAGGTCAATCCACAAAGCCCATGGAGCACCGAGCTCAGCCAGTGGAGCTCACTCTGCTGTCCTAAGCTTTGGAGTAGTCTGGGGACCCTCTCATCTGCCAGGAAGCACACTGGCTGCTTTCCCACGATGACAAATGAGAGCTCTACCAACTTGTGGAAGGGGGTCTGATCGTTGAACTTGGGAAATGAAAATGAAAGGGAGCACTGTTGGAACATCTGGGCTTCAAAACACATTTAAGGCATGAGTTCTAGAAACAGGAGATTCTTTTTAGTACTGAAAAGCCACATGAGGCAGCAGAAATCAAGGGTGTTGGACTGAACTGCCCAAACCGTTGAGGAGAGGGCCATTTCCAAGGAAGGTAGGCTTCCCTGCATCTGGTAGGAAGGCCCCAGAAATAGTCCTTTCCTCTCTTATTTGTCCTTATGGGTTCTAAGCATAATCGAGCTATCATACTCTAGGGACTGTGCTGAGTGCTGGCCATGCATCGGCCCTGATTCCCAGGATAACCCTGTGGGGCAGGTCTCATTAGGTTTGTAAAGGAAACAGAAGCTCGGAGAATAGCTCTCTTGCACTAAGCAGAAGGGCGCATTTCAACCCAGGTCTGTTTTAAGAAGGTTTCCTGGGGCTTTCAAGAGCAGAGAGACTCATCTTTCTCTTTTTCTTGCCCCAAATACAAGGCCAGGCAGATGGAAACTACCTAATGAATGCATAGTGGGTTGAATGAGTCCTTCTACCTTCATGCAGGAGTCCTAGCCTTGACTTCCCTGAAATGTATGGCAGTCTTGACAACCCACCTGGAACCAACTCCTCCACTGGTTTCTGCCACGCACACCATGATGCCATCTTCCTCCTCTCCCTGCCTCTCTGACATCTGCTTCTGCTGCTATTCCTCATTTAGAATCTCCCCCTAACACCAGAAGCTTTCTCTTTCCCATGTTCCTGCTTGCCCATGCTCACAGCTTGTCTAGAAAGTAAGCCAGAGAATATGACTGACAACAGCTGCCTGGCATTTGTGCCACCACCTTGATTGCCACATTTCTGAAACTCATCTCACTATCTTCTCATCTGTCCCACTCAAGAGCACCTTCTCCTGATGATACTTGGTGTCTGGTGGCAATACTGCCACTGTCCCTAAAGCCAAGGCCACAAAGTGGAGTCATTCTTTTTCTCTCTCTGTCTCCTTCACTCCTCCAACCTGGTCAGTTATCAAGTCTTCTGGATTCTTTCAATAATCTCTCTTTTTCAATTTGATTATAATTCCCCTAATTTGGATCATAGAGTGCTTAGCAGAAAACTTTACCTACTGTAGCCTGGCTTTGAAAGCAAGCAGTCCTGACTTCAAATGCTTGTTCTGTGATTTATAAGCTCTGGGACTCTGGGTGGTTGCTATGGTTTCAATGCGTCTCCTTCAAAATTCAGGTGCTGCCAATGTGGTAATATTAAGAAGTGGGGTCTCTAGGAGGTGATTAGGCCTTGAAGATCCCTCCCTCATGAATGGGATTAAGGGCCTTATAAAAGAGGCTTCTGCCACCTTCAGCTGGCTTGCTCTTCTGCCCTATGAGGACTCAGCAGTCAGCCTTTTGCCCTTCTGCTTTCCACTATGTGAGGATGCAGCAAGAAGGCCCTCACCTGATGCTAGCACCTGGAACTTGGACTTTTCAGCCCCCAGAACTGTAAGAAATAAGTTTCTGTTCTTTATAAACTACCCAGTCTCGGGCATTTTGTTATAGCAACACAGATGGGTGGACGCAGTGGCTATTCAACATGAATAAGCCTTAGTTTCCTCATTGGTCAAGTGTACTCAGCTTGCAGGTATTGAATATGACAGATATCACATTGTACAGTGTCCTGAACATAGGGGATGCTCAATAACTGATAGCTATCACCAGTATTATTATGACTCCCAGGTGGTCTCCTTGCCACCAGTCTCTCCCCCTACCCCATCCACCCGACACACACCTCCAGAGAAACCCTCCTAAAATACCACCTTTATCAGTGTCTCCCCCTTAGCTCAAAGGGCTTCAGTGGATCCTCAGTACCAGAAGGATAAAGTCTATCTTGCCTAACCTGGTATTTAAGGTCTCTCTAGTATGGACTCAACCTGCCTTTTTAACTGGACTTGTTACTGGCCCCCCCCACCCCGGCCACCCCCTACCTCCAATCTACAAACACAAATTCCTTCTGTGCACCCTAGAGGGGTCTACTTGGTATTGTCAGAAAACCTCATTCATTCTCACCTTCCCACTACACCCTTCTAGTGACCAGATAACTGTCCTCCCTCCCTGGCTCCATCTACTAGACTCTTCCCATTTCTGGCATCCCAAACCACTCTGCATCCCAGAAGAGAGGCTGTCTTTTGCTAAACTCAACATTTCTTCATTGTCTTTTTATATATGCTAGAGTTGCCCTTCCTAGGATTGACTTATTTTGTTCGTACTCTTTTTATATTTTGGGATGGAAAACATCCCATATAGGGATGCATATACATCTCTATAGATTTTAATACTTCTTAGTGTCTCCCGTAGACTGAGTACAGTTACATACCTTCCCAAACATTATTGCTTTTCTACCCTCTACAACGAATTAACACGAGGCCTTGCCCATAAAAGTAGTGGATAAATATTTACTGATTTGGAAAAACAGCCCCTAGTGAGAGTGCGGAGGGCCCATTCCACATGGTGGACTACAACAGACATGGTCCCAGCCCCGTGCTGGGCTCCGGAACGCCAGGCTGTGCTTCATTCCTGTTTCTGCTTCTCTGGTGGCCGCGGGCTTTCCCAGGGCAGCTTCTCCAACTGGAATTCCAGATGTAACATTCCACAGGGTATAAATATATGTAGTTTTCATTCCTCTGCAGAAGAGCCATGGGCTGTGTCTTATAATCCAACAGTGTAGGTGGGAGCCACCGAGGCGAATGTGCACTGAAGACCGGGAACAGCTGGTGTCCAGAAGCCAGAGTTATGCATGGTTTTTGAGGCACTTAAAGGATACTATGAACCAGGAGCTGCTTTGGAGATGGGACTGGTAGGATCTAAATGACTTTGTAGGGGCCTTTCCAAATGGGGCCTGCATGCGGGGTCAAGCCTTGGCTTTAGTAAGAGAATGAGTGACACATAGGAACCGGGCCCAGCGGGGCAACAGGCCACACGGGATGGGGTCGGTAGAGAAATTATACCCTTACACTCCCACAGGTGCCCAGAGGGGCCAAATCCATGCCCCCACCCTGATTGTGGAAATGGCAGACTATTTCCAGACCCCTCTGCAGTGCCCTTAGTAACAAGGACTTGGGTGAGCTGGGCTTCTCAGTAGCAGGTGGCCGGGGCCAAGCTGGAGGAGGCAACATCTACTCAGTGGAAAGAAGAGCAATCTCAGTTTGTGAAAATAGATGGAGGTGTCTGTTTCTCTCACCTATTAGAGAAAAGAAATAGAACATACCTAGCCTGTACTTCTGTATTCTCACCAACTGTATTAGTCCTTTTTCAAGCTGCTGATAAAGATATACCCGAGACTGGGAATTTATAAAGAAAAAGAGGTTTAACAAACTCACAGTACCACGTGGCTGGGGAGGCCTCACAATCATGGCAGAAGGATAAAGGCATGTCTTACGTGGCAGCAGGCAAGAGAAAGTGAGAGCCAGGCGAAAGGCGAAGCCCCTTATCAAACCGTTGACTCTCACGAGACTTACTCACTACCATGAGAACAGTATGGGGGAACCGCCACAACGATTCAATTATCTCCACCGGGTCCCTCCCACAACCCGTAGGAATTATGGATGAGATATGGGTGGGGGCCAAACCATATCACCAACCCTGCCAAACCGTATCACCAACCCTGGCCGTTCTTCCTTTAGGTAACCAAGGTTCTGTGACCTGGGCCTGGAATCAAGTCCAAGCAGTCAGGAGAATCTGGAAATCCTAAGTCATGATCATTACAGTTGTCCCAAGGGTACCTAGAGGTATTTCCCTGTGCGTCATGTCTCAGTGTAATGCATGTTAATATTGTTAATCTTGTTCTGTTCAAGTTTAAGTGCTTGTGAAAACTATGCTCGTAGTTCCGTATGGCCCACACCTCTACCACCGCCCTAATCATCATGCTGTGCCAGTCAGTGAGAAGCAAGCTTACAGGAAAGGGGGGTCCTTTCTGAGTGTGGACACCCAGTAAGAAACCCCAGACGATAACAGAGCAGGAGGACCATTTGAGGGTTGTGCCAACACTCAGATTTCCAAAGCTGGCCCAGCTCCTGATCAAAAGCAGAAATGAAGAGCGTCCCCCAGGATCCCCGCCCATCCAACTAGAAGTCATTCGTATTCCTGTACAGTCAGCGGTTTGCAGCCAGGTTTGGCTGGGGAGGTCCCACTGCTCATTTCTCTCCTAAACCTCCCTGGTGTGCAGCCAAGTCTCCATTTTATGCAAACTTTAAAAACAGAAATGTAGGAAGAAAAACGATTCCCACGAAGGATGGAAAACTAATCTAACAAGAGATTACAGCAGTGCAGAGGGCTGTTGGCAGATCTGGGCACCTTAGCAGAACAGCTCCCCGAGGGTAGGGCAGCATCTCACATCCTTATTCATACTGTCCTGCACACATATTGTCAATTCATATTGACAGACAGCTGTCATGGACAAGAGCATGAAGTCAAAATAAGTCAACTCTAGGAAGGTCAGCTCTAACAAGGAAGCATGCTAGGAACTGTAGGACACTGAAATAAGTGTAGTTCCCATCCTAAAGAGTTTATAACCCGTCTAGGAGAATAACGCTGAAATACCTGAAAAAACTGTTGAGAACAGGTTCACTTCAAAATTCACCAAAGGAACCAGGTGTGGTGGTTCACACCTGTAATCCCAACACTTTGGGAGGGAGGCCAAGGCAAGCGGACGTGAGGCCAGGAGTTTAAGACCGGCCTGGCCAACATGGTGAAACCCTGCCTGTACTAAAAATATAAAAATTATTGGGGCATGCTGGCACGCACCGGTAATCCCAGCTACTTGGGTGCCTGAGGCAAGGGAATCACTTGAACCTGGGAGGTGGCGATTGCAGTGAGCCGAGATGGCTCCACTGCACACCAGCCTGGGTGACAGAGCTCCATCTCAATAAATCAATAAATAATAAAAATAAAATCCACCAAAGGAATTTAAAACACAAGAGAGTACACACCGAAAAAAAAGGCTTTTGGAATTTGGACAGTTTGGAAAGGTCAAGAAGGCCGGGCACGGTGGCCCACGCCTGTAATCCCAGCATTTTGGGAGGCTGAGGCGGGCAAATCATGAGGTCAGGAGTTCAAGACCAGCCTGGCCAACATGGTGAAACCCCGTCTCCACTACAAATACAAAAAAAAAAAATTAGCTGGGCCTAGTGGTGGGCACCTGTAATCCCAGGTACTCAGGAGGCTGAGACAGGAGAATTGCTTCAACCCGGGAGGCGGAGGTTGCAGTGAGCTAAGATCCTGCCACTACACTCCAGCCCAGGCGACAGAGTGAGATTCTGTCTCAAAAACATAAATAAATAAATAAAAAGAAGAAGGCTAAGCATAGGAGGTGGTGCTGCCCTTGGTGTATCAGATGTCACCAAGGATTTGGGCAAAAATGTAGAGGAGGAAAAGTATGAAGAGACCCTGAGACCTGGGAGTAAACCGGTTCATGTGGGACTGACTCATACGTGGAAGGATAAAAGGAGATGAGATTGCAACAGTGGGCTAGGGTAGATCTAGAAATGCCTTGTGTGCTGATCCAAGGGCCTAAGTCTTTATTCCCTATGCGCTGGGAAGCCACTGAGAGCAGCGGCAAGGAGGCAGCAACCGAGTACGGCACTGAAGAGTGAGAGTTCAGAGGCTCAGGATGAGCTTGAATTTCTGTTCCACCACGAGTCAGTCAAGGTTCCTATCCATCTCCAAGGCTGTCTCCTCAGAGACAAAACAGGGATAATAATAATCCTGTCCACTGATTCATAAGGTTGCTGTGAAGTTTAACTGGAATAACAGATGTACGTAGCACTATGCCCGGCACGCAGCAAATAATTAACAGATGGGCAAAGGCAGGAATGGCCAATGTGAGAGGCAGCACAAAGGAAAGGCGAACCAGACATGAACCGGATAACAGAGTTTAATGCATCCAAGAGCCCATGTCTAGGAGATCAGCATAGACACTGGTGCCCAGAAGGAAAATGGGGGAATCCAGAGACAGGGCCAATTTGGTGGGCACCAGAAGTTCTACAGACACTGTTAGGAGACTGGGACTCAGAACATCAGTCAGACCTGTGCCATGGATCTGGGGAAGGGATCCCAGGGGAAGGACGGTGTGTAGAGAAGTGCTATGGGACAAAGATGGTGGCCCTGGGGAAATGCTCCCACTAAGGAGCAGGAGAAGGCAAAGAGGTTAGTAAAGGACACAGAGAAGGAATGGAGAGGAAGCAGAAAAATTGGGTCCCCAGGAAAAGAGAGTGATCAACAGAGTCGGATGGTTCAGGGAGAGCAAAGAGAAGAAGTGCTGTTTAGGGTGTGTTGGTGACTTCCACAAACAGCAATTCGGTAAAGCACGAGTGGCAGCTGTGAAGGGGGCGCGAGTCTAAATTTGGGAGGCCGGCCACCAAGCAGAGAGGAAAACCGTGGGGCTGAGAGTTGGGGAGTCTCTGTGTGAAGACATTTCCTCTCGATGGGACCCTCTGCATTCCAAAATTCACAAAAGGTAAAGAAAGCGAGGGGAGTGACACCTTCTGCTGTCAGAGACGAGTTTTTTGGGAACTGCTCCAGAAACATGGCTCCTTTCCAGCTATTCTAGGACAGTGGCTGCTGCCCATTTCAGCCGCCTGTCAGGAAGCCTCTGAGACAACAATGTTGTCAACAGGTCTTTGGCTGCTTCTCCTTTCTATTCTGTTTGGCAGAAAAATAAAGAGGTGCATAGAAGAGAAGGGGATGCTCTGCAAGGGGAATCTTCAGGGAGAGGACAGGAGTTAGCAACTAGTTTTACAGTTTGCACAGCTTCTAGCAACCCCCTCCATCCGATAGCTGCCAATCCTAACCATACCTTAGAATCACCTGTGATGCTCATAAAGCTGCAAGCAGCTGGACCCCACCTCAGACATGGAAAGGAGCCCAATAGTCTGGTTTTCTTTTTGTTTTGAATTTACTAGGTGATTCTAATGTGCAGCCAAGGTCAAGAACCACTCCCCAAGGGGTTCCCTCTCATGAACACTTAAGGCACACATGCCACAAACAAACAGAAGTTTTCAATAACTGATTTTGGAAGTGCCGGTTAGAAAGTCTAGCTTAGCAAACAATAATAGGTTTGGCTTGTGAGCCAACACCATTTGATTGGTATGGGCGGGCTACAGAGAGATGAGAGGGACCTTGAGCCCGGACTCAGTTAAAAAGAGCACAGTGGTCAGTGAATGATGTCTACCCCAGCTTTCGAGGAAGAGGGGATGGCTCATATGTAGCCACCCTGGGTCTAGCTCCTCTAATCCTATCATGGCCTCCACAAAATAGACTCAAACCATCTGAGCATGCAGAGTCCAGGAGCCCTCCACCCCAGCAGCTCGTGGGCAGGATGAGCATTAGCAACCTCTCCGGCAGCAGTTCTGAGTGTCCTCCGCAGAGCAGCAGTATGGAATGCAATGCTCAGGCCCACCGGAGACCTCCTGAATCAGACACTCACGGGCTGGAGCCCAGAATCTGTGTTTCAACAATGGATACATACTATTGTTGAAGAACTATTACTCTAGTGGACTTAAAAAAAAACAATGCACAGATTCTTAAGCTCCACCAGGAGCCACTAAAACAGAACCTCTGGGGACAGAGCCCAGAAACATGTATTTTTTAAGCACCTAGTGCTGAAATGGTGCTAATGCACAGTCAGGCTTGAGTATCACTGACCTAGTATTGCTCTCTGTTGGTTTCATTTCCTCAAGAGCATTACTAGAAATAATCAAACTATTCACAGAGACCTGCTTGATGATAATTACCCTGGCAAGGTGCTCAACAATGCATACAGCTGGTCACCTGCAGCAGTTCCCCTACCCTCTCAGAAGCTTATTTTCTCCATCTGCAAAATGAAGATGCTCTGATCTCACAAGACTGGGTTGCTGTGGCGACCATGGAGTGAGAGCACGTGGCTTAGGGTGTGTCCACGTGTTGAGTACTCAATGATTCTAGTTGAAAGAAAGAAAAAAGGAAGTAAGAAAGGAGGAAGAGGCAGGCACAAGACAAAATGAATCTCTCCGCTGTGCACATGGAGCCTTAGCTCTGATTCCAGTTGAGCAAAATTATGAAGAAGATGATTCCCCATATGGAGCACACCCTGTGGCGAGTCACTCACTCCCCGAAGGCCTTCTGAAGGATCACGCATGTCCTGACTGCACAGCCTGCTTTGGTAAGTGTATCCTTTTGTTTTGTTCCTGTCAGAAATCATGCTACAACAATTATTTTAACTGATGTTAAAAGAGCAAGCTCATGTCAACTCTTGGCTGGAGGCTTCTGGAAACCAAGACACCAGAACATCCATTTGCCTCACCCTGTCATGGGTGAAAATTTTTAATTTACCTAGGAAATCGAGCAGGCCATGGGAGAGGGGCAGGCAGCATGGTGTGATGGTTTGGGGGCAGCTTCTGCAGGTCAGATCCTCTGTCTTCAGCTGGTGGTGGGATGACCAGTCCTACGCCAGGACCAGTTGAATCCTCCTGTTCACCTTGGCTATTTCATGCCAGTATCTATGGCTTCCTTCAGCCCCCAGGGTAAAGCACGAGGTCCTCACCTGCCTTTCAAGTCTTCCAGATCTGTCCCTCCCATCTCGCAGCTCCCACTCTCCTCTTCCCAGAGGAAGCTCTACCTAGGTGACCCTTTGAGAGCCATGGAATATACCCTTAACTCACACGGCTCCCACACCTGTGCCAGCCTCTCTCCCTCTTTTTTGAGTCATCCTCATTCTTCGAAGCCAAGGCCAAGTCCTAGAACTAAATGAGCCTCCTCTATCACTCTCAGCCCCAGTGGCTCCCTTCCTTCTGCAAACACCTAACTCCTCTGCCTCCAATCTCTACCTTGTTTTGTAATTACCGTATTTACCTTCATCCTTTCCACCCCTTTTATCTTATGAACACTTGACAGACATGAGTAGGGCGACCTAGTAATTCATTGTCTAATCAGGATCACTTTTGAGAGTGAAAAGAGGCACTATTAATAATTGTATCAGGATAACAAGCATAAGCAATGATTGTCCCAGACAAAGCAGGATGTCTGGTTACCTTAAAATTAGTCCCGTCTTAAGTCTGTTTATATCCCTCTCAGCACCTGGGCCTTATAAACATGAGTTGATACAGTGAAATGCTGGGAACTAAATTCACTGTTGATGGAGGTTTAGGAAGATTAATCTGGCAGTGCTGTGTAGGGTAGATGAGAGCTAGAATAATAGCTCACAGTTATGAATAGAAATGAGTAAGTGACATGCTGCTTTTATTTCGTTCTCTATAGAAATGCAAATGCAGCTCAAGGGCTGATGTAAGGTTGAAACAAGCCTTGCATGAGAAATGCAGTTTGCATAGTTTAATACAATTTAATATCTACTCATGGCCAGCTACGCATCTGTCTCTAATTCCACAGCCACAGTCCTTTCAAAGTCACTGCCTTTGGATGTAAGTTTCTCAGAGAGAATGAGCCTTGTGTCCAATGCCTGGAAAGCAATAGCATTTGGCCACCAAGTTCCTCTTCATCCTCACCAAGCAGCTTTTCCTGTTTTGTTTTAGCTCCAACGTTAGGACAATGGACAAGTCAATCAGTCCAGATTACCCTGCACCAGGGAGGAGAGACACCTGACAGCTATACCCTTCACCAACATCATGGGGACAAAGGCACAAGGGTAATAGAAGCTGCAGGGAGAACGCAATTCTCATCAACCCTTGGGGTTGCCGCATTGTTTTTGCTCTGTTTTCCAGAAAGTCTTTAACGGAGGAGAAAGGGTGTGGAGGAAGGGAGGGCCTTGCCTATTAGTAGATATTTCAATGCAGTCATCACCCTCCCGCCATTCAATGTCAGGGATCAGCCCTTGCAAAGGAGCAGTCATTGGACAATGGGCACAATCAGGGCTCTGGGCTTTTCTGTCCTGCTGCACATTCGACCCGCCTTCCTCTGCTGAAAAGGCTGCTTTTCCACTAGGCATGCCCTATGTATGGAAAAAACTTCTACCTCTGGTTTGCTCTCATTTGTACCCACCCACTGCAAACTAAAATTGCATGAAGCAGGGGCCAAGACGGTTTTCCTAGCACAACGAATATCTGCCAACTCTAAATATAAAGACTTAGATCAATGACGACTAGTCAATTATGGAAACTTGAGAAAGGGGACTATTTATTTATTCCTTACCTTTCGCTAAGCAGTTTAGAGGCTTTCATTGGAAATATCATTAATCACCTGAAATGCCTTGCAATAATACTGGTATCCCCATTTTACAGTTTATCATGTACTAGGCTCTGCGGTAGGTTCTGGGGACACAGACTTGAGCCAGACATAGTCTTTGCTTTCAGGGCATCTGCAGGACAAAGCAAATGTCACAGAAGTTAAGTGACTTGTTCAAGGCCCCTTGAAGTCCAGCTTGGGAGACTAAGAACTCAACATCCCTGTGGATCCTGCCAGCCCTGCCAACTTTCCCAGAGAGGCCCAGCTGTTGAGCTTAATCTCAGAGTCACCGGAACAACCACTTCAAGGTTGAATTAGTCACCCCAATCACATGGGAACATTACCTAATTAAGTGGCTCTGCCACTCGAGGGGCAAGGAGAACTGAAGTCGGATGTTGGGAAACACAGGTTACTCTTCCACGACAACAGGTCACATGGTTGAAATCCCGGAACCATGCGCAGGACCAGGTTGTGTAAATGAGGTTCGGCTGTCCCGGCTCCCACTGCCACCCTGGCACACAAAGGTCATCTCATCCATTTGCTCCGTGTCTTCGTATTTGCTGTTCCTCATCCCAGAATCATGGCCTCTTCCTTCTTCCCTCTGGATAATGCCTCTTTTCCCTACATTGCATCTTATTTATTTTTTAAATTGTCCCTGGATAATTCTTACTTGGCTTTTAAGATTCAACTTAGAAATCTTCTCTTTGAGTCTCAATTTCTTCCTTTGTATAAAGGGGACAATAGTAGCTTCTACTACACAAAGTTGTTCTGAGGATTAAAAAATAGATAATGTGTAGAAAGCACTGTGCCCAGGATGTAGAAAGTGTTTCATAAACATTGGTTGTCACTGTCATCATCGTCACTCTGCTCTGTGATCCCAAACTCTGGCCAGACTTTAACCATTGCAATGCACCTCCTGACTGCACTGCACTCGTTTATTCCTGTCTTCCCCATTAGGCTCCGGGCTCTTACATGGAGGGAAGCATATCTCCAGCGCCTGGCACACAGTAGGTGTTCAATAAACCTCCTGCATTATTTGAATCAACGAATAAATCCATACTAAACAATAAGCCCTCCTCCTGCGGGTCTGTGTGTCTCTGTGACCTGTCCTCCCTGTGAAAGGCACAGGAAGAAAATAAAGGAGGAGAACAGAATGTTCTCGATGCTAGTCAGAAATATTCTCAGACAAAGATTCTACAAAATTCATTTGTACTTTGACATTTTATGGCCTTCATTTTCTCTGAGTGCTTTCTATAGATGCTGTTGTTATTTTTTTCACTCTAAGGACAATGCTCTCAAAGCCACGGTTGTAATAGAAAGTGGAAAATTAAAGCAGGCCGGGCGCGGTGGCTCAAGCCTGTAATCCCAGCACTTTGGGAGGCTGAGACGGGTGGATCATGAGGTCAGGAGATCGAGACCATCTTGGCTAACACAGTGAAACCCCGTCTCTACTAAAAAAAATACAAAAAAACTAGCCGGGCGAGGTGGCGGGCGCCTGTAGTCCCAACTACTCGGGAGGCTGAGGCAGGAGAATGGCGTAAACCCGGGAGGCGGAGCTTGCAGTGAGCCGAGATCCGGCCACTGCACTCCAGCCTGGGCGACAGAGCAAGGCTCCGTCTCAAAAAAAAAAAAAAAAAAAAAAAGCAGATCCATGTGGCCTCAGCACAACAAAAGCAAGGTAGGCCAAAGAGAAGTCAGGTAATGCATGGATTTATGGTCCAAATCATAACCTGTTCGCATAAACCACCAACGTCACAGGAGGAAAAAGACACCACATTTTCCAGTGCCAACATATTCTGAACAATATTCAATACAATATAATTCCAGTAAAGGCCCTTTAAATTAGGTATAATCTTTTTCCACCCTAAGATCTTTATATTTGGCTTATATGGAATCCTGTATCTGGGAAGGAGCTGAGCGTGTATTAAAAGTGACCACTATTTGCTTAGAGAATTAACAGTTTTAAAGAGGTTAGTCTTAGGGAAATATAGGCGTTAGGAAACCTGCTGCCAGCAACGTAAACTCTGTGGCCAATGGGTTTAGCTCAAAGGTTTTAATGCAATTTAAAAGGTCAGTTTACGCCTCATAGGAGACTTATCAGTTAGCAGAAGCTCAAGGTCAGCCTAAAGGCAGGGAAGAAATGGGTTTAGTATTCAGCATAGGGAGAACCAAAAAATAGGGTTTGGAGAGCGGGTGAGTCTCAGTGACATTACTACCAAGAAAACAAAACAAAACAACAAACGAAACTACTTCCATCACATTTCAGGTCAGCGTGAGGGTAATCTAATGACGGACAGTTGTATATGACCAGGATGGAATGTAGGAGCCTAAATCTAACTAGAGCAGAAACAGGGGACGGTCCAAGGAGCAAGCCGCCACTTTCTAGAGACCAAGGGAGGTGGTGCCATGTGAGCAGATGGGAGAATATGCATCACTGGGGTTCAGAACTTTGCAGCCAGATGCCTGGGTTTAAATCCATGCTTCTGCTGCTTAGTAGCAGTGGATTTAATGTCTCTATGCTGAGGTCTCCTCATCTACGAAATTGCGACAAAAATATCTGCCTTAGATGGCAAATGTGAAAAATTAACAGGCCAATCCTTATAAAGTGCTTAGCCCAGGGTCTGGGATATGGTGAGCATTCGATCAACAATAACCATCTGTGTCACTCTTAACAAGGGCAAGGGGCATGGAGAACCTGGACCAAGGACCATACTGCCCCATCTCACACAGCAAGATTTCCCAAGTGTGAGATTTTGGGACACCTGCTTCTTCTCCGTAGTGATAAGCAGTAAATTCCTTAAGCTACAAGGGCTGGGAGGCTTGTCTTCAAGGGCAGCTGCAATCAGAAGTCCGAAGAAGGCTATGTGCTTTCTTCCTCTTTCCAGAAAAGCGCAAGATTGAGAAGGGGGTGAATACTTTAAAGAGGAGCCCCTCCTACTACAGAGACCTCAGTATAACAGCAGAAATGACCCTGTGCCTCCAAATATGTGGTTCAAGAGGCAGATCTAACATGACTCTTCAAACTCTTCATACTCTCAGATTGTGTGGGTTTCTGTGAAGCAGGTAAACTCAAGAATAAGAGAAATATTCCAGGCTTCAAAAACAAGCCCAGGGAGAAGAGAAGATGACAACATGTAACCAGCAGCCGCCTTACAATGCAGGGGGCAGCCACAGTGCCGCCTCTGCAGGAGGATTTACCAGTTTAAATAAGTGGTTCTCAAAACTGCAGGCAATTTTGTCCACAGAGGGACATTTCGCAAAGTCTGGGACATTTTTTGCTTGTCACAACTGAAAGAGTTTCTTACTGGCATCTATTGGGTAGAGACCATGGATGCTGCTAAACTTCTAACAGGACAATCCCACAAGAAATAAATTATCTGGTCCACAAAACCAACAGTTTCAAGGCTGGGGAACTCTGATGTGGATAAATCAGGCCTGGGTAGACAGTACCCATGACATTAGAAGGAAAGTGCCTTGAGAAGAAACATGTTTGGGTACCCAGCTTTAAAGAGGTTGGTCTTAGGGAAACTGATGTGCCAACAAGGTAAATTCCATGGCCTGGCATTTGTTGCAGCAACAACAGTAAAAACACCACCTACATAGTATTTACTATGAGTCAAACAATATTCTAAACCCCTTATCTGTAACTCAGGCAATTCTCAAGACAACCTATGTGATGAGTACTATTATCACCCTCATTTTATAGATGAGGAAACTGAGGCACTGGATCTTGCCCAAGGTTTAGAATTACTAAGCAGCAGAACTGAGGTATTAACCAGGGAATCTGGCTTCAGAGTCTGCTCTGGTTTCACTGTGTCCCCATCCAAATCTCATCCTAAACTGTAGCTCTCATAATTTCCACATGTCGTGGGAGGGACTGAGTGGGAGGTAACTGAATCGTGGGGCAGTTTCCCCATACTGTTCTCGTGGTAGTGAATTAAGTCTCACAAGATCTGATGGTTTTACAATTGGGATTTCCCCTGCACAAGCTCTCTCTTGCCTGCTGCCATGTAAGGCATTCCTTCGCTCCTGCTTTGCCTTCCGCCATGATTGGGAGACCTCCCCAACCATGTGGAACTGTGAGTCAACCAAACCTCTTTCCTTTATAAATTAGCCAGTCTCAGGTATGTCTTCATTATTAGCATGAGAACAGACTAATACAGAGTCCAGGTTCACATGGTAGGCACTTGATACATGTGTGATGAGTTAATGGGGAAAAGTAAATGGACATGGCTATAAGCAAAAGCATGCATCAAATGTATTAAAAAAAAAAAAAAACAAAGAGAATACAATTAGGAACAAAAGGACATTGACTTCTGCTCTGTTTCTCCAAACTAACCAAGGAGTGTGCATCCCTGGTAGGGAAGGAAGACAGCTGACATGGGAAGGCTCCACTTGCCAAATTCCTACGTCATCAAAAATCAGATCACATCATCACTGGCAGGAAAAGATAGACCACTAACATACAAAGACAGTGCCCAGAAGACTGTGCTATGATTCATTTTGTTCCCCAAAGACTAAGATTTGTGGCCTAAGTGATAAGTTATTCTGTCTGTCAAAACTTTGTTTTAACTGTAATCTGGCCTGGAAACATAACATAGTGGGGAATTTAGAAGTTATTTAAAAAACACCTTTTTATGGTTTGGGTTTTGTGTGTATAAGTGTGGGAGGGAATGGAAATTTTGAGAAAAAAATGAAAGTACATAAAATACTCATTTTTTCTTAGAACTATTTATAGTCCTAAAGTCACTGTGTTACGGTTGAAATGCACAAAAATATCTACTTTGTATAACTTGGGTTTATTTATAAGAAGACCACATTTAAGATATGGGTATCAGAGTAGAGTTTGTTCAGACACTAATAACAAATTTATAATGTATTTATTTTTCAATATTGCTATAAATTGAATGACAAGCTTCCAAAGGAAGGAATTTTTACTCTCAGATTGTGTAGGTTTCTGTGAAGCAGGCAAACTCTAGAACAAGAGAAACATTCATATATAGAAAAACTAAGGTTTTTTTTGCCTTTGAACTTAGTAGTGATTAAATACTAAAAAGAGTTATTTAAGAAATCAGGGCAGAGGGGGTGTTATAGAGAAGGAACACTCAAAAGTCAATGTGTATCGTTTTTGCCATAAAAAATGGGTGCCGGTAGCCCCAGTTTTCCTCGTGTCTCCAGCTTACATCATCCCCAGTGTCCGCTTCCTCTGATGGTCTCTCAACATCTTCTGCAAACAGAATCTGTGACCCAAGATTTTTTTAGGTCTCATATTTCATTTCTTGATTTGGATCTCACCCACCAGGGAACAACTCCTTTCACAATCTAGAGATGGAGGGATGTGAAGGAGGCAAGAGTTAACAATAGGAGTCAGGCAGATCTGCCTTGGTGGAAGAGGAATCATTATGGCTTCTTTCTGGTCTTCCTGTCACCAGGTTAACACTAGGATGGCCAGGACCAAGACTCCTCCACAGGAGACAGTTGGTAGATACCACTAGGATGGGAGAATGAAATACCAATTAAAGTCAAGTCAGCCAAAGTTGGGGATGGCAAAGAGGGACTCTGTCCACAGTGGAGAAGGCCATAAGCATTGGTAGAGATGTTCCTTCTATGTTCCACTTTATGCCTCCAACTCATGGGTACAAGCATACTCAGAAACAAGTCAGAAATTTGAAGGGGAATCCTGGCCCTAAACAAAGAAGAGGCTAAGATGCCAGGACTATACCATTATTCCCAAACTAAAAGCCTGAAGATGTTCTCCTTCTGCAACATGGTAAAGGGCTTTCCAAACACAGACACAAAGTTTTAAGCTTATTGCTCCATTTTTAATAGAAGTAAGTTAGATTTTTTCTGCGGTTGACTTTGAATCCAAGAAATTTAGAGCAGCATGAATTAGTGAACACTGAAATTCTTTTCTTAATAAGGTCTTTTTACTCCAATTTCTTTATTTTTTCATGAGTAGAAATGCTCTTAATTTTTCAGCAGCAGTCAGTTATATTTATGCCATTAGAAACAGAAGGCTTGACAAACACCAGCTGGAAGAGACACAGTGTCTGCTTTAGAATCAGCTTCCAATTCTGTAGGGGTTCTGGGCTGGACACTCTCAAATGAGAGTACGCCTTATGCTATTCTTTAAAAAGCATCTTTGTTTTCTGGTCACCCCCAAGGGGCAATCTCATGCTGTTCCAGAGACTTTTATTGCCATTTCAGTACTGGCATTTGATTCACTGCATTGTCTTCTTCCTCCTTTTCCTCCTCTTCTTTGTTTTTTAATTGAGGTATAACATACATAAAGTTCATAAAGTATGCTCACTGTAAATGTATGAATTCTTATACTTTTAAGACCCATGTAATCCCCACCCTGGTCAAGATTTAGAATATTTCCAACACCCTGGAAGGTTCCCTCATGCCCCTCACTATTCAATAGCCACCCTCACCCCCTGTTGGTATCCAATATTCTGATTTTATTTTCATCAAAAACTATCTTTGTCTATTCTTGAACTAAATATACATGGAATGATACTGTACATACTTTTGCATCTGGCTTCTTATTGCCAATATAATGGCTCTGAAGTTATTTTGGTTGTTGCTCATATCAGTAGTTCATTTTAAACAGTTTCATTGAGGTATAATTGACACATAATCAATTATACATATTGGAAGTGTACAATTTGATAAGTTTTCTCATATGTAGTCACCCATGAAACCACCACCACAATCAGATAACGCACATATCCATCACCCAAAAGTTTTTGTATCCGTTGGTAATCCTCATTTCTTCCCTTACCCTCATCCCTCCTAAACACTGAACATCTTTTTATGTGCTTATTGACCATTTGTATATCTTCTTTGGAGAAATGTCTATTCAAGTACTTTGCTCATTTATGAATCATGCTGTTTGCTTTGCTGTTGTTGAATTTTAGAAGTTCTCTATACACTCTGGATATCAATCCCTTATCAGCTATATGATTTGCAAATACTTTCTTCCATTCTGTGGGTTGGCTTTATACTCTGTTGACAGTGTCTTTTTGAGGCACAAAATTTTAATATTCATGAAGTCCAGTTGGCTATTTTTCTTTTGTTCCTGGTGCCTTTGGTGTCATATCCAAGAAATCATTGCCAAAACCAATATCATGAAGATTTTGCTCTACGTTTTCTTCTAAGAGTTTTATAGTTTCAGGTTTTACATTGAGATATTTGATCCACTTTGAATTAATTTTTATACATGATGTCTTTTCCCATTGAATGGTCTTGGCACCATTGTCAAAAATCATTTGATCATATATTCTAGGGTTTCATTCTGGGCTCTCTATTCTATTCCATTGATCTCCATGTCTGTCTTTATGCCAGTGTCACACTGTTTTGATTACTATAGCTCTGCAATAAGTTTTGAAATCAGAAAGTATGAGTCCTCCAACTTTGTTATTTTTTCAAGATTACTTTGACTATTTGGGGTCCTTTGAGACTCCATATAAATTTCAGAATGGCTTTTTTCTATTTCTTTCAAATAGAAAATTGTCCATATATATGTATAAAAATCAATTGTCCATATATATATGTGTGTGTGTGTATGGGTCTATTTTTATGCTCTACTCTATTCAATTATCTATTTGCCTATCTTTACACCAGTAACAACTGGGATTTTGAAAGGAATTGCATTAAATCCATAGATTGTTTTGCATAGTACTGATATCTTAACAATATTAAGTTTTCCAATTCATGAACATGGGATGTCTTTATACTTATTTATGTCTTCTTTAATTTCTTTCAGCAATGCTTTGTAGTTTTCATTGTACAAGTTTTTCACCTCCTTGATTAAGTTAATTGCCAAGATCTTTATTCTTTTGATGCTATTGTAAATAGAATTGTTTACTTGATTTGCTTTTCAGATTGATCTTTTTAGTGTACAGAAATGCAATTGATTTTTGTATGTTGACCTCGTATCCTGCTACTTTGGTGAATTCATTTATTAGTTCTAACAATCTTTTTGTGGATATTTTAGGGTTCTACATATAAGATCATATCATCTGTGAAGAGAAAAAGTATTCCTTCTTCATTTCCAATTTGGAAGCCTTTTATTTCTTTTTCTTGCCTAATTGCTTTTCCTAGAACTTCCAGTTCTGTATTAAATAGAAGTGGCAAAAGTGGGCATCCTTATTTTGTTCTTGCTTTCACCATTGAGTATGATGTTCACCGTAGGTTTTTCTTATACGGTCTTTATTATGTTAGAGTAATTTCCTTCTATTCTTAGGTTGTTAAGTCTGAATTAGTTTTTGTATATTGTACAAGATATGGATTGAAGTTCACATTTTTGTTAAAAAGGCTACTTTTCTCCTTTATAAAAAATCAATTGTCCACATATATATATATGTATAGGACTATTTTCATGCTCTATTCTATTCCATTATCTATTTGCTTATCTTTACACCAGTAACATGCTATCTTGATTACTGGAGCTAATAATATATAGATTACGGAGTACAAGTCTTGCAATTTTCTTCTTCTTTTTAAAACTTGTTTTGGCTATTCTAGGGCTTCTACATTTTCATAAGAATTTTTAATCAGTTTGTCAATTTATATTAAAAGTCTGCTAAGAATTTTATTGGAATTGTGTTAAATCTATAGGTCAATTTAAAGAGAATGGTTATCATAACAATATTGAGTTTCTTGACCCATAAACATCGTACATTTATCCATTTATTTGATTTTTTTTTTTTTTTTTTTTGAGACTGAGTTTCACTCTGTCACCCAGGCTGGAGTGCAGTGGCACGATCTTGGCTTACTGCAACCTCTGCCTCCCAGGTTCAAGTAATTCCCTTGCCTCAGCCTACTGAGTAGCTGGGATTACAGGCGTGTGCCACCACACCCTGCTAATTTTTGTACTTTTAGTAGAGATGGGGTTTTGCTATGTTGGCCAGGCTGGTCTCGAACTCCTGACCTCAGGTGATCCACCCACTTCAGCCTCCCAAAGTGCTGGGATTACAGGCGATATTTGAATATTTTTAGGATTCCATTTTATTTCATTTCTGGCATATAAGCTAAAATGCTTTATTTTGTCACTTTGATGGCTGTTTTAGGGTTTATAAACTTACATCTTTAACTTATCACAGTATACCTTCAAGTAACGTGATACCATTTTACATGCATCATAATAAGAACCTTATAATATCATACTTCCTTTTATGATAGTCTTCCAATTCATGAACATGGCGTGTCTTTATACTTATTGATGACTTCTTTAATTTCTTTTAGCAATGCTTTGTAGTTTTCATTGTACAAGTTTTTCACCTCCTTAATTTATCCTTTTCTGGCATTTATACTATTACTGTCATACATAATTTACTTATACATATATTATAAACTCTACAACAGATGAGTATTATTTGTATTTAAAGAGTCAATCTTTAAAAGATGCTTAATTTAGGAGAAATTTTTTACATATAGTTACCTATGTAGTTATCATTTTTGGTGCAGTTATTCCTTTGAGAAGATCCACATTTCCATCTGATATTTTCCTTCTGCCTAAAGAACTTCCTTCAACAATTCTTATGGGGCAGGTGTAGTGTAGCATTTGTATGTCTGAAAATGTATTTTACCTTCATTTTTAAAAGATATTTTTGCTGGGTATGAGATTTTAGGTTAACAATTTTATTCTTTTAGTACTTTAAATATGTTGCTTCACTTGCATGAATGACAGGAGGCAGAGAATTTACTGTCATTCTTAACTTTGTTCCCATGTATGTAACATGTCTATTTTTCCTAAGGGCTTTTAAAATTTTTTTCTGTATCGGTGGTCTTGAGCAATTTGATTATGATGTGACTTGATGCCATTTTTTTTTCATGTTTCTAGTACTTGGAGTTTATTGACATTCTTGGATTTATAGTTTTCATCAAGTTTGGAAACTTTTCTATTATTTCTTCAGATATTTTTTCTGTCACCCCTATCTCTTCTCCTTTTGGTACTCTAATTGCCCATATATTAGCCAACCTGAAGTAGTCCCAGAGTTCACTGATGCTCTGTTCCTCTTTTCTGAATTCTATTTTTCCTTTTTATATTTCACTTTGGAGAGTTTCTGCTGTAATATCTTCAAGTTCACTTGTTTTTCTCTTCTGCAATGTCTAATCTGCCATTAATCCCATCCAGTATATTTTTCATCTCAGATCTTGTCATTTTCATCTCAAGAAGTTAGATTTGGGTGTCTTTTTAACATCTTCCATGCTTCTACTTAACTTTATGAATATATGGAATATGGTTTTAGTAATTTTTAATATCTTTGTTTCCATATTCTAAAATATGTGCCAGTTTTGAATTGCTTTCAATTGAGTGATTATTCTCCTCATTATGGGGAATAATGTTAATATCTTTTGCTTCTGTGCAAGCCTGGTAATCTTTGACTAAATGCTAGACATCTTGAATTGTACCTTGTTGGGTGCTGGATATTTTTATATTCCCATACTTTGTGCTAGGATACAGTTAAGTTATTTAGAAACAGATTAATCATTTCAGTATAGATGTTATAATTTATTAGATCCAGAGCAGGACACAGTCTAGGGTTAACTATTCCCCCAATACTGAGGGGAAAGCTTCCTAAGTATTCTATTTAATGCCTCCTGGATTATGAGTTTTTAAAGTATGCCTAGTGGGAACAGTCACTGTTCTTGGTCCTGAATGAATGTTGGGCACTGTTCTTTTTCATTCTCTTGGAAGAGTCTTTCCTCAACCTCAGATTGCTTCCTCAAATGTGTGTGCTGATCACTCGTATGCTGCATCCTTATGGAGTCGCTCCTGCAGAGCTCCATAGTCTTCTGTCTGTGTAGTTCTCTCCTCTCTGGTACTCTGTCCTGCAGACCATCATCACTTGGTCTTGCTGGACTCTTTTTTTTTTTTTTTTCCTAGACAAAGTCTCACTCTGTTGCCCAGTGAGATCTCGGTTGACTGCAACCTCTGCCTCCTGGGTTCAAGAGATTCTCCCGCTTCAGCCTCCCGAGTAGCTGGGATTACAGGCACTCACCATTATGCCTGGCTAACGTTTGTACTTTTGGTAGAGATGGGGTTTCACCATGTTGGCCAGTCTGGTCTTGAACTCCTGACCTCAGGTGATCCACCTGCCTTGGCCTCCCAAAGTGCTGGGATTACAGGCTTGAGCCACCATGCCCAGCCATCTTGCTGGACTCTTAAGTCTATCCCCTTAACTCAATACGTCTAATAGGTTCTGCCTAGCATACCCCTCCCTGCAGCAAGACTAGGAAACTCCCAAGGCAGTAAGCTGGGGACATTTTATGACTTAATTCATTTATTTTCTATCTCTGAGTGATAACTATCTTTTGTTGTCTAAAGTTCCAGGTTTTGAAAAACATTATTTCATATATGTTATCTGGGTATTTTTGGTTGTTTCAAGTGAGAAGGTAAATCCAATCCCTGCTGCTTTATCTTGGCTAGAAACAAGTTATTTTCTCTTTACTGTTGTTTGGTTTCCTCTTGTATAAACATACTATAATGTATTTCTCCATTCTCTTATTGACAGACTTTTGGGTTATTTCCAGTTTGCAGTTATTGTAAATGAAACTACTATGAACATTGTTATCCATGTGTTTTGGTGGATATATGTCCATATTTATCTTGGCTAAATACCTAGGAATACCGTAGCCAGATCATAGCATGGGCAGTGTTTAGCTTTAAGATACAATGACAGTTTTTCAAAGTGGTTTACCATTTAAACTCCCACCAGCAGTGTATGAAAGTTCCAATTGCTCCCTATCCTCACCAACACTTGGTAGTGTTTTTCATTTCAGCCATTCTGATAGTGTCACACTGAGATTTTAATTTGTAGTTACCTAAGGACTAATGATTTTGATTGACTACCTTTTCATATGCTTAGCAGCTATTTGGATAGCCCCTCATATGAACTGTCTGTTTAAGCCATTTAAATTGAATGGCTTAACTTTTTCTTAATGATCTGTAGGGGTTCTTTATATATTCTGAATAAAAATCTCTTACCAAATATATTGTTGTAATGTCTTTACCCTGTCCATGGTTTATCTTTTCACTCTTTTTATGATGTGTTTCCATTTTTTAAACATCCTCAACTCAAATGTAGTACAATTCTTTTATGGTTACTGATTTTTTTTTTTTTTTTTTGGTTACTGACTTTTGTATCTTGTTTAAGAACCTTTGCCTAACTGAAATTATGAAGCTATTCTCATATGTTTTCCTCTAGGTGCATTACTGTTTTTTCCTTTCTTCCTATTGAATATAGAAGCAATAATTTGAGTTTTATGTAACCTGAAACCTTTCCCCTTCTATAGGCTTTCTGTTCAACATCCAACTGCAAGACATTGTCAAGGGGCAATCTAAAGTCACTAGTTGCACATCCTACTGCATTAATAGTGCCTGTAACCCATCACGAGGTCCTCCGCTGTTCGCATTGTGACTTGCTTATCAGTTAGCAAGACAAATATTTTACCTCACCCTTATTTCATTCTGCAGTATCTCTGTTCTCTTAGAGTTTCTATAAATAACAGTTTAAAAAAGCAGCTCCCCTTGGCTGGTGGCCGTGACAATGAGATTTTGGTTCCTCTAGTTTTCATTGTTTCTAAATTCTCTATAATAAACATAAGTATTTTTAATTTAAAAAGTTAACAAAAAAAGTTTGAGCAGTTGTGATTAAAGTGTATGTATGATTTTTCATATGTGGAACTAAAAAATACAATGTCTTACAATCTTTTCTGCGTACAGTATGTTGACCATACACATTATGACTTGTAAAACTACTTGTTCATGGAGTGTCTGCTGGGCAGACAGTAGAACAGTTCATTAATTTTAAAGCATTCTACAATGGACATATTTTCCCTTACTAATAACTTATTGTTTTATTAAAGTCTTGCTCAAGTTTTTTCCTACTCTTGGTTTCACTTTATCCACAAATGAAGCCACAGAAAGTTTTAAAAATATAGTCATTTGCCAAGTATCTTTAATTAATTGCCAAGAATGGACGTTGAACAGCTCTTTGTGATACTGTTCATATTGCAGGAACATGAGGACGACTTCTAGGCGGAAACATCTGGAAAGAGCTACTTAAACTCTGCACCAGGGTCCTCTTTTCCTGCACTGTTATGGGACAGTTTTTGCAGAGATGTATCAAGTCACCCAAGCAGCATGTGGAAATGCATAGTTTACTTGACAGCATTTACAAATTATGTCTTTTCCTCAGAATAACTTACACTGTAGAAATGCTTCCATATGCTAAAGTTGGACACACCATTGTGCTGAGAAAAAAAAGTGATGTCTTTTAGTAGCAGTTTTCATATACATACTAAACTACAGTGTATACAAATTAATAATGTTGTCTCTTAAGAATTTACCATAAATGGTTTTCTAATTCTTTATGCCCCAGCTGTTTGCTAAAGACTGCAAGTAGATTTTGCCATAAAACAATGGGTCAGCAAAAATTCAATTACGATTATCTAAGTAACGAAAACAATTTGATCACAATCGTAAGTCTCATGCTTTGATGAAAAAAATACTTTTTCCCAAAATCTTCTGTGTTTCTTAAAGTCCCAGGAGCAGAAAATTTCCAACTTCAAATTCCAAAACATGTATACTTGCAGTTAACGCCTTTCTATCCTGACTTTAGAGCAAGAGTTGGCAAACTGTGTCCCATGGGCCAAATCTGGCTCACCACCTGTTTTTGTAAATAAAGTTTTATTGGAACACAGCCATGCTTATTCATTTACACATTGTCTATGGCTGCCTTTGTGCTGCAAAAGCACAATTGAAGAATTGTGACAGACTTTATAGCACAGAAAGCCTAAAATGTTCACAACAACCCTTTATTTAAAAACATGTTGACTCCTGTTTTAATAAGCATTTCCTCATTTCACATCCTGCAGGAAAAAATGGATGTTACTACTGCTAGTACTGCTTCTGCTGCCAAGTTTTTGAGCACATAACCAGGATGACAGCCACAGTTCCACAAAGCTCTGATACAACATCAAAAAGAAACTCACCACCAAGGAAAGCAGTGAATCCTTTCTTGTCTTGAGTGAATGGCAATTATCTTGGTGGCCAAGATAACAAGTACACATATTTATTATATTCAAAAACTATTCTAAAATGTATGTTCTCTATATAAAGTAATCTCCACATGATTCTGAGGAAAAGGTTTAATCTATCTTACTACTACAAAGTTCTTAATACTACTTTGACAAGGAGGTACTATATCCCAAGATGTGATACTTTTTGCTCAGTTTTTAAATTAAACATTCTAGAGTAATTTTATAGAGTGATGTCAGCATGATGGCCAACCAGAGTTGCATGACACAAAAAGGTACCAAAACAATAAATAAACTATGCTTTGACTGGAATTACTAATGAAGTACACTGGAAAGTGCCGGGGGAGCAACAAAATTTCTATAGAGCATGGAAGCCCAGGATAGCACCGCAGAGAGGGAAATGAGATATCCTCCCTCTGCCATATGCTATCCCCCACCAGGATCAGCTCAGAGCCAGGGAAACTTCTTCTCACGGGGAAAAAGTAAGCTGGAATCCTTCATCCCATCACCTACACAGACAGGAACAGTCATTGCTATAAAAGGGTCTCCCGGTACTTACGGGACCAGAAACCTGCGTGGAGAGTTACTGGGAGTTCATGTGGCCGCACTGCCCCAGAACAGGAACCACTTTGGCATTCCAACCCCCATGACCTAAGCTGCTACAGCATGGTGCCATCTTGAAACTTGACCCATTGCTGGAGTGCATCTTGTGTTGGGGGTCAGTAGCCACCAATCCCCTCCATCTCTGAGGTTCCACCGTCATTCCACTACATTCATAAGGGTGCCTGCGGCACCAATACGCCAGCTGCCCAGAGCCTAGGCCCAAAGGAACAACCAAGACCACAACATCTGAATTCATCAGGTACCCTATTCCCCAGGGAAACAAGGAAACCTTCGCAGTGGGGAAACCCTGTGAAGTCACCCAGCTCATGTGCTCTCACACCCATCATAACAGCCAGCTTGAAAGTGGCTCTACCCACTGGTGATATCCTGGCACAGCTGCCCAGCCACCTCTGGTCCAATAGCTGGCCTAGAGATGTCTCACCTCCCTCTCCCCGCAGAGAAAGCACCACGTAACCACTCAGGCCCCCCTCCACACACCCTTGGCCTGACAGCTTGACTGGAGGTGGCCCAGAAAGAGCCCCATGCAGCCACGCAGCACACCACACCACAACTCAACAGCCAGTGCAGCAGTGGCTCCACCTGCCTGGAAAGCCCACCAAACAGCCTGCTGGCCCACCACACCCACACATGCTTAGGCTGACAAGCAACCTGGCACCCCCACTGCCAGCAAACCTGCACCACTGCATCACAAATTCCTACAGCCTAGGCCATTGAGAAAATTGCAGATACCACAGATGAGGATCACAGTTGAAAAATCTGTATAGAGACCATGTTACTGAATCCACCCAGAACCAAAGTCAACATACCATTCCTGACCAACACCTCAAGATCCATCTGCAGGGAAAAGGCTCTTCCTACGAAAGTTAATCCATAAAATTACAAAAATGACTGTTTTACTAGATGCACAGACATCAACATAGGGATACAAGAAACATGAAACAGCAAGGAAATATTGTACCCCTAAAGGAGCATAATGAGTCTTCATTAACTGACCCCAAAGAAAAGAATATTTATGAAATGCCCAAAAAGCAATTCAAAATAATGATTTTAAGGAAACTCAGTAAGATACAAAAGAATACAGACAAACAAGTCAATGAAATCAGGAAAACAATTCATAAGCTGAATTAGAAATTCAATAAAGAGACAGATATATAAAAAAGAACCAAATAAATCTTAGAGCTAATGAATTCAATGAATGAATTAAAAAATACAATTAAGAGCTTCAACAACAGACCAGATCAAGCAGAAGAAAGAATTTCTGAACTTGAAGGCAAGCCTTTTGAAATAACCCAGTCGGAAGGGAAAAAAGAAATAAGAATTAATAAGAACAAAGAAAGCACATGGGACTTATGGGACACCATTAAGGGAACAAATATTTGCATTATAGGACTTCAGAAAGAGAAGAAACGGAGAAAGGCACGGGAAATTGATTTAACCACAACAACAATACTCTCTAAGTCTTGGGAGAGATGTAGACATCCATATTCAGGAAGGTCAAATGTCTTTAGTGAGATTCAACTCCCAAAAATCCTCTCTGAGGCACATTACAAACAAACTGCCAAAAGTCAAAGACAGAATTCTAAAAGCTTCAAGAGAAAAACATCAAGTTACATATAAGTTACATGTAAGAGTATCTCCATTAGACTACCAGCAGATTTTTTTTTAGCAGAAACCTTGCAGGCCAGGAGAGAATGAAATGATCTATTCAAAGTGTTGAAAGAAGAACAAGCTGTCAACCAGCTAGGAATACTATTTCCAGCAAAGCTGGTTTTCAGAAATGAAGAAGAAATAAAGGTCTTCCCAGACAAGCAAAAACTGAGAGAATTCATTGAGAAATCCTTATGGAATTGCTATAGCTGGAAACAGAAAGACAATAATTACCATGATGAAAACATGTGAAAATACAAAACCAGTCTGGGTAAATCCATAGTCATACTCTGAATACCCTAGTCCTGTAATGGTGTTATGAAAATCTTTCAGTTCTCTAGTATGAAGGTTTAAAGCCAAAAAAAGTCAAAAACATCAACAACTGCAATTAGTAGCTGAGGAACATACAAAAGATATAGATGTAAATTAAGGCAACCAAAACACAAATTGGGGGTGAAGGAAAAATGTAAAGTACTTTAATGCAACTAAAGTTAAGTTGTTTTAAGCTTGAAATAGTCTATTATAACTGTTTATGCTACCCCCATGGTAACCACAAAGAAAGAAATTACAACAGATACACAAATAAACATGAGAAAAGAAACAAAGCTTAGCACCACAGAAACCCACTAAACCACACATGTAAACAAGCAAGGAAGAAAGAAACAAAGGATCTTCAAAATAACCAGGAAACAATTAACGAAATGGCAGAAAACGTTACCTATCAATAACAACCTTGAATGTAAATGGATTAAATGCTCTAACTTAAAAAAATAGAGTGGCTGAATGGATTAAAAAAAAACAAGATCCAACTATATGGTGCCTAAAAGAAACTCACTTCGCCATTAAAGACAAACACAGACTGAAAGTGAAGAGGTAGAAAAACATATCCCATGCAAACGGAAACCAAAGGCAAGCAGGAGCAGCCATTCTTACATCAGATGAAATAGACTTGAAATCCAAAACTGTAAAAAGAAGGTCATTATACAATGATAAAGGGGTCACTTCAATAAGAGGATATAACAATTATAAATATGTATGCACCCAACACTGGAGCATCTAAATATATAAAGCAAATATTATTATATCAATATTAGAGATAGACTGCAATACAATGGTAGAAGGGGTCTTCAACACCCCACTTTCAACAACAGACAGATCACCCAGACAGACAATCAACAAAGAAAAGCTGGACTTAGACTGCACCATAGACCAAATGGACCTAACAGATAATTACGGAACATTCCATCCAAGAGATGCAGAATACACATTCTTCTCAATTGCACATGGAACATTCCCCAGTTAGATCACATGTCAGGTCACAAAACAAGTCTTAACAAATTTAAAAAGATAATGTAACATGTATCTTTTCACACCACCATGGAGTAAAACTAGAAATCAACCAGAAAATCTTTGAAAACCTTACAAATACATGAACATTAAACAACATGCTTCTACATAACCAGTAGAAGAAATTAAAAGGGAAATTTTAAAATTCCTTCAGACAAGCAAGAATGGTTAATAGGTTTTTTGGTGCTTTTCTCCATTACCTCCTGTAACTCCTACTTCAAAAAACAAGAAAGATTTCTAATAAATAATTTAACCATGAACCTCAAGAACAAACTAAACCCAAAATTGGTAGAAGGAAGGAAATAATAAAGCTCAGAGTAGAAATGAACGAAAGACACACACACACACAAATTAAAGATCAAAAAATAAAGAGTTCGTGTTTTGAAACGGCGAACAAAAGTGACAAACTTTAGGTACACTAACTAAGAAAAAAAAAGAGAAAAGACTCAAATAAAATCAGGTATGAAAAAGGAGACATGACAACTGATAAACAGAAAAAGACTATTATGAACAACTATACAATAAATTTAAGGACACAGAAGAAATGGATAAATTCCTGGACATATACAACCTACCAAGATTAAATTATGAAAAGACAGGAAATCTGAAAAGATCGATAGCATGTAAGGAAGTTGAATCAGTAATAAAATGTCTTTAATCAAAATAAAACCCAGGACCAGATGGCTTCACTGCTCTATTCTACAAACAATTTAAAGAAGAACCAATACCAATTCTCTTTAAACTATTCCAGAAAATTGAAGAAGGGGAAACACTTCTAAATTCATTTTACAAGACCAGCATTATCCTGATTCCAAAACCAGACAAGGATACAACAGAAAAAGAAAACTATAAGCCAATATTTCTGATGAACATAGATGCAAAAATTCTCAAAAACACACTAGCAAACTGAATTCAATAGCATATTATAAAGATTATTCACTAATATCAAATGAGATTCATCCCAGGGATGGAAGGATGATTCAACATATGTAAATCAATACATGTGACACACCACATGAACAAAAAGAAAGACAAAAATCATATGATCATTTCAAAAGATGCAGAAAAAGCAACTGACAAAATTCAACATTCCTTCATGATAATAACTGTCAACAAATTAAGTATAGAAGGTATGTACCATAACACAATAAAGGTCATATATGACAAAGCCACAGCTAACATTATACTGGATAATGTATACTGAATAGTAGAAATTATATTAACATTATACTGAGCAAAGCTTTCACCTTTTCCTCTAAGAACAGAAACAAAGTAAGGATGCCCACCTTCACCACCCTAATCAACATAGGGAATCCTAGCCAGAGTAATTAGGCAAGAGAAAAAAATAAAGGGCATCCAAATTGGAAAGAAGGAAATCATATTGTCCCTGTTTGCAATGACACAATCTTACATACAGAAAACTCTAAAGACTCTACCAAAAAACTCTTAGAACTAATTAATTCAGTAAAGTCAGAGGACACAAAAAATCAAAATTCAAAAATCAGTAGCATTTCCGTATGCTAACTACAAACTATCTGAAAAAGAAATCGAGAAAATTATTCCAATTACAATAGTATACACAAACTAAAATAAGATACCTAGGAATAAACTTAAGTAAGGAGGTAAAAGATCTCTACATTGAAAACTTTAAAAACAATGGAATAATATCCCATGTTCATAGATTGGAAGAATTAATATTGTTAAAATGGCCATGCAAGCCAAAGCAATTTACAGATTTAATGCAGTTCTTATCAAAATAATAATGACATTATTCACAGAAACTGAAAAAATAATCCTAAAATTCATATGGAACCACAAAAGACCCAAAATAGCCACAGTAATCCTGAGCAAAAAGAAGCATCACACTACCTGACTTCAAAATATACTACACATCTGCAGTAACCAAAGCAGCATGCTACTGGCATGAAACAGACACACAGGCCAATGGAACAGAATAGAGAGGCCAGAAATGAATTCACACACCACCTGGCAACAAAGCTGCCAGGAACACATATTGAGGAAAAGACAATCTCTTCAATAAATAATGCTGGGAAAAGTAGATATCCACCTGAGAAGAAGAGACTAGACCTCTACCTACTAAGACCAACTAAAAATGGATTAAAGATTCAATACAAAACCCAAAATTATGAAACTACTAGAATAAAACATAAGGGAAATGGTTTATGACACTGGGCTGAGCAAGGGTTTTAGAAATAAGATCTCAAAAGCACAGGAAACAAAAGCAAAGATAAACAAATGGAATGACATCAAACTTTGCTTCTGCACGGCAATGGAAACAGTGAAGTGAGGGGGTGTAAATTTCCACAATAAACTGAAAAGACAACGTACAGAATGGGAGAAAATAGTTGCAACTATACATCTGACAAGGAGCTAATATCCGGAATATATAAGGAACTTAAATAACTCAACATCGAAAACAAAACAAAACAAAACAAAACAAAAAAACAACTCAACAATCTGATTAAATAGGCAAATGATCTGAATAGACATTTATCAAAAGAAGACATACAAATGACCAAAAAATATATTTTCAAAGGCTCAACATCACTAATCATCAGGGAAATGCAAATCAAAACCACAGTGAGATACCACCTCCCTCCAATTAGAACAGCTATTATCAAAACGACAAAAGAAAACAAGTGTTGGCCAGGTGCGGTGGCTCCTGCCTGTAATCCCAACACTTTGGAAGGCTGAGGTGGGTGGATCACCTGAGGTCAGGAGTTCAAGACCAGCCTCATCAACATGGAGAAACCCTGTCTCTACTAAAAATACAAAATTAGCCAGATGTGGTGGTACATGCCTGTAATCCCAGCCACTCAGGAGGCTGAGGCAGGAGAATCACCTGAGCCCAGGAGGCGGAAGTTGCAGTGAGTTGAGATCGCGCCACTGCACTCCAGCCCGGAAAGGCAATGCAAGACTCCATCAAATAAATAAATAAATAAATAAAGATAAAAGATAAAACAAGTGTTTGGTAAGGATATGGAAGAAAACGAACACTTACGTACTGTTGGTGGGACTGTAAATTAGTACAGCCACCATGGACAACATTAGGAGGCTCCTTAATAAACTAAAAATAGAACCACCATAGGATCCAGCAATCCCACTATTGCATATATATCCAAAGGAAATGAAATCAGAATGTTCAAGAAACATCTGTGCCCCTATGTTTACTGCAGCACTATTCACATTAACCAAAGTATGGATTCAGTCCAAGTGTCCAACAACAAATGAACAGCAAAGAAAATGTGGTGTATATATACACAATGGAAATATTATTTGGCCATTAAAAAGAATGAAATCTTTTCATTTGGGACAACATGGATGGACCTGGAGGTTATTATGTTTAAAGTGAAATAAGCTGGACACAGAAAGACAAATATCACAGATCTCACTCATATGTGGAATCTGAAAAAAAAAAAAAGAGTTGATATAGAAGCAGAAAGGAGAACAGAGGTTACCAGAGACTGAGGAGAAGAGGGAAAAGAAAAGAGGGGAGAGTGGGGAGAGGTTGGTCAATGGGTACAAAGTTACCAAAGACAGGGGGAGTAAGTTCTGGTGTTCTATTACACAGTAGCTTGATGATGGTTAACGGTAAGGTATTATATATGACAAAATAGCTAGAAGAGAGGCTTTTCAATGTTCTCACCACAAAAAAAAAAAAAAAAGATAAGTGCATGAGGTGACTAGAATGCTGAATACCCTGATTTGATCATTATCTAATACACATGTATTGAAACACCAAATTGTATGCATAAATCTGTACAATTACTACATCAATTAAAAAATTTTAATGATAAAATAACTTATAAATCTTTTTTTCCCCATTTCTCAGAGCAAACACTTGAAGAAAGACGAGAGTGATACCTATTTGGGGACCTTTTGTTCAGGTTACTCACATATCATTCAGGTTAACTTGAAAAATTACAGGAGACAGCAAAGTACATTGATCATGTATAAGGTATTTTCAGTTATGATAGCCTATTTGAGCAACAACAACAAGAGGAACACAGTAAATTGATTCAACTGTTAGTATTAACAAACCTGATAATTCTAAACATTAATAAATAATATAACTTCATAATAAAAGTAGGCAGTTGTCCTTTCTGAGTCCTGATATTATGAATAGAGATGATGTAGCAGAGTAAGCAGGGTGGGGGGGGTGCAAATTTCCAGGTGAATCCAGTGAAATGATGCTTAGACCTTGGCCAGGTTTTCCATTCAGTCAGTCATTCAACAAGGATTTTATTGAGCACCTACAACATGCCAGGCTCTATTCTAGGAGCTGGGAATAGGGCCATGAACAAGACCAGTAAATTCCTACTTTCATGGAGCTGACATCCTAGTAGGAGATACAGTACAGTAGAGGTTTATACCTGGTCCAGAAAAACAGATTGAAACAGAAAATAAATTAGACTATAATCAAATAAAAGCACGAAGAACTGCTCCCAAGAAGGGTCATGTTTAGCCAAATATGTGCGCACACTCTTTTTTCTTGGCCCCCTTCTGTCCTGAATTTCCCCTATGAAAACCTTCTCTCAGGCCGGTGCAGTGGCTCACGCCTATAATCCCAGCACTTTGGGAGGCCGAGGTGGGTGGATCAATCACCTGATTGAGGTCAGGAGTTCGAGACTAGCCTGCCAACATGGTGAAACCCCGTCTCTACTGTTAAAACAAAAAAAAGCAGCTGGGTGTGGTGGCGCAGGCCTGTAATCTCAGCTACTCGGGAGGATGAGGCAGAAGAATCACTTGAACCTGGGAGGCGGAGGTTGCAGTGAGCCGAGATCGTGCCACTGCACTCCAGCCTGGGTGACAAGAGCGAAACTCCATCTCAAAAACAAAGAAAAAGAAAAGAAAACCCTCTCTCAGGAAAGGAGTCAACCAACTTGGTCACACTTGGATACAAATAACTGATCTCAGGAGTCTGAATTTGATTCCAGGTACACAGGAGGAGCTCCTAGGTAGCAGGAAGGGCTTCTAGGGACTTTCTAAGAGTCTTGTCATGCATTGTTTCTAAGGAAACATTGATCGAGGACCTGCTCAGTTGTAGGGCAGCACTAGGCCTATTCAGGCAATGGTGGATGGTTCATTTACTATAAAACACACAAAGCCTGAAGGGAAGCGTATGCAATACTGTCCATTTGCTCCTTTAGATGCTGTCTACCCTTCTCCACCCAGTCCTGCGGGCCAGGAGGCTGGCCTTTGGGGACTGCATCAAAGCCTTCTTATCTTCTGTCTTCTGCTCGGTTTGGCCAAAGGGAGTCACCAACAGGAAATGAGGGGTGAGAGGAAAGAGAAGGTGAGGTTCTTATTTCGCAGTTCCATCCCTGCCTGGCCATCAGTTGGCAGTGACTGTGTCCCTCTACTGAAGATCATGACTCCCTGTCAGGGGGTTCTCTTGCATAGCAACAGCCACAGCTACAGCTGCAGCTCTATCCCTGCCCTTGACCTTGAAGGTGCCCCAAGAGAGGGTAAAAGCTCCATACTGGTCTCCTCCATTTCCAAGTGGGTTCCTTAAGCCCTGCCCATGCCTTTGTAGAGTGCTCTCACTGACCTCTCAGCTGTCCATTGTAGCGAAAACAAGTTGCAAAGCTGCCATTGCTCTCAAATCAGAGACCGACTCCAGGCACCAGCTTCACATTTTAAGCTCCATGATAGGGTTCGGATCTGTGTCCCCACCCAAATCTCATGTCAAATTGTAATCTCCAATGTTGAAGGCGGGGCCTGGTGGAAGGTGATTGGATCATAGGGATGGTTCCTCATGGTTTAGCACTATCCCCCTTGGTGCAGTCATGGTAACAATGAGTTCTCGTGAGATCTGGTTGTTTAAAAGTGTATGGCACCTCCCCGTTCTCTCTCTTGCTTCTTCTCCAGCCATGTGAAGTGCTGTTCCCACTTTGTCTTCCACCATAATTGTAAGCTTCCTGAGGCCTCCACAGAAGCCACGCAGATGGCCAGCATCATGCTTCCTGTACAGCCTGCGGAACCATGGGCCAATAAAACCTCTTTGTAAATTTCCCACTCTCAGGTATTTCTTTATAGCAATGCGAGAACAGAATAGTACACTCCACATTCTGTAAATTGTGCTTCCTTTCAGGATCAGTGGTGACTCACCTTCAAATAGAACAAAGTTCAGGGCAGTGACCAGAGTGACCCTAGCCTCTCGGGCAGAGAAGAAAACCTCTGGACGGCCATGGCTTACCTTCCTGTGTTGAGTGGAGGACTGTGGGCACACGAACTGGAATCCAAGCAGCAGGAGGGAACCCAGGACACTGAAAAGGGAAAATAGCAACAGGCAAGATGGTGAGTATGTTTCAGGGAACAGCACCCAGTAGAAGGCAGCATCACCATCTCATCAGTGGATGGGGGGGAACAGCCCAACCCAGGCCCTGGGACGTGACCCAGTGAAGACACAAAGTGTTGGCCCCATAGGAGGGAGGCAGCATGGTGCTGTGGCAAGGCATGGTATGGGGCAGGTGTGGGATCACATCCCAGCCTTCCTGCTTACCCACAGGGGTGTTCTAGGTCAGAGCTTTAACCTCTCTAAGTCTCAGTCTCCTCCCCCGAAAAATGGGGATAACAATAGGAACTGGAACTGGCTCAGAGGTTCAGGGGAGAACTGAGTAAGAGGATGCACCATGCCTGGCAGAGGGAGTGCTAGTGCAGCCCACATGCGGTCCTTCACGGGTGGTAGGCTCAGGGAAACGTGTAGCCTTTGAGCCTGCCACAGAAGTTCCTCTCCTTACAGCTCATGCTTTCCTGGGAACCATTCCTCTGCCTCTTTCCAGCCTTTTGATGTCACATATGTTCTCCATGGGTGGGATTAGCTGTGCTAAGCCTCATGTCACCAGCCCTGATTAGGGAATGTCATCAAATAAAGAGGAGGTGGGGAAATAGGAGCCGGCTGAGACAGCAGGGTGTGCTGGAGAAGGCATGGAGCCAGGCTAGAATCCCAGCTCCATCATTCCCATCTGGGTGATCTCGGGTCAGTTAGCATTTTCATGCCTCAAACATTCTCACCTTCTGTGAGGATCATTGAATATGACAGAGGTAAAACAATTGGCATGGTTAGTAAGTTAAGAAGGTGAGGGAAGGAGTAGAGTTGACCAGGCAACCTGGAATGTAGCTCCTCTGAGTCAGAGGAAAACCTAGATCTTTCACTCCCTCTCCTGCCCCAATTCCCACCTGAATGTGATTGGAAATGTAACCTTGGACCAAAGGCGAGACAAGTATTGTCAATTAATTTAAATGCCCAAGGTCTCATGATTTCAAATCATCAGTGTCATTATTTTAAGCATCCCTGCAATGAGGCCTCTCTATCTTTTGACCATTTGTCAAACCATATTTAACCTAAGTTAAATAATATAGTGGTTCCCAACCTTTTTGAGACTTGCAACACAACTGAGAGATGCGAAACACTGCCCCAGACCAAGAAAAACCACCACGTCAGTGTGGAGATGAGCGAAACCTGCCTGAAGCTGGGGGTTAGGTCTTGTGGAGTTCGATAAAGCATCCACCATTTCTAAGAATCCAAAGTTCCACCCCAGTTCCTGTTTTGTAAGTAAGTGACCCAGCAGACCACACAGAACGGACATGGACAGACTGGCTAGAGACTGTGCAATGTGGTGAGAAGCAGGGAAGATGGTCTCTGTAATATGGTGTTGCAGGCATCCTTCTTGCTGTAGTCATGGAGTTGCAGCTGAGGATCCAGAGCTGAGAACATGGGTACTAAGTATGCACACATTCCAAAGAGAGCAGCTGCACTGCCTATTCAGGAACGACAAAGCGGTGCCCGTCATCCCCTCACTCACCTCCCACCTGTATGCACAAGGAGGCTGGAGGATGGAGTTTGCTGGGTGTGGATTTCCCTGAAAACGATGTAGGAGAGCTGCATACAGCCCCTCCACTCCCCTATGGGGAAGGAAAAGTAGGAGCTCTTCCCCAAGCCAAGCAAGAGGGACAACATTCAGAGCTTGATCCAGATGCCCTGGTATCCGGGGGTACAAGGATTAGTGCCTGATTCTCCTCTGAAAAACATCTAAAGGCCAAACCCTAGCTGGAGTATCCAGGAGGGAAGAATGGAGAGAGGGCTAGGTGGGAACAGTCTGTATTTTTAGAGCCTGGTGGGGCAGGAGATGCTATGTTTTAGCACCATGGAAAGACACGGAACTTAGGTTATCTGGAAAGGACTCCACCAAAGATTTTCACCAGAAAGATTTTACTTTCTACTGTGGCTGATACCCATGGAGTACAGGCGCTGGGGGGTGGAGATGGACCTTAAGGAGTCAGCAGATTTGCATAGCCTGCACGAGGGCATGGTGCAGCAGGAGAGCCTAGTGAGGGGGAAATTCTCCAAAGTGCCCCAAGAGAGGAGAATCTGGAACTTGGACATCTGCCAACCAAGGACAGCAGCACCAGATTACAAGGAACAGCAGTCCCACTGGGAACCTCTTTGCCGGTTACCTCTCCTCTCCTCTCCTGTGCCTCACCCTGAAGGAATTCACAATGACAGTGAGTGGGCAGGGCAGGAAACTAGGAGTGTGAAGGAACCAACCAAACGCCCTCTTCCCTGCTACAGGGGTCTGAGGCTACAACAGGACCAGCTTAGAGGAGAAAAGAAGTTTTTACCTGGATGAGAGATCAAAATGTTTGTATCTGACTACACTTTCCTTTTATTTTTATTTTTTCTTTGAAACAGAGTCTTGTTCTGTCTCCCAGGCTGGAGTGCAGTGGCTTGATCTCGGCTCACTGCAATCTCTGCCTCCCGGGCTCAAGTGATTCTCCTGCCTCAGCCTCCCCAGTAGCTGGAATTACAGGCGGCACCACCACGCCTGGCTAATTTTTATATTTTTAGTGGAGATGGGGTTTCACCATGTTGGCCAGGCTGGTCTCGAACTCCTGACCTCAGGTGATCTGCCCGCCTTGGCCTCTCAAAGTGCTAGGATTACAGGCATGAGCACCGTGCACAGGCTAGACTTTCCTTTTAATATACTGTATTTATAACAACATTCTTCCAAACAAGGGATGTATTTGGGACAATAATATGAAATTAGTGGGGAGAAGAATAAAAGAGTTGAATTATAACCTGCTGAGGGTCTAGAGCAGCACTGTCCAATAGAGTTTTCTACAATGATGGAAACATTCTCTGTCTGTCCTGTCCAGTGCAGATGCACAGATCTGTGCTATTCAGGACACAGGAAGCTAATGGTTCAGGTCTAGATGGTGATGTTACCAATGTCCTGGATAACTTCTAAAATGATTCCCCTTCTTACTCCCACCACACACAACTTTCTTTGGACTTTTAAATACTTGAAAATGAGCCTGTTCATTACACACATAATGCACTGGAAATATTGCCCAAGATGTCTTCCAGCAATAGGGCAGGAGAATTAAAGAGAGCGGGTTCCCAGACAGTGGTGGCAAAAGGACAGTAATCTTCTAGCTGTATCCCTACTGGATCCAATTTGACCTCTAAACCAAGAACATGTGCATCACAACTCACAAGTCCATGCTCCATGGTTGCATGACTTAGGGCAAATCACCTTCTCTCGCTGTGTCTCAGTTTCCTCATCTGTAAAATGGGAATTATATAACCTGTCTTCCTACCTCAAATGAGTTAATGTGCAAGAAAGCACATTATGAACCCAGGCCTACAAATGTGAATCATTTGTAACACATTCTGGCACTGCTTACTCATTTAAAAAGAAAACCAGATTGGTGTGGTTTTGTTAAAAGAAAAAAAAAAAAAACAGCAGCTCCATAAACGTGTTACACCTCAGTGCCTCAAAGCTCTTGGCACACACAGTAGCCACATATTTGTACGGAGCAGTTTTGGATAATCACTGATCTGAGGTTGCACTTCCATAGCATTCAGGGGGACCTGGGGCAGGAGAGGGAGGGAGATCACATCTAGGTTTTCCTCTGACTCCGAGGAACTGCATTCCAGGTTGCCTGGTCAATTCTACTCATTCCCTCGCTTCTTAAGGTCTCTGCCCAAAGGATCTTGTCTGCACAGGGCTTCCTTGAGCCTACAAAAAACAGTGATCCCTCTCCCAGCCCAGTCCTTTCCTCCATAGCACTTACTGTCTCACATACTAGGTCTTTATTTACATTTCTCTCTCTCTAGCCAAGGGAATGTAAGCCCCATGAGACCAGGGAGTTTGTTTTGTCACTACTTTATTCCCCAGCACCTAGCAGAGTGGCTGCTATATAGCAGGAGCTTCATTCACTGAATTAAAGAATGATGCTTCACCATCTTGGTGACCCCTGAAATCTCAAGATTAAGTGAAAATACGATGAATTAACATATTCAAAAATGTCCCAAGCCACTTCGGGAGCTTTTACAATTTTCTTTTATGAGGGATTTATAAAAATCAGTTCTGCTTTTGAATTTCTGTGTTACCTCTCTCCGAAAAACCATCCTTAGAAGATGACAAGATATGGCAGCAAGATGTTTGCTGGTGCCTCTTGTTACAAAAGTGCAACAAATTATATTTAGATGTTCAAATGCTTCTTTTCTTCATTTACTGGGCCCTACTGAAGCTAAAATGCATAGGGGTACCCAACAAAATTCATTCTGGAGTAAAATCTGAGATATTAAATGGTCTCCGCTCTGAATGGAATAGAATAAATTCCCCCAGAGGGGCAATTATTCTTTGGGCTACAATAACAGCAGGCACAGCAATATATAACCCCAGGGGCCAGAGGAAACTCTGCCAAGGGCTGAAAGTTTCCCACCCCTGCTCAGCACACTCTGTTTTAGGATACCTCACCCCGCTTGCGCATACTTAGCTAATTGGTATCTGTAGCTGTGCCCACCTCTTTTCAAAACACCAACAATCTAGCCCAAATCCTTGTTCCTCCTGACCCAATTCAAAATTAATGTTTGGAGAATGAGAGAGCATGCATGTGTCTCTGTGTGCGCAACTCGTGTGTTATTTCACTTTGATAGTTTGCTTTGGCAAACCGCTCCCAGCTTGCAACGTTTTGACAGATTGAAGGCTACCAGGGCCTTTGGCAAACAAATCACACACTCCTTTCCAAGTGGCGGGGGGAAGCTACATTCCTACCAAGACTTTCCGATTCACCTTGCAGTCGAAATAACCTAACATTTCACACCAACCAAAAAAAAAAAAAAAGTTCTGCCATCTACCCAGTGCTGTTCTAGGTTTTAAACACTCCATCATTTCATTTCCCCGTGTAGAAAATAATGCTCACTGAAATTTGGTACAAGATTTACATCATGGAACTGGGGCTCTGGGCTTCTGTATTTGCCTTGGCCAGTCCCACTCTCCATGCCCCCTACCATCTCAGCTGCGCTGAGGGTGGATACTGTCACAGCCCCTGTGTACCTCGAATTACCTCAATGAACAACACCACTTGGGCATATCAAGTAACAAAACAAGGAAAACAAGAAAAAAAAAAAAAAAACTACATCCTTTCTTCCTCAGTGAATACAACCCAAGAGATATTTTGGGAGCAACCAGATCACTAATAAAATTATATCGACCTTAGCAAAAGAGAAATCTTAGCATTGAAGTGAAATCCTGCCTAGTGCACTCTGGAGATAACAAATGTGTGCTAGCCGGGCACGGCGGCCCACCTCTGTAATCCTAGCACTTTGGGAGGCCGAGGCAGGCAGATCATTTGAGGTCACAAGTTTGAGACCAGCCTGATCAACACAGTGAAACCCCATCTCTACTAAAAACACAAAATTTAGCTGGGCGTGGTGGTGTGTGCCTGTAATCCCAGCTACTCATGAGGCTGAGGCAGGAGAATCGCTTGAACCCGAGAGGTGGAGGTTGCAATGAGCCGTGATTGCACCACTGCCCTCCAGCCTGGGCAACACAGCAAGACTCCGTCTCAGAAAAACAAAAATATTTGCTAAGCATGCATTTTCACTGTGCTCAGCTCTGCCCTCTGCCTTCTTCTGACAACAGCTAAGCGCCTGTAGTCCCAGCTACTCGGGAGGCTGAGGCAGGAGAATGGCATGAACCCAGGAGGCAGAGCTTGCAGTGAGCTGAGATCACACCACTGCACTCCAGCCTGGGTGACAGAGCGGGACTCTGTCTCAAAAAAAAAAAAAAAGAATAAAGGCAGCAAGGAAGGGGGATGGGTTACCAATGACATTAGCCAACAAAGAGCTGATGGCTACCATGGATCTCAGGGCTCACAAGTAGTACTTCACAACCATCCTATCAGACACTTATATTATACTCATTTTGCAGGTAAGGAATTTGAGGCAAAGAGAGACTAAGTCATTTGCCAAAGAGCCACACATACCTACTAAGTGGTAAAGCCTGATTTCTAACACCGGAGGTCAGACCCTTGGCCTGGACTCTTAGCCACTGTGCCGCGGGGCCTCATTAGGACACAACACGTTTTTACAAAACAAGCATTTGCCATTTGATTACATCCACCTTCTTCCCCACTCTGCGTGAGGTGGGGAAGCCTGGTGGCTTCACGGGCTCCTTTATTTTCTGCCACTGCTTGCAAGAATCATCAGAAACTAGGTGGATGCAATAAAGCTGCATTCATCCAGTCCCACCAGAGGACATTCTAAATTTCAAAATAAATGAAGCTAACCACATAAATCCCAAACTTAAAAAAATGCATTCTATTTATTTCCTCTGTTTTCTTACACAAATTAATCTGAGCTTAAGTAATCTTTCTTAGATGGCTCAGAGGCACCAAGGTGAATATCAATCAATTTGTGCAGCCCAAGGTGGCGGTCTTTGGTCTTAGGCGTACAGCAGCCTGGGGCTTGAGATCCTCAGACCCTTAGGGCCTTTGGAATCTGGCTGGCATTTAGCTGTCTCCTTCCTGCTATCAGGTGTTGTTTACTGTACTGTCAGTGACCCTGTGTCCTCTTAACTGGGCTCCCTCTGGATCTGCCTTGGTCTTGGAAACATTCAGATAACCAAGCTGCAGCCAAACCAAGACCAACAGGCCCCGGGAAAAGGCCTGCCTGGCTCGTGCAGAGTGAAATATTTCCATTATAGAGCGTGGACTTAAGGACACATATTCTAACTGCAAATTGGTTTTTATCACTTGTTTCCAGGTTCTTAGGTCTTGCAGCCATTTGTATTTTCTCGAGCAGTACCTCTGGCAATGTGAGGTGTTCTAACACAGCACGGCCTTTTTTCCTTTTTTTTTTTTTTTTTTTGAGACTCTTGCTCTGTCACCAAGGCTGAGTGCAGTGGCAAGATCACAGCTCACCACAGCCTCAATCTCCCAGGCTCAAGTGATCCTCCCACATCAGCCTCCTGAAAAGCTGGGACCACAAGTGTATGCAACCACACCCAGTTAATTGTTTGTTTGTTTCTGTAGAGACACGGTTTCATCATGTTGCCAGCCTGGCCTTGAACTCCCAGGCTCAAGTGAACTGCCTGCCTCGGCCTCCCAAAGTTCTGGGACTACAGTGAGCCACTGTGCTGGCCTACACAGCACAGCTTTTAAAGACACAACACCCTTTGGTAAATTTCCCTCCTCAATGGCAGGGTTCTTGAAGAAATGGTTTCTGATACACCTTTGCAGCAAGCAAAACAATCTGCATAATCTTGACTCATCCTCAAGACTAATAAATATCAAGTGAATAACAGAATGGAAGGATAGAATAAAGTGAAGGCAGAAAAGGAGAAAGAGAGGAGGGAGGAAATACCAGTCACTAAAGAAAGCGCTGCTGTCCAGGAGTTTAAGATCAGCCTGGACAAGATGGTGAGATCACATCGCTATAAAAAAAATTTTTTTAAAGTTAGCCGGGCCTGGTGGCACGCACCTGTAGTCTAAGCTACTCAGGAGGTTGAGGTGGGAGGGTCGTTTGAGCCCAGGTATTTGAGGTGGCAGTGAGCTATGACTGTGCCTGCACTCCAGCCTGGGCAACAAAGAGAGACCCTGTCTCTAAAAAATAAAAATTTAAAAAAAAGTGCTGCTCTGTGACAGTTTTCATCAAGAAAATATTTTCTAAGTTCATCCCAGAATTCCCTGTTGGAAAAACCAAAGAGCTAGGAAAAGGAAGACACTGGTAAAAAGCAGATTTCTACAAATTGGAATGACTGGTTCTAATCCCTGGCAGGAAGAGAAGGGGTCAATGTTGACCCAAGGCATAAAAATCCACTTAGAGATGTAAGGAATGGGTAATTGGCAGCCCAGTGATCACACCTTGACTCCACTGAACCTTTTTGGGTACAGAATGTTCTAGCAAATCCCACAGTCAAGGAGTGAGTGATGAGGACAGGATCCAGGTACAGGCCTGTGCCAGGCATAAAGAAAAATCAATACTGTCTGAATGCTTGCCGTCATTTTACAGATGGGGGTTTGCCAGGGCAGCCCTCCAAAAATCTATTTTATTTCCTCCTAGCCTCTATGCCTACCACTCAGATGGCTCCTCCCAAGCTTCCCACAGACAAGACTCTGGCAGATTCTTCCCTGGGACACTTGCACCCTCGTGCACCCCCGAGATGTGCTGTGTTCACATAGTGTCAACCATGTTCCCACACCTGTTTATGCCAGTTGCTATTGCTTTGTAATGACATAAGTATTCAAATAGTACACAAACCCGTGAAAGCAAGCACAAGAAGAAAGAGCATTTGTTAGTTGTTTCTACAAAAATGAAGTTAATTGCTTTGGAAAGATTCAATAAAGGCAAGCAGCCAAGATAAAAAAAAAAAAAAAAAACTACTGGCAAATTAGGTGTGGATGAGACAACTGCAAATGATTAGGGGCAAAAATAATAAAAATCCAGAATCATTCTGGTACTCAGACTGCTTTGCAAATGTCTTTAAATTCTCACTGCACTTTAAAGAAACCCAAATGGAAACCTCAGATAACGCTTATGGGTGTGGTTTGTGCAAGAAAGACAATCAGGGGTTCATGAGCAAAGAAAGGTCCATGGCCCCAAATCAAAAAACTGGTGAATGGATGTACATGTGTTTTAAGGTAAAAGCAAACTGTCGAAGGTGTGTGTGTGTCATTTGTTTGATTTCCATGCTTCACCCTACTTTTGTAATTAACTAGCTAACCGTCCTGGTCAGGAAAGAGAAAATTTCAACTTTATCTATTGTACATAAAAGGTAGTAATTAATTTATTCATTTACTCTTCAACAAATATTTATTAAGCATCAACCAAGTAGTAGTTTAGATGTAAGTTACACAAATTCTGGCCTGCCTTATTAATACCATGAAGTTTAATACTTGTGATCCAGGCCTGGCCTCCCTTCCTTGTGCTCCTCTTCCCCTCCTCCTCCTCCTTCTCCTTCTCCTTCCCTCTCCTTCCTCCACTCCCTCCTCCCCATCCTCTTTCTCCCCATTTCCTGATCACTGGCACAGGGACACTGATTGACTCCATGATCCCACACAATTATCACATATTTCTTTACCCCTGAGGGAAATTTCAGTTTTCAGTGATCAATTGTACCTGAAATATCACTACTTGGGACATTCTCTTTCTCACACATACAAACACGTTTTTTAAACCCCTTTCTTCCTTTCTGTATTCAGGATCTTTTTCAGTTACCCCTAAGAACAGCCACCTTTCTCTTTCTCATTTCTTCAACTCTTCTGGTTGTATTTCTAAGTGCAGTAGCTGACAGGCATTAAAGTAATAATACTTTACTGAAGGATGTATCGAGGAAAAGAAAAACTTTAAGTTTCAGAAGACTAAAACCAGACACTTGACCTAGGGCCATCAACCTGTAAAACCCTTAAAATAATCCAGAAGTCTCCCTCATAAGATCTATAAAAATCACCTTCTAACTCTGTAATCACTCTCATTACATCTGTAATTCTTCAAAAACTACTGCTCAAAATAAAAATCACCGAAATCAATTTTATTTCCTGCCAATTTCACTACTTGTTTGGCATTTGATAGTTCTGGTTTTTTCTTCACTTTCACTCGAAACAGAAAATATGTCAACCCTACGAAAGCACTCCTTGAAGTAAAGGAAGAGCATTTGGTCAAGCAGACTGGCTCCAGAAATTTTGTTGGCCAAGTCAGGTAGCCATCAGCATTTATTGTACTGTTCTAGGGATAAAATTGTGTTTCCCTCCTATCACTCACTGAACAAACAAATAAAGACGTAATTGTGCATCCAAAAGAAAAAAAAAAAAAAGGTGCATAATTTGGAATAAGTCTTTAAGAAACATAAATAATTCTGTATCATTTAGTACCATTTCCTTTCTAATTTTTAACAGATGACAAACATTCCTAAACTAGGGTTAGCCTACCCTTTGGTCCACATGGACTTTAATGGCCCTGAATTTTACATGGCATCCAGAACTTGTCCAAGATTCAGTGATAATCCCCAACCAGAACCATCGAGAGTTAAAATCTTAGTGCCTCTTCTGCTACTAGGTTTAACTGTGATTCTTTTTATTACTACACAGTCTGAGCAAGGCAGAGATACTCTTGCGATGTTAATGCCCAAGGATTCTCTGTCTCCTTCAATGAGAAGGAAGCTGGTTTTCTGTTTCTCTGTGGCTTGGCAAAAATTGGGGAGGGATTTTTAAATGAAATCTCTGTGTATCAGAGTTGTGACTCCCCTTAAATGTTCTTTCAGGGATTTTCTTGGCAGCTAATTCCTAATTTTAACCTGTTTTCTCTTTAGGTAGAGAAATTCTCCAGCTTTTCCAATTGATCTTTATGCATTTAGTTGCCTTGATAAATATTAAAAATCCCTTAACATGTGTGTACGTGTGTGTGTGCTTCCCATCTACCACTTTTGTCAAAGACCTCTCACTCTTAAAGTAACCATAGCCCTTTTCCCCATAACATTCTGAAAAGCATTTAAACAAAAGACACTCTAGTTTTGCTTCTTTTTCTCTTAAAAATATATTTACATGGCCCTAAAAACAGGGATGCAAAATGGTTGGTGTGCACCTGGTTTATGAAGAAGGGAGTTTGACGGAAATCTCAAGCTGAGATCTCCTAAAGAATCAGCCATCCTCGTAATTCACATTTTCTTTCTCTAGTACTGACAGCAGAATTCTTGGCAAAATGTCCCGCTGAGCAGCCCTGCTCAAACAATTCCTGCAGCAGGACTCTCGTGCTGGAGGCCTGTCAAGGCTTCCAGAGTTCCACCACAAGGGTAGCATCTAGCTTTCAACTACTCCCATCCTGCTAATTTCTCTTTTGTGGGCAATTTCCTTGAAATAATGCACAGTTTAGAGGTGAGTTCGCCAGGCCTCCCGCAAAGGGAGATGACCTCCATACCACACACCCTGCTCAGATCATTACAGGAGGCTAACTGTTTGCAGGGGCATTCATTAAAATTCCAGGACATAGCTATTCATACTTGGGAGGCAGAGGTGGAGGATCGCCTGAGCCCAGAAGTTCAAGGTTACAGTGAGCTATGATTGCACCACTGTACTCCAGCCTGGGTGACAAGCAAAATCCTGTCTCTTTAAAAAAAAAAAAAAAAAAAAAAAGAAAGAAAGAAAAAAAGAAAACAATCCAAGACATTAAGAAAAAACTTTGCAAAAGGGACTTCCTCCCAAGAAACTCCCTGCCTCTGCAGCCTGGGTGGCCACATTTTTGAGGGTTCTCAAGCACTTTTAGGGGCCTTTTTGATGACAGCCAGACTCACACGAGCTTAGCACGTGGTGAACCTACCTTTCATAATCTGCTTGCCCTTTTCAAACCAGTTCAATAACCGACTGTGACCTCAACTTCTTTGTCCTACATGGGGTCCTGGTGCTTAAAATGCCGTGGTCCTACAGTGACCCTGTGGGCCAACTGCGTTTCTCACCACCCTGTGGTTTTACAACAGTATTTTGGAACTTCCACAAACTAGATGCATATTTCATGTCTTGAAATATCTTTTAAACCCTTTTTTAAACTATAGTTTTAAATACAAAAAAGTAGCCGGGCGTGGTGGCAGTCGCCTGTAGTCCCAGCTACTCGGGAGGCTGAGGCAGGAGAATGGCGTGAACCCGGGAGGCGGAGCTTGCAGTGAGCCGAGATGGCGCCACTGCGCTACAGCCTGGGTGACAGAGCGAGACTCCGTCTCAAAAAAAAAAAAAAAAACTATAGTTTTAAAAAAGGACACATGCTAATTTGTACTAGATGCCAACTTCTATCCTGAAAAGACCACTAAACATTAATATGGGCTGTCCTCCTCATGGCTCAATATCATACAGCCTTCAGAATGAAGCTCTTTCTTTCTTTTCTGACCATATGTGACATGCATATGAATATGTCATTGATAAAGAGGTTTGTAGTTCTCTGCGGGTATTTGGACTGCAGGCCTACACACGTCTGCTCATGTAAAATTATATAAGCAACTACATACTGAAGCTCACACACATGCACTGTACTCAGTTAAATGCCAGGCATTAGCCCAAGGGCATCTGCTTGGCAAATGCTCTAGCCCTGGTTGGCCAACCACCTGTGGCACCATCATATATAATATGTTATATATTACAGAGCATTTTACTTTCTGTTGTAAGTTCTAGGCATTTGGGATTAATGTACAGTTATGGAAAAAAAGACTATAAGATACTGTAATGATTCAACTTTGAAACAAAACGTTCTTCCTTCCCCTCATTCCAGATTCTCAATCAATTCATTTAAATAGTATCCTAAAATAGTAAGATGAGCTTCATCACAGAATTGTTACCAACTGCAAGTACTTACCTGTATGGGTTGGATTTTCTTAATGCTATGCAGCTAAAACAGCTGCGAAATAAACTAGATGCTAGGGCAGATATTTAAGCTGCCAACCATAAATCCTGACTTCAAATGCTGGTATTTATCAAAATTAATGCATTGATCTCATAATGTATAAATATTATAAATTTAAACTTATAAAGTACATTTATATTAATAAAATACTGTCATTGTCTATTTTATATATTGAGATTTTGCATAGGATTTTGATGGAGGAATTTTTAAAAGGCTCTGTCAACCTTTTTAAAAAGTTTGAAAACAACCTCAATAACATGGACTACAGTTCCAATGCTCAGAGCCCTTATTCTAACTCTGCACATAAAGAAAGGCAACAGCCATGATGAAAGCTCTCTGAGCATTAGTTTTCTGATCTACACAAAAGGGATAATAGTACTTACTCAACTTGCCACGCATGGTTGATATGAAGATTGAATTTTAAAATGCAGGTGAAAGTCAAAAATGTTTTGCACATAAGGGACAAGAGGGAGCATCATTTTAAAATACCAGATTCAATCAAAATCTATGGTGCTGCAACCAGAGAACAATTTTTTAAAAGTTCTTTAGACAATTCTATTATGCAACCATGATAAATATACATTGATCTGACCCCGCCTCCAGGGTTCAAGTGATTCTCCTGCCTCAGCCTCCCAAGTAGCTGGAATTGCAGGTGCCCACCGCCATGCCCAGCTATTTTTGTATTTTTAATAGAGATGGGGTTTCACCACATTGGCTAGACTGGTCTTGAACTCCTGACCTCATGTGATCCACCCGCCTCAGTCTCCCAAAATGCTGGGATTACAGGTGTGAGCCACCACGCCCGGCCTAAAAAAAATTTCTTGAAGCCTAGAGAAAGTCTCCCAGAGGCAGTAGATTGACTTTGACCCCAAGCCACTCAGCACAGCACACAACTCCCAAGGCCCTTCTGAATAGCAAACTTTTACACATGTCGACGTATTATGTCAAAAATATCTATCCGTCAGCTTCAGACCGTTAAGGTCACTTACTTTAAGAAACAACATAGTACAATGCAAATATCAAATTTCGTATTATCCTGTGAAAAAAGATTCTTCACTTACCTGAGAGACCCCATGAAATGGGAAACCATGATGCTGAGGGTCCAGGCAAAAGCAAGGGCTCTTCAGAGACGCTGCCAATTTTCTGCAATTGGGAGTGGCGTTCAAGTCCTACAGAAATGAACAATGTTATTTTTAGCAACATTTACTTAGGAAGATTCTAGAAGCATAACTGGGTCAGCAAAACCAGAAATGAGCAAATGGAAGATACTAAAACAAAAGTGCCCAGTTATGGTTACCAGGATGTCCCAACTGAAATCCGATTATATATGAACATGAGGTAACAAGTTTACAAGACAACCAGCACAGTGCCTGACCCACAGAAGATGTTCAGTAAATTACTGTCAGAGCGATCACCTCAGACTCTGAGCTAATAGGGGAGCTGGTGCTAGGCACACTAGTGCTGGAAATCCAGCCCCATCTATTACAAGCTATTTGACCACAGATGTCATGTCACATTCATGTGTCTTGGTTTCTCTGTCTTTGCAAGTTGAGTAAAACTATTGCCTAACAACAAAAAGAAATAAAGTACTCATACATGCTACAATAGGGATGAACCTTGAAAACATTATGTTAAGTGAAAAGAGCCAGATACAAAAATAGCTTGCATTATATGATTCCATTTATAGGTAATACCGAGAATAGGCAAATCTATAGGGACAGAAAGTAGATTCGTGGTTGCCAGGGATTGGGGGTTGGAAGAGTTCATGGGAGGGTACAGTGTTTCTTCCTGGAGTAACAAATATGTTCCAAAATTAGATTGTGGTGATGGTTGTACAACCCTGCAAATATATTAAAAACCACTGAATTGTATACAATATTGTGAAACGTATGGGAAATGAATTATATCTCAATAAAACTTATTTAAAAGATACTGTCTAAAGAATTCCTGCAGGTTGTTGTAAAGATTAAATGAAGGGACGAATGTGACATGCTTAGACAGTGGCTGGGGCAGGGTCACTGTCAGTAAATAGTAGCTCTGACGATACTGAGAGTTTGGATACTCGTCCTCTTCCAATCTCATGCTGAAAACTGATTTCCAGTATTAGAGGTGGGGCCCATTGGAGGTGTTTGGTCATGCAGGTGGGTCCCTCATGAATGCCCTGATGCCCTCCTTGTGGTAATGAGTGAGTTCTCGCTCCATTAGGGTGAGATCTGACTGTTTAAAAGAGTCTAAAAAGAGTGTGGCACCTCCTCCCTTCTCTCTCGCTCCCTCTCTTGCCATGCGACACACTGACTGCCCTTCCTCCTCCACCATGATTGAAAGCTTCCGGAGGTCCTTATCAGAAGCCGATGCCAGCCAGCACCATGCTTCTTGTACAGCCTGCAGAATTGGGAGCCAAATAAACCTTTATATAAATTACCCAGTCTTAAGCATTCCTTTATAGCAACGCAAAATGAACCAACACAGTGATGCAAGAAGAGGTCAAGCAACACTTAAAATATGTTGACACAGTGAAAACAGGGAGGTTAAACCTCTTGCCCACAAATACTACTTCATTCGGAAGCCCTCACTAAACAAAATTTCTAAAAATTGTCAAGAGAGCCAATAGTTTCAAAGGCAAGTTATAAATAGCATCAGAAAGCCCAGGATGGGCAGATTGGTTGCAATGTAATAAAACTTGAGAATAAAACAGAGCATGGTCCAGTCTCCTCTCCTGCTGCATCTCCTTGGAGGGAAAGACAAATGAAGCAAGGTTCCAAGGTGGGCCAGGGATCCTTTCTAATAAAGGCGGAGTTCTCTAAGATCATTATTTTCTTGTTTCTTCCAGGGACTTCAGACTTTCTTTTCACCAGAAAAGGTGGGTGGGAAGATAAATGACAAGGATTTATGAAAAGATAGTCATAAGAACCAGACAATTCCATTCTCAGGGGAAAAGAATCAAGATTTTAAGTTACCACAGGCCCTTTCTGGGGATTATTAAGAAAGGAAAGCCTCTTAACTGTAATCATCCCTAATTAGCCATCAGCAACTCATGAAATTACTCCTGGTATTGAAGACCCTTAAATTCTTGGCTCTCGGCCAGAAATTACACTGAGATTCACCAGGAAGAAGGCCAACAAGTGCAAATTGGAACAGTTAAAACGCTTTTGAATCGAAGGTACGGTGTTCTTGCTCTTGGCTGCAGAACACGTCTGCACCAAGTCAGGGGATTTAACTTGGAAGTAAAATGAAGTCTTTGCCAAGTCCCTGATAACCATCAACTAATCAGTAATTATTTACTCAATAAGTGGTAGGCTCAGGTCCTCTCCAGTGCTGTGGGAATGGTTCGGGAGATGGACTGCGGGGAAAATGATGGTGTTATTATCCAGAACAACACAGGGTAAACTGTTCATTCAGATCCTAAGTACAACTCAGACTAGCACAAGAAGGAGAATGGCTGTAGAGGGATGGTCTGGCATAAGCAAGGTAGATGGGACTTAAATTCAAGCCTTAGCCTAATGAGTTAATACATGAACTATCTAGAATTGTTGGTAAGTGTGCACACTGTAATTGGAAAGAAATGGGTATGAGGCCAGCATTCACATTTATTAACCCGCTGACCTTTGGCAATTAACCTGTCTTCATCTGTAAAATGGTGGGGGGGATACTGTTTGTAACTACCTCATAGGGTTGTTATATGAAATATTTATCTAGACTGTATGGCCTGGGTGCTGAACACACACACATACACATCAAGAAATTACAGCCTCGATGCTGGAGAACTACACTCTTTAAACAAACTAAACCATAAATAAGTATAAAAATAAAATTGCAGTAAGAGCCATCAAAGTCCAAGGTGCCTCAGAAAGTGCCCTGGGCAGTGATCAGAGAAGATCTCTCTGAGGCAGTGGCCTCTACGTGGGGGCCTGAGGGGTGAGTAGGAGTTGGCCTTGTGGAGAAGGGAGAGAAGCATCCCAGGTGAGGGAGGCTCTTGTGAGGAGTGGGAGGAAAAAGAAAGCAATGTGGCAGAAGAAGGTGGGAAGAGCTGACTGTCTACTGGGCAGTCAAGTCCCCAGAACACAGTAAGTGAATGGTTGATGAGACAAGAGAAAGAGAGGTGTCAAAGACAACTGCCTTCAGATTTCTGGGGGACAGAAGGAGCAAATGAAGATTTTTGTGGTTGACATGGTTTGGTTCTGTGTCTCCACCCAAATCTTATCTCGAATTGTAATCCCCATAACCCCCACATGCCAAGGGAGGGACCAGGTGGGAAGTGACTGGATCACTGGGGCAATTTCCCCCATGCTGTTCTTGTGATAGGGAGTGAGGGCCCACAAGATCTGATGGTTTTATAAGGTAGTTTTCCCTGCTCTTGCTTGTTCTCTCTCACCTGCCGCCATGTAATATGTGCCTGCTTCCCCTTCCACCATGATTGTAAGTTTCCTGAGGCCTCCCCAGCCATGCAGAACTATGAATCAATTAAATCTCCTTTACTTATAAATGACCCAGTCTTGGGTAGATCTTTACAGCAGTATGAGAACAGACTGATACAGTGGTTATGTCAGGAAAGGAAGGGCAATATAGAAGGAAGAAGGTTTTGGGGAGAGCAGTTGTCTCCAGAGTGGGGAGACTGCCTGAACAGATCTGATGAGATGTCACCCGGAAAAACATCTGAAATTATTAAAACCTTTGAAAACAGATTTGCAACCTTACTGCTGATAGTAACAAAATAAATAACCAGACAAATATTGAAGGTGTATGCTCAAACATTTTTTTACTGAGGCAAAAATTTTTATAATCAGTGCAATCAGAAAAAATTATTGGAGGCCACTGCTCTAGTATGTTTTTGGACCAACTTCTTATCGGATTTGATTGGTCACTTCTCCCTCAGGATACGGCTGATGAGTTTGCACTGGCAGTTTCCAGCTCTGCCACTCTGCTTGACTCTCACTTGAGCTTCCGTGATTAGTATTGTGTTAAATCAGCCCTGCTTTTCAAACTGAGGGTCACCACTCATGAGTCTGCCATGAAATTAATTTCTCGGGTCACAAACAGCATTTCTTAATAAGTAAAAAAGAATGAAAGATAAGAGGAAAAAAATACCTGCATTCATCACGCATAATAAGGATAAGTATTTCTTACTGTGGCTCCCAGCCAGAAAAGTTTAAAAGTCCTCATTCTGGAAGACCAGAGGGCAGCGGAGGACTAGAACTGTGATTGTGGGGAATTAAACCTAGAAGCCGAGGCAAAGCCAAACGTTATCTCAGGCCCTGAAAGGTGGCGCCCGGCCAATGTTGACAAGATGGGCAAGAAAGAGCCATTATAGGTTGTGGAGCAGGGAGGGACCTGGAAAGAGTGAGGGTTCCCAAATACCCGTCTGGCAAGGGTGCACCGAGAGGGCTGAGCACACATGCTGTCTGCAGAGCTCTGTCCGCCTTTTGAGGTTTGCTCCTGTTGATTTATATCCTTTCTTGACAGTGAACAAAAAATCTAACAATCTAGTTTCTGTTAGAACATATGCTCCTTGGGGCATGGAGGCCCCACCTTCTCTCCCTTCCACAATGATCCTACAGGAAGGTTGAATGAGTCACCCAATTTGGTTCAGGCCAAAGTGGCCGTCCCCACACACCAGGGGGAGGCACAACAGGCCCAAGGCTCAGGACAGTGGGGTCAGACAGAGGGCCAGGATCATCAAACTAAGGGTGGAAAAGGGTTCCCTGACCCGAAAGGAGGCCATGCTGCCTGAACTGTGACACCATTCTGCCACCCCTTACACACAGGCTCACCTCTGAGTATCTTTCCTGCCCCTTCACCTCAGGGCCTGACCAGAACTCCTGGAGGACCCCCTCCTGGAGGAACCCATGCCTCAGAAGACAAGGATCTGCTCAGTCTCTCAAGTCGGGGTTCAGGAAGGCCCCACTGCAGGCGCCAGTTCCACCTTCCTCCCTCCCTCCCTCCTACACACACTGTCCTCTGGAACTCCCACAGCGTAAAGCAACTACCCAAACAAAAGCACTCATCCCTGGGGAGGGCAAGTGACTCACTGGCAAGGAATGAGGACCAGAGATGTTAGAAGGAAGTAGCTCCAGACCCCAAATCCAACACCCAGTCACATGCGGTGAGGACAAGTTCTCAGAACCTGCCTGTTTCCCAGGAAAGCTGCCTCTGAGGGTCCCGACAGGACAAGACAGGAGCCTCCACCACTGGAGCCTTGTCCTGTCTGTACCAACATCACCAGCACACACTCCTCTCCTGCCAACATTTACACAAACGCTCCTCATGCAACCTTGACCTTCCATTTGCGGTGCCCTTACCGTCCCCAGTCTGACATTCTAGGTGATGGTGGATAAAAGCACTTTTTTCTTGCATGATGAGAAAAGAGTCGGGAATTGGCTTTTCCTGGATCATCCCACCTGAGATGGGACGTAAGTCATGCTATACAATCCTCACAGCAAACTGAGGCCACAGAGCGGGTCCAGGGTAGCTCAGGCACAGGGAACCAGCACCTGGATAAGTAACGGGGTTTGAGGAAAGATGATTGGTTGAGTGGACAGGAAAGCTTCTGGAGTCTTAAAAAAAAAACAAAAAAACAAAAAAAAAGCTAAACTAAAACAAAAAACCAAGGGACTTGTGTGTTTGGGGAATGAACAAACCCCATACTGGAGAAAGAGTCCAGTGTGTATGACAGAGGACAGGACCAGGGATCCAACAAGGCCCTGGGAGCCAACAGGGGAGGAGGAGAAGGGGCAAAGCATGGAGGTGGAAGCCAAGGAAGGCATTGGGAGGAGGCTGCCCCACACTGCATGGAGGTGGGGGCAGGCCCAGGACAACACGTGCACAGTGTCCCCTCCACCCCGACCTGAGAAAACTCAGTACATTGGAGAAAGAGCTTTGGCTGGACAAGGCTGCCAAGAAGAATGGCCCAAAAGCAACAGACAGAAAAAGGGATGCTCTTATTTCTTCAAGTTACCCCCTGATTAAATGGAGATTATCCACAGCAAGTGGGAAAAGTGGAGGGAGGCATAGGCTTTAAATCATCCTCATAAACAATATGGTGGGCAGACTTGCTAGCTGACAATGACAGGCACAGGACAGAGCCTAGAAGTTCAAAGAGAGGAGATCATCTTCCTTAACAGATACTAGACATACCTGTTTACACTTGCCCCTCACTGGATGGGAAGCTTCTTAAAGGTAAAAGACTCTTTTAGTCCTCTTTACAAATGCCCTTCCATTAGACATGCTGCCAACACAGGGCTGGCATGCAATCACAGTTGGATGAATGAATGAATGGGTGAATAGGTGAAGAATGAACGGCATGAGTTTCTTATAGACTTTTCCTTCTTAGAAAGCAGGGCCCCCATGTGATTTCTCTCTCACTGCTTTTGCCAGTGTTCAGCCAATGTCTAGACTGCCCTAGGGAGAGAATGAAGGCGCTGAAGGCGCTAACCCACTGCAGATGCACACTGCCTCTGTGGAGGTCCCACCCTCCCGAGCTCTCTGGTGGCGGTCATCAACTGTCACAGCCCTTTCAGGAAATCCTGCCCCAGGCCAGAGGTATTCAGGGACGCTGACCTTGGATCCCCAGGCCCGGTCACATTTCCAGCTGCTCCCTGCCTGTGAGGACAGCCAGAGGAATGTTCCCCTAACATGTCCTTGGCTCACAGTCCTTTCTCCTACCACCTCACAGAGGCTGTCCTTTTTGTTCCTGCCATATCCAAACTCAGCTGCAGAACTCATTTCTTCCCATGGAGCCCCCACACTGCAGACTGGCTGGCCTGCCCAGAGCAGCGTGAAAACCCACAGAATCTGGATTAGGACTAAACCTTGAGAAGGACTATTAAAACTCCCTGGCAGCTTTCAAGCAAACACATTACAGCGGGTTTTGTTACTCATTAAGGAAAACACCTTGCTGCTCCATCCTCACCTGGAGAAATTAGGTAATCAGCACAGATTAGTTAAGGATTTCAATGCAAATTGCATCATTTTCATGGTCATTAACATTGGTGTGGTTTATATCTGTTTTCAATCCTAAAAAAAGGTTTCCCAGGTAACTAAAGAAAATATTCAAGGGCAGAAATATCAGGCGGGCAGGATATTTAAAATAAATGAGCCATTTGTTCCTGCTTCTGTATAAAGTTGCTTTTTCAATTTCAGATGACGTGATACTGCAGATCAAAGTGGGGAAAAACCTTTGGAGTAAGAGCGCTTTTCTTCCCCAGATAGGACTGACTTCGTTGCTTGATTTACAGCACTTGATTAACCTGGTTAAATGTCTTTGCTTCTGTGCAAGTCTCAGATGCAGAACTAGGGATCGTCACAGCGTATCATTATGATTTGGGCTTGTCTTTCCTCCCTCACAACAAAGGACCTCTTCCTCAAATACTTACTTGTTATATTTCTGGTGTCTAGAATAGTACCTGGGGTGCAGTAGGTGTTCGCAGTGACAGAAAGGCCTTCCATTCAAACTCAGGTGGGGGCTTTCTCTTCCATGCAGGATTGCGCTGCCTGTCTGAGGCACCACTGCCCAGCGCAGGATCCAAACAGCAACTCCATTCTTCTGCTAACTGTTTCTGAAATTAACATGACATTCTCCACCCCACTCCTAAAGACCACAACACCCAAATAAACAGCAGTGATGAGATGCAGGCCACCCTACCTAGAAATCAAAGACACCTAGACACACTCCAGCCTTCCCCCCTCTCAGACTCAACCTCTCCCCAGCATCTGCTGCCAAGAGCAGTTTATAATCCCTGGGTCGTAGTTACCAAAGTAAAAAACATCAGACTACCATGGCTGAGCTCTGCATGGGAGCTGCAGCTTTTCTGATGTGCTGCTCTTTCTCCAAGATGATGATCCATCTCATTCCAAAGACCAATATTCTCCAGGTGCCTTGGCCAAAAGCAGGTGGCCAGGGGAGAAAAAGGCAGCTGGGGGCTCAGGCCTTCCTCCCTGCTTTCCAATACAAGGCGTCAGTTCTACTATCTACAAATGGCCTCTTACCACTCTGGTGAGCACCTGTGCACATCTGTGCATGAGCATACACACACACACACTGTGTTGGGGAAGAAAGGTGTAACAAGGGCACTAACACTAAAAGAATAAACACAGTAAATACCAAATTCATTCACAAGGTGAAGATTCAGGGCTGAGTGAAACACAGCCAATGAGGTACTCTTTTGGAAAAAAATCTGTCTATAAAATGTATTAAGGAAATCTATTTATTAAGGAAAGTTTGAAACTACAGAAAAATATAAGGAGGAAAGCCAAAATTACTCATTGTAATTGTATCACCTAATAATCCAAGTTACTCACCATTAAACCTTTTGATGTTCTTGTTTATTTTTTCTATGTGTAATGCTTATATGTATCATCTGCATATTTTACATATACTATTTCTACAAAACAAAATCACACATGTAGTTTTGGATTCTATTTTTACCTTACATCATAAGCATCTCATTAGTAATATCCAAAATCATTTCTAATCACTGCAAAATAATCCACCCTATGAATGCCCGATAACACACCTAATAATGTTCCCTTATTGTTGGAATATATGATGAACATCTTTGTATAAAATCCCTTATTTGCTACTCTTCCTTGTTCCTTAGGATAAATTCCTAAAAAATGAAATCATTAAGCCAAAAGGTATGACTAAGGTCCTTCACGATGAATCCTTTTCAAAAAGAATTGTATCAACCTAGAATCTCTCATGTAGTGTATGAAATAAACACATTTGCCAATAATGCTATGATTGTAATCTCTCCTAATTTGATAAGTAGTTAGTTAGGGCAGGGTAACTCTGCCACAAACCCCCTCAAAATGTCAATGGCTTAACACAATAAAAGGATTTTTGCTCAAGTCACTATCTGATGCAGGTTGTCAAGAACATTCTTCTTCACACAGTCATGCAGGCATCCAGGGACCCTTTTTCCATCGAGTGATTCCACCATCGTCTAGGGCCTCATTGTCTTCACCTGGGTTCTTTCCAGCCAGTGACCAAACAAGGGGAAAGAGAAGGCGTAGAGGACTGAGCTAGCAGCTTCACTAAGGTAGCTTAAATCACTGTCCCTGGTATTCCATTACCCAGTTTAGTCATATGGCAGTATACCTACCTGGAAAGGATTGTGGGAAACAGTCTATCTTTATTCCTAGGAGGAAATCTTCTGGTGAACAACTAGCCAGCGTTTGTCACAATAGGGAAAAAATTGGTAAAAGTCATTTTAACATGTACTCCTTCGATTATTGCTAAAGTTGGAATTGATTTTCATTTTTATTAGCCATGTACACTGTCTCTTCTGTGAATTTTTTACAACCTCCTTTGCCCATTTTTCTGTAGGGCTCATAATGTTTGAAATGATTTTTTTTTTCTTTTTTTTTTTTTTGAGATGGAGTCTTGCTCTGTCGCCCAGGCTGGAGTGCAGTGGCGCAATCGCGGCTCACCGCAACCTCCACCTCCTAAGTTCGTGCCATTCTCCTGTGTCAGTCTCCTGATTAGCTGGGACTACAGGCATGTGCCACCACGCCTGGTTAATTTTTTTGTATTTTTTTTTTAGTAGAGACAGGGTTTCACATTTTAGCCAGGATGGTCTCGATCTCCTGACCTTGTGATCCACCCGCCTCGGCCTCCCAATGTGCTGGGATTACAGGCATGAGCCATCATGCCCAGCCATGTTTTGAAATGATTTTTAAGAGCTCTTTCTTCATTAAGGTTGTTAGCCCTTATTTTGTCAAGTTAGGACCTTGTTTTCATTTGCTTTTCATCTTCTAATTTTATCTATAATTATTAAATAAATACGTTTTTATTTAATGTATTCAAATCAATCATTTCCATTGTGATTTTCTGTTGGACATCTCTTCATAAGGCAAATCTACACATACAAAAAACTAGGCAATTCTAATCCAACTCCCCAATGTCATTATTTTGCCATCATGATTCAAAGATGAATAAACTGATAGGTAAAGAAACCACATGACTGGTACAAGGTATCATAGCTACTTAGAGGCAAAGCTAGGACTAAAGATTTTAAAAGTTAACATTTATTGGCCAGGCACAGTGGCTCAGGCCTGTAATCCCAGCACTTTGGGAGGCCGAGGCAGGTGGATCACCAAGTCAGGAGATAAAGACCATCCTGGCTAACACAGTGAAACCCCGTCTCTACTAAAAAGACAAAAAATTAGACGGGCGTGGTGGCCGCGCCTGTAGTCCCAGCTACTCGGGAGGCTGAGGCAGGAAAATGGCGTGAACCTGGGAGGTGGAGCTTGCAGTGAGCCGTGATTGCACCACTGCACTCCAGCCTGGGCAACAGAGCAAGACTCTGTCTCAAAAAAAAAATTAACATTTATTAAGTGTATAATATGTGACAGGCTGTGCTGAATGCTTTTTAAACATTAATTAAAGACAACCCTATGAAGCAAGTATATTTCTATCCCCATTTTACAGAGAAGGAAACTGAGGCTGCAAGCACTGAAACAACAAGCCTACTCAGAGTCACACAGGTAGTAAGTGGCAGCAGCATGATTTGAATGCAAGCTCATCTGATTGTTGGAGTCATGGCTTGTCTTAGCACTAAATTAAACTGTCTCTCAGGGCCGGGCGCAGTGGCTCATGGCTGTAATCCGAGCACTTTGGGAGGCCAGGGTTGAGAATCACTTGAGCTCAGGAGTTCGAGACCAGCCTGGACAACATGGCGAAACTCCATCTCTACAAAGAATACAAAAAATAGCTGGGTGTGGTGGCACATGCCTGTGGTCTTAGCTACTCAGGAGGCTGAGGTGGGAGGATCGACTGAGCCCGAGAGCTCAAGGCTGCAATGAACCGAGACTGTGCCACTGCACTCAAGCCTGGTCAACAGAGAAAGACTCTGTCTCAACAAAATAAAAATAAACTGTCTCTTGAGTCTCCTGACACACTGCATCAAATGCACCTTTTCAGGAGAGTTGCTTGGGTTCACATTTACCTGGTACACAGCACGCAGGCTGCAGCCTGGGCCTCGGCCAGGCAAGATGTAGGGTGTGAGGTTGTAAGGTTGTACTCTGCCCCATTCACTCTGGGACAGCTCTGCCCGTGAGTCCAGGAAATTTTCTTAGCGCCCCCATGCATTTGCCCGTCCAGAACGCATCCCAACTCAGTGTGCCTCAGCCACCATAAATCAGCCAACCACACATGCTGCCCTTGATGCTTCTGAATATCAAGGGAAAGGATTTGCCTCATCCTGCTCCGCTCTTGAGGCTTGCGCATCAACGTTTGAGTTATGTCATTACTTTTTTAAGCGATAGAAATCTAGTCAATGATTTGTAGCAATCACCACTGTGCAATGTGTGCTGAAAAATTCTGTCTATCCTTACAGAAGGAGGGAGAAACCTAGCAAATTAGTCTGATTTTCTTGACACAATTCTGTGATGGGCCAGTATGAGGTAAGGCTGAAATCAGGTGCTCTGATTAAAAGATTAGGACAATGGGAAAAAGTCAGTCATCACATAAATTAGAAAATGTTTTCAAGGAAACCAAGAGAGATACATCCTTGGAGGTCAAGGGTCACCCAGAGGTCAAGAAGGACTGTAAAGGGCATTTAGGATTAGATAGAATAGGCTGTCACGATCCCCTTTTTCTTGAACGTTGCCATCAATGGCTATGATGCCCTGCACACCTGCTCTCTTCCTGTCTCTTCTGTCTTCCTTGTTGGCTCTCCCTGTGACTCAAACCAGAACTAGAAAAATGTCAACAAGAACCAACCCTCACTATCAAACTATGTACTCTGGAGAAATACTCTTACACTTCAACCCCTTTATTATGGCATGCTAAGGTCTCAAACACACAACACCTCAAGACCTGCACGCTCATTCAGGCTGCTTCCCTGTACTTCGAGTTTCTTCCTGCTGCTGATGGCCCAAGGTGAATAAAAGGAGCCGTCACCAGCTCATGCCAAGCCCTCCTTCTTCAGTGGTGGCATCACCGTCCTTCCAGGAAATGACTCTCCAAGCTTTCCTGGGCCTCTGGGACCCACTCTCTTGCCAACTCTCAATTCTTCCTTTGTACTATCTCTCAGATAGCCTCTTTCTTCTCCATGCCATCCTCCACCAGCCTCATCTAAACCATCATCCAGATAACTGCAGTTAATGTTCTCTGATTTCCCTATGCACCTTTGTCAAAAGTCAGATGGGTGTATTTCCAGGTCGTCTATAGTATTCCACTAATCTATGTGTCTTTCCCTCACCAATACAACACTGTCTTCATTGTTATAGCTATGTATGTCTTAAAACCAGGAACACTCATTCCCCCTCCTTTATTCTTCTTTTTCAAATTTGTTTTCAAAAGTTTGACTATGATATGTCTTGGTATAACTTACTTTCTATTTAGGGTTTGCTCAGTTTCTTGAATCTCTAAGTTTGGGTCTTATGCTCAATTTGGGAAGTTTTCAACCAGTATTTCATTGAGCAGTTTTTCATCCCACTCTTTTTCCTCCTCCTTTGTCTTCAAAGACAAAAATGTTAGATCTTTTGTTACAGCCTTTTTTTTTTTTTTTAAGGCAGAGTTTCACTATGTCACCCAGGCCAGAGTGCAGTGGCACGATCTTGGCTCACGGCAACCTCTGCCTCCCGAGTTCAAGTGATTCTCCTGCCTTAGCCTCCCAAGTAGCTGGGATTACAGACATGTGCCACCATGCCTGGCTGATTTTTGTATTTTCAGTAGAGATGAGGTTTCACCATGTTGGTCAAGCTGGTCTCAAACTCCTGACCTCAGGTGATCCACCCACCTCGGCCTCCCAAAGTGCTGGGGTTACATGTTATAGTCTTACAGGTCCCTGAGACTCTATTCTTTTTTTTTTCCCTTTTTTCCCAGTCTATTTTTATCTCTGTTGCTCAGGTTGGGTAAATTTTATCGTTACATCTTCCAATCCACTGGTTCTTTCCTGTCATCTCCATTCTGCTGTTTAATCCATCAGTTAAGTTTTATTTTTGTTATTATATTTTTCTATTCTAAAATTTCCATTTGGGATTAAAGACTTAAATGTAATGTTAGAAACTGTAAAATTACTGGAAGAAAACATAGGAGAAATACTACAAGACACTGGCCTGGAATAATTGTTTGTATTTAACCCCAAAAGTGCAGGTGAAAATAGACAAATGGGATTACATGAAACTAAAAAGCTTCTGCACAGCAAAGGAAACAACTAATAGTGTAAAGAGACAACCCACAGAATGGGAGAAAATATTTGAAAGCCAAACATCCCATAAGGGGTTAATATCCAAAATATATAAGGAACTCAAACAACTCAACAGTTAAGAAAATAAAAAACCCAATTAAAAAATGGGCAGAGGACCTGAATAGACATTTCTCAAACAAAGATATGCAAACAGCCCACAGGTATATCAAAAGATCCTCAACATCGCTAAGCTTTAGGGAAATGCAAATTAAACCACAGTGAGCTATCCTCTCACACACACCTGTCAGAATGGTTATTATCAAAAAGACAAAATAAATCAAGTGTTGGTGAGTATGTGGAGAAAAAGAAAATCTCGTATACTATTGGTGGGAATGTAAATTAGTACAGCCATTACAGAAAACTGTATAGAGCTTCCTCAAAAAAACTAAAAGTAGAGTTACCATATGATCCAGCAATCCCACTTCCAGGTATTTACCCAAAAGATTTGAAATCAGTTTGTCAAGAGAGATCTAGAGAGATCTGCACTCCCATGTTCAATGCAGCACTATTCACAATAGCCAAGTTATGGAATCAATCTATGTGTCCATCGACAGATGAACATGGTATACCTATGCATATGATGGGACATTATTCAACCTTAAAAAGGAAGAAAATTCTGCGTGCTACAACATGGATGAATCTGCAGGACGTTACGCTAAATGAAATAAGCCAGGTACAGAAAGACAAATATCACATGTTTTTACTTATATGTGGAATCTAAAACATCAAACTCACAGAAGCAGAGAGTAGAATGGTGGTTACAGATGCTGGAGGGTGGGGGGAATGGTGAGGTTATGGTCAAAGGGTAGAGAAACTCAGGAAGAATAAGCCCTTTTTGAGATCTATTGCAGAGTGTAGTGAAAATAGTTAATAACAGTATTTTGTACATTTCAAACTTGCTAAGAGTAAATTTCAGATATTCTTGCTACAAAAAATAGTAAGTATTTGAGGTAAGGAATATGTTAGGTTGATTTCATTATTCCGCATTGTATTCATAAATCATAGCATCACTTTGTACCCCATAAGATAATGCAGTTATAAATGTCAATCTACAATAAAATGTTTTACAATTTTTTTGAAAATAAAATAAAGTTTCCATTTGCTTCTTCTACTTCTTTGCTGAGACTTCTCATTTATATTTTATTTATTTGTCTCAGGCATGATCATAATTGCCCCTTGAAGCATTTTTATGATGGCCACTTCAAAATCTTTGTCAGATACTCCCACATCTCTGTCAACTCAGTGCTGGTATCAACTGATTGTCTTTTTCATTCAGTGTGAGATCTTCCTGGTTCTCAGTGTGATGAGTGATTTTCCATTGACACCTGGACATTTTAGGTATTATGGTATGAGGTGCTAGGTCTTATTTAAACCATCCCTTTTCCCTGGCTTCTTCTGACACTGCTCCGGCAAGGAAGGGGGGCCTCTGTCATTATGGCTACGTGGGAATAGAAGGCCAGGTTCCCCACTTGGCCTCCAGTAACACCAGAGAGGGAAAGGGGAGTCATCATTGCTTCTGGGTAGAAGTGGGAGTTCCAGCTCCCCACCAGGTCCCCACTGACATGTCCCTGGCTTGGAGGGGCAGGAGAGCCTCCTGTGGCCTGTGCTGGTACCACAGCAGGAAGGCTCAGAGCGATGCATGACTTCGTTACTGCTGGGTGGTGGCAAGAGTCCTAAGTGTCCATTAGGCCTCCTCTGACCACCCCAGTAGGAATTAAGAATTAGTGTCCTAGAGATGGAAATGGATTGCTGGACATCAAACAAGAAGTTAATGACAAAGCTGGGGCTCAACGCCCATGCCTTTGGCTGCAAGATCATTTGCTTCTAAACGAAGCACACAGGAAGAATGCCAGCCCCCTGCCCAACAGAATAATGAGAGATCTCACAAGCCAAAGGACAGCGGCTGCCTCCCTTCACATCCTGCCAGACCCCAGACCAGAAAGCACATGTGGCTGTGCACCACCACCCCCTAAACAACACAAACACACGTCTACTTAGGACGGGTCTCCCATCCAACATACACAGCAAAAACATGTTCCCGAGCCAAGAACCACAGCATCACAGTCACCTTCGGGGCTGGTGGTCTTCCATCTGGAGAGGTTCTGGCTTTCCTACTGCTGGAATCTCTGAAACCAAGATACACCCAGGAGCAGCCAGCAGGCCCGGCAACCCCCTCCTGACTGGAGAGCTGGGTCTGCACCCAGCTGGAGGCGCCTTCTTCGGACCTGGGGCCTCCCTCTGGCCCTGGCCGGCCAGCCGCGGTCTCAGCACAGCACTGCTTATTCTCCAGTAAGGGAAAGCTGGTGACCCAGGAGGGGAAACTCTGCTTTCTAACAGTCTTTGTTTTTGTTTCCATTTAAAAAGGTTAGTGACTTTATTGCATGTGGAAAGAACCAAAGTAACAATTTCAAAGAGGCTCAGCATGTTTTGGATCTGACCAAATATACAGAACTTTTGAGTGAGGAGGAAAGAAAAGGGAAAAGAGGGAGCAAAAGTTTATTCCGCATTCACTGTGTGCCAGACACAAGCCTTGGTGCTCCGTCCATGCTCTCGCCTGCCTTTCACAATCAAAAAATTCCAGCTAGAATCAAGTTCCAAACTCCAGTCAGCAGGCTGCTGGGAGTCAGGCAGAGCTGCTGGACGCCAGGAGAGTACACAATAATAAACCAGTGTAGGGTATAAAATTTTTTCTTTTCTTCTCTTTTCTCTTTTCCTTTCCTTTCCTTTCCCTTGCCTTCCTTTCTCCTTCCCTTTCCCCTTCCTCTTCTCTTCTCTTCTCTTCTCTTCCTGGCTGGGACTCACTCTGTCCCCCAGGTTGGATTGCAGTGGCATGAACATGGCTCACTGCAGCCTCAAAATTCTTGGGTTCAAGCAATCCTCCTACTTTAGCCTCCCATATATGTAGCTGGGACCACAGGTGCACACCACCAGCTGGGACCACAGGTGCACACCACCATGCCTGGTTAATAGTTTGATGTTTTGTAGAGATGGGGTCTCACTTTGTTGCCCAGGCTGGTCTCGAACTCCTGGGCTCAAACGATCTTCCCGTCCCGGCCTCCCAAAGTGCCAGGATTACAGGCATGAGCCACCGTGCCTAGCCAGGGTATACAATTTAAATCATGAAATAGAATGACAATAACAATATTAATATGGTCGTTGGGTACCAAAATTTTGAAATAATATGATTTAAAATTTTTAATTCACTAGAATAACTACCTAAATAATTTAAAATTGTATTAAAGTAACTGCCTATGTTGGTACCATTCAAGCTGATAAATATCCCAATCTTTTGATAGAACTTGTGAATTAAGCTTTATTCTTATGAGCACTGGAATGTCTATGAATGATTTTGTTGACTATCAGGATATTTTAACATTCACTCTTCCTACAATTTAAAACAATTTTCAAATATTATAATCGTCTAGACAAGCGGTCCACAAACTCTGGCCCACAGGTTAAACCTGACCCTCTGCCTGTTTTTGCCACATTTTCAAATGATTGAATAAAAATCAAGAGAAGAACATTTTATGGCAAATAAAAATTACATGAAATTAAAATTGCGGTGCCCATAAATCAGTTTTACTGGAACACAGTCCTGCCCATTCATTTATCTATTGTCTATGGCTTCTTTCATGCTCAAAAGGCAAAGCTGATTAGTTGCAACAAAGACCACACAATCTGCAAAGTCAAAATATTGTTTGGCCCTTTCCAAGAAAATGTGCGGATCCCCAATCTAGACAGTCTGTCAAATGGTGGTGCTGGTGTCAGACTGAAAACATATCGAGACGACGATGATGATGATGATGATAACAGCAACAGCCACGACCACCAGCTTGGCAAATGAGAAAGCCAAAAAAGCATCACGAGATACCGAGTGGGTAACTTATGAGCAAGCCCACTGTGCAATGTGAGAGAGAGTGCGACCATATGAGAAGCGACAGCACAAAGCTATGTGTTTTGAGACCATATCAAGTAAATGCACACTCTACATTTATTCTGTAGGGGAGAAAGTCTGAATGACGAGAGATCTGAACTCTGAGAGGTCTTTAAGAATGTAACCCTCCCATCAAACATAACAGGCTTCTACTTCCTTTCTCCTTCTTCCCTCTCCCCCAACCTTGTTTCCTCCTCTTGGGAGGCAGATCCCACCCCAAATCTTTCTGAATTCCCACCAATCTGAATCTGATGCCTGTGTGGGTCCCCCAGCCTCTCTATGGCATGTTTATCACAGTGCCTTCCCTTTCACCTGCCCCCTGCTAAGACTGTAAGTATCATATTACTCCCCACCTCTCACACCTCCAAGCAAGAACACACCTTCTTCATCGGTAAGAAGTTCTAGTGTTCACCTGCACAAGAGTTGGCCCTTCATTGCATTGGAGGCTTGAGCAAACACCGTACCTATGTTCTCTCCTCTAACTCCTACAGCATGTACAGAGACTGTTAGCCCATTTCACACACGAGGAAACTGAAGCTTAAAGAGATTAAGCTGCCCAAGGCCACACACGCAGAGTCAGGTCTGGAATTCACACACTTTGCAGTGCATGACGCTGCCACCTGATGCACAGTAGGGGCTCAGAAATCACTGGATGCCTGAGCGAATGACTGCATAGCCATGCCCACACAGGACCACTGACACACAGCAGCGCAATCTCAGAAGCTGCCAAGACCTTCCACTCCATGGGACCTCTGTGAACACTGAAATAACTTCCCTCTCTGGAACCTAGAAAGTCACCACTTGAACAGTACCTCTCACACCCCTTGCTAAGAGTGAGGTGTATCAAGTTCCTCCAATCTGAGCCTCAGGAAAGAACAGTAACTAGTGAGGAAAGGAAGGGTAGGCAGAAAACAAGCACCTGGTCTGTTTCTGGGTCCCCCTCATCTGGGCCTCCCAGGTGCAGTTTCTCTGAAGACCCCATGGGCAGCATGGACCACTCTTCTTACAGTTCCTGCTTTTGACCTGGTCATCACATGGCCGGGAAGTGTATTTCCAAAGCAGAACATGAGATCAGAAATAAATAAACATCAGCAAATTGAACATTCATGTTGGTAGTGCCAATTTTTAGATTGGGAGAAACTAGAAACAACCTAGATCCCTGACAGAGGGTGGGGAACGGCTAAGGAAACCGCGATGGAGCAAAATGATGGAAAGTGTCATTGTGCTTTACAAAATGGGAACCCTGCTTAGGTGGAAAGTGGGAAATGTTGACACAAAATCATATTAGTGGAAAAGACAAATCTGCATGTGCTAAATTAAAATATAAGCCTATATCAAGGAGAAAGCAGAGCAATATCGGCGCGGCATTATGCATACATATGCTCCTGTGAAAGAGGCCAAGAAGACAGAGCATCCTGCGAGAGGCTGAGAGCAGGGAGAGACCTTTCCTCCCAGGTACTCACTAACTGGCCTGATAGCTCCTCCCCCGGGCCCCACCGCCAGCATTTGTTTTGGAGTCAGATGATTTGAAATTCAAACATCACTCTGATGTCTACTTGCTGTGTGAGCCTGTGAACATTCCTTAGCCTCTCCGAGCCTCAGTTTTCTAGCTGTAGAGTAGAAATAATAGTGTCTAGTTTGCACAGGTTGTTGAGAGGATTAAATAAAAGAAGCCAGGTAAATCCCAGTACCTGACACGGAGTTCCGTAAATGGCAGCTCCTCCCTGCTTAGCTGACCAGAAGATCCTCTGAACTTCAAGCAGAATGAAATCCCGGGCCTCAACTAAAACATCACTAAAGTCAAGCAGGTCCTGGGTACTTGTCTGCTCTGGAAAAGACTCTAAATGAAACTAAAGGCTATACTGTCACTACACGCCCTGTAATGAGACTTCAAAACTTGAAGACACAGCTCTACCCTCAGGGCTCACCTTACAACCAGCAATAAACTCTCCTACATAGTTCCCAAGGGGCCTCATGTCCACGGTTGGATTGGATCCTCCTGTCAATCACTAGGTAAGTATAACTATTATTATCCCCCACCAAGAACAAGGCAATGAGAGGGCAGAGAAACCAGAAAAGAGAGCAGAGTGGGGATTTGCATCCAGGCCAGACTGCCTCCACGGCTCCTGATTTTGCTCTCAAAACAGCTGCATTCTCTACCCTCAGCCACTTGGCTAAGGACTGTCAGGTCACAGCAAAGCTAGCAAGGAGCAGAGCCAGTGCAGAATTGGCCAGCACCACGGAGGACACAACAGATGTCAGTGCCCAGCCCGCAAGTAGTCTGACAACCTAGCATGAGGGCAGGAGACAAGGGGCAGGGTAATGTCATCAAAGGGGCAGCTGGAAACCATGGAACTGGAGCAAAGGGAGGAGCAAGCCAGACAGAATCCAAGGCATGTGAGGGTCAGGGGTCAAACAAAGGAGATCAATGAAAGAGTCAGTCGTCAATTCACCCAAAGCAAGTCTTGGAGCCCTGGAAGAGAAGTTGCTTCTGTCCTTCCCAAAGGATATGCAGGCTCAGGACTCAGCCAAAGTGGGGAAAAAAAAAAGTGACAGCTAACATTCAAGTGGCATTTTCCTACACGCCTGAGATACTTTTGAGCATTTTCCAGGTGGAAAAACTACAGCCCCAGAGGCCAAGGAACCTGTTCAAGGCCCAAAACTTGGTAGAGCCAAGGCTCAAACTCAGGACCTGGCTCCAGAGTGCTCTCCTCCTCAGCACCACCGTGCTGCTGCCTGACCTGGGAAAGGAGGTGGGCTCCTCTTCCTTCACATCACAAGTGATCAGAGACCCTACATTTCAGGGGGAAAAGTATGTCTGGCAACTACAAATTTGTAACTTGCTGATACGATTGGAGGGTTTCCAAGAAGGAAGCAGGTAGGGCAGCCTCCCAGCAGTCCGTTTATCCTTTTTCATAGGAAATTAATCTTCTCTCTCCTGACTCTGCCTCTAAGAAAAATGGTTAAGTCAAAGACATGGCTGTCACCCTCCCACTCCTGTAGTCACGTGGCTGCATCCCCGCCATAAATCAAAGCTGATGCCCCCTTTCATCAGATGCCTGCAGATAATTCCCCTGCGATTTCCCTGCTGGGGCTCAGAGGGCCAAGGCCTAAAGGGTTAACATCTCATTTCCTCTTGTCTTTCAAGCCTTAATCCCCATCCTGAGCTGGGTGCATTCCAAGCCCACCTGGAGCAGGTCATGACGAGCTCCCAGCCCATAGCTGGCCCTTCATTTCCCCTGGCAGGAGATTAGATGGGGCGCCCATTAATCACTCAATGCTTTGGTCCTCACTGCTGGCCAGGTTTTAGGCAGCTGGCCAAGGGCCGGGAGGGTGGAGCAGGCCACATGCTGCCCACCTGGTTGTGGGCTGCCCAGTGCTACCCTCCTGGGACAAAACACAGTGGCACTGTGAGCCTGGCTCACTGCCCTCGGACCACGCCCTAGAGAAGCAGGGATAAGCGGCACCTCTGCCTGGGGTGCCACCTCAGTGATCAGCTTTGGAAAGGCTGGTAGGAGAAGACAACACGGGCAGTACACTCAGCTGAAAGACTGGGTAGACAGGAAAAGAGGTAAACAGAAAGAGACCACTTTCCCAAGACAACTCATCAATACACAGAACTGCTGCCTCTTGTTCCTTGGGTTCTTCTTTGGGGAATCTAAAGGGAAGCTGGGGAAGGGGAGTGGGGTGAGCAGGAATGTTGGATGGATAATTCGTTACTATTATCACTGCACAGCTGGGAGTGCTCATTTGCTGGGTTTGAATACACAGTTGTAACATTCAGCCCTATGCCGTTCAGAAACAAACTCCTGGATCTGAGGGGGCCTGAGATTATATACATTTTTCCTACAGCGATATATTGAGCTCCAATTGTCTCAAGCACCGATCAGGCACGGAGTAAAGAAATGGGGCGAGAACTGACACTGAGCACCTGCTATGTGACAGGGTTTTGCCTTAAGCTCTGCATACCCATGCACTGGGCCCCCACCAGCCCTCCAGGCTTTGGCCATCCTCTTGTTACACAAGGGGAAACTGAGGCTGGGTGGGTGGGGAGTGGAGCAAGGCCTGTTGAATGAAAGAGATCTGTCAACAGCCAGATCCCATTCTGGGAAAGGAGGTTCAACTCACCGTGCCTGCAGGGAGGAAGGGGCTGGCTTTGCCTGTCCAGCCCTATTTGGGGAGTCCCAACCCAAGCAACTTGGGGCTCTTGAACAAACCCACCCTGGCCTTTCTCCCTCGGCACTCGCTCAGACCCCAAAAGAAATACACAGTGAGTCTGATGGTGAGCGGGCTTACATGCCTTCAAGTAGGCCGAGGGGGCTGGGCCTTCAGGACTGAACTAAATACCCCTCAGGCCAAAGGAGAGGACCCCCCTCCTGGCCTTGGCCACAGTTCTCCATTGCTCACTCCTTAGTGTCAAGGTCAGGGCCTCTGTCAAAAAGGAACATGCTGCCTGGGATAAAGTGGCATATTAACCCACCACCTGTCGCTAGAGCCACATTGTAAAGGAAGCCCAGGGCAGTGGTCTCCAAACCTGGGTGTGCAGAAGAATCGCCTGAGGCAACCCAAAAAATGCCAGTTCTCAAGCCCAGCTTCCACCCTGGAGCCTGTGTTTTTCTTTCGCCAGATCTGAATTTTGATTCAGATGTTCCTAGGACAACTGTTTCAAGAAATAATGATATAGTGGAAAGAACACCAGACTTAGAGAGCTGGGTTTAAGATTTCAGCTCCAAACCTGAGCTGCTGACCTCAGGCAAGCAAGCCTCAATTTTCTTCCTGTACAATGCAGATGCTGACGCCTTCCTTATAGGTGGCCGGGAGGATTAAAAGAGAAACCACTGAAAGCCCCAAGCATCGCACACACCAGTGCTCACTAAGCATGGCCCCAATGAGGCCAACAAGCCAGCGAGGCTGTGGGCACAGAAGTAAGTTTTGATGGTAGGAGGAAAAGACAACACAATAGGCCCAGATGATGAAGGGGTGTCCCAGACTCAGCACGGCAGTCCTGCGGAGGAGGAGTAAAATTGGAGGATCCCAAGAGGGGGCCAGAGGCAGCAAAGCAGCCTAAAGTCAGAGCTTCCCCTGAATCTCCTCCTCCGCTTGTGTCAGCCTGCATCATGTGTTAGCTCCCAGCATGACATTTTTAATCCATTTTCACAGCGAGGATATTCAGCAAATACACATGAAACCTTTACATCTGCGCAGAAGTAAACATCACGATTCTGCATACACACGCAAAGAAAGAGAAAAAGTGGGAAAATCAGAAAGGAGACAGAAGGGAAAAGTGAGATGGGGGGTCAAACCCAGGAAAGTAGTCACGTGCTTTCAAGTGTGTTGGGGCCATTAACATGCGGACAGTGTGTTCCATGACCTGGAGAGACCCAAGGAGGCTGCTCTGGGGAAACCTCTGAGTGGCTGGGGAGGCGAGGCTCATCCAGGCTGAACATAGAGCAGGTGCAAAGAAAGCAGGGAAGAGACACAGGAGTCTGTGCAAGAAAGGCTGGGTGGGATATACTGTCTGGCAAAATTTAGATCAGAAGAGAGGAAATCTGAATTTCTGAGCTGGGGATGGGAGGTGTGGGGAGGGCAGATAAGACCATGATAAAGAAACTGGGTGAGTGGAGGGATGGCCTTCAAGCAGGAAGGCGTTGGGATGGCTCTTGGATCAATAAAGTAGACCGGGATTAGGAAACATTTTAAATGCCCTGATGAAAATTAACTTTGATTCAACCATGTCCATATAGTACTTTTCTATCTCTCAGCCTTTCCTCAAGCTCATTCCTCTGCTTGGCCTGTCCTCTCTCCCCACCAGCCTTTCCCATCTCCCTGAACTCCTCCTTAGGCTTCAAAGCCTAGTGGTAACTGCCCTAGCTCCTCTCATGCAGAATCAATTTCTCCCTCATCCGCATCTCCTTGATGTTTTGCACATCCCCCTTGTATTGCGGTTATTTCTTTACTCCCCTTTCTCTTCTGGGTGGTTATTTATCATCTGCTAGCCTGTGGACTCCCTGAAGGCAATGATATTGTCTTATTCAGAGCGTAAGTCCCAGCACATAGTAACAGTCCCTGGCACGTAGCGGATGCTCAGAAATATCTGTTGGAGAAAAATTAAATAGAAGTGAATACTGGGGAGCCATTGTGATTCCTTGAGAGAAATGATGTGGTGAAATCAGAATTTTAGAAATATTAATCTGTCAGCATGAAAGAAGATGGATTAAAATGAAGAAAGCAACCCGTGGCTGGGAGTCAAGAGGGGAGATTATTACTGTAATTTGGACATGGTTGAAGGTGGGGGCAGTGGGAATGGAGACAGGGAAATAATTCGTCAGATATCACAAAAGAATGTGGAAGAGATTTTGCGATGAATGAGTTATAAATGTCGGGGACAGAATGGGAGTGTTGGGGACATTTAAACATTGAGATTCCCAGCAATTAGGATAAAAGTGGTGGGGGGATGGAGAAGAAGGCAATACACAGCCTATGTGTAGGATAACTGATTGCAATCTCCACAAGTTTTTCCCGGCAAAAACAAAAACAAACTCCAAGTCAAAAATCTCCCCACCCCCGATCTTCCTCCCAAACTCTGAGCTGTATTTTTCTTTCCCTAACAGCCAGTAAGAAACATTTCCTCATGGCATAGAGACTGAAAAGAAGGTAATGCCAATCTGGTGCCCTGCCCAGTGCTGGGCACAGAGGAGATCACATGAGTTCAACTGGCCAGCCTCCCCACAAGGGACCAACCCAGTTGCGTATTCAGAAGGGACTCCAGTATCCTGCTCACCCAAACTCATTTCCCAGGCCCAGACCTCTGGGAAATCCCTGCTCCAGCACTGCAGAGATTTCTAGGAAAGTCCCAGGACGCCCATCTGCTTCCTCACATTAATTTCAGAGCTAGGATTTTGTTTTCTAAAGGAATTCAACTATGATGCCAACGAAAATCTATAGGAATTGAGGAGTTCCGTATTTAAGTCACATTTTTAAAATGTTTGCTTCTTTGTATATTGAGACCCAGTAAGACCCTAGTAAGCCCAGTTACCCTATCACCTCCAACAACATCAATCAAGTAGAAGACATGCAGATTTTAAAAGCCGTGTGATCCTTGAAAAATCTTTAGACTGTTCTGGGTCCTGGGTGCATCCAGCTGTGAATGGAGGGTTGGACAAGGTGATTGCTTAAATCTCTCTCGGGTCTCTATTTCTCTAATTCCAAATTCCAACAGGCATCCAACGATCGCTATCCACGTCCAAGTTTTAGACTCATAGCCCGAAAAGGGCGAAGCGCAGCGTGGTAGAGGTCGCAAAGGAGACAGGAAGAGAAGCAAGCATGCACTTTTAATGAGACGGCAAAGGAGGCTGGGAGGCACGGTGCTGGGTGTGGACTGCTTAAAAAACTCATTAGACCACAAATTCCAGACACTTAGGTGGGCCCGAGAACGCCCTGAAATTCCCTTCCCAAGTCAGGGCTGATGTTATTTCAAAGAAAAAGAAAACTTAACTTCCAGATCTGTAGAGCTCCAAGGTGAGTTCGCTGTGCAAAAACTACTTCTGTAAGTGCGCCAAGGGGCCGCAGGTACTTGGACTGCACTTGAGGAAGTGTCCAGAGTTGGCGGAAACAACTCATCCACTCGGGCTCCGGGCGCTCGCTGGTTTGCAGCAACCAAGCTGAGACAGACACACAGATGCGGGGACCCAGGCCAGGGCTCAAGGAGCGCTGACCGAGACTTGCCCGGCTCTCGGGCCCCAGGTGGGAGGGAGGCGAGGCTGAGGCGGGGGGCGCACGGGCTGGATGTGCACTCGCCGGTCCCCCTCCAACCCGACCCGGGGAGCACGGGCCCCGACCCGGGGACGACTGAGATGGATTGTCCCTAGAGTTTAAGACTGTCCCTAGAGTCGAGGGTGGAGGGGTGAGTGCTGGCGCCAGCACAGAGCAAGACTCCCAGCAAGGAAAAGAACCAGAGAAGGAGGCGCAGCCGTCCGCACCGACCAGGCGTGCGCC
>NW_012101998.1:2027849-2057444 GCF_000951045.1 Mandrillus leucophaeus | reverse complement strand
GGCCGCCGCGGGAAGGGCCGGCCCCCATCCGCCCCCCACCCGCAGACCCCCGAGGTCAACAACAGGATGGTCCATGGGTCCCAGGGGAAGAGACATCACCCAGTAGGAGGGAGCACGGTCTAGACAGAGGCCACGAAGGCGGGAGGGGGCGACAGTGGACAGGAGAGTGGCTCAGCTGGCCAGGGCTGTCTAAGTGAGAGGAAAAGGGAGAGGGCGGTTGAGACCAGGCCCTGAATTCCGCGTTCGTCTTATCCTGAGGTCTGGGGGACCTGTTGAAGGACTGGGGCACGGGACGGACGTGGGCATCCTTCCATTTGGAACAGCCATTCCTGCAGCATCAGATCAGGATGGGGCGGAGACAAAGCGGGGAGCGGGCGAGACAAGTGGTGCTGTAAACCTGTGCGAGAAGGGGGCGGTGACTCTAAGGGCAGGAAGGAGCCCTGGTCACACACACACACTCCCACGCAAGGTAGGACGCGCTGGGCTCCTTCTGAGGCCAAGGGAAAAGGACAAGAGCCCTCCAAATTCCAACTGGGGTTAGACAGCATGGGGAGGAGACACACACACCCTGACAGCCAGAGCCGTTCGGGATTCTTTCTTGTCTTATTCAGGGTAATATTTTGTTGGGGAAAAAAATGCCTGCTGCAAAAAAAAAAAAAAAAAATATTATTGTCATTAATAATGATAAAAATCAAACTTTGATACCTTCGTTTTACGAATGGGGAAATTATTGCCCCCAAAAAGGCATGACCAAAGAGATGCGGTTAGTTAATGGCGGGAAAATTACTAGGGCCCCGTTTCTTGAGTCCTAATTCAGAGCCAAATTCTTTATATTCGAGCCAAGGTGTTCAGAGCTGGGAAGGCAGGAAATAGAGTGACTGTGTGGAACTGTCTCTTCTTTCCTCCAGAGCAGGGAGGGGGTGACAAATATTTGAAGAGGCTCTCCAGGTACAGGCGTTTCCCTAAATTTGAGTCAGCCTGTTTGTTTATCGCTGCCTCTAAAGCTTGCCTGCAGGGGCCGTTTTGAAAGTGCAGGTGTACCGAGAGGACAATGAAGGAGGTGGCAGAATGCAAGCTCCCTGCCCCAGAGCCAGGCCGCACCAGGGCTGGGTGCAGTGTGTTTCGTGGGAGCAGAAGGGAGCTCCCAGGGAAGATTGTCCTCCAGAAAAAAAAATTAACAAAAGGGAAAGTGGCAACCCAAGAGATTAGGCCAAAGAAAGAAACACCACTTTGAGTGCCGACTACTGGCCCAGAGGCTGGCAGAGCCAGTTCTGACTATTCAAGAGCTGGTTCCAATGGGATGAAACAATTCCACACTTTATCAAACAGATTTTGATGGGAGGCACCTGGTGTAAATGGGATTAGATTAATTCTGAGTGTCACGAGTCTCATGGGTCCAAATTAAGTCGATCTAACAGCTCTAGTAACTACTGGCCAGTTTAAACCATTTAGAATTGATTAAAAAAAAAAACCTACACAACTTTAGAATGTACTTAATGTCACTGAATTGTACACTTAAAAATGGTTAAAATGGAAATTTTATGTTATGTACATTTTACCATAATTTTAAAAAAGAAAACAAAACTAATAAGATTTGTTCAAAGATTTACTAATTCGTTTGAGACACGTATTTAGTGCCTTGGTGTGGCCTTGGTGCTAGGATTCAAAGATGAAAGGAAGAAAACTTTCCATTCCAAAAGAAACTCCACGTAAGGTGAAGAAGATGAAATACAGCCAGAAAACCATACCAGTAGGTGGTAGGTATATGCAGAAGTATTTAGGAGCTCATACAGGAGTGCCTGCCTCAGGACAGGGAATCTGGGATGTTGTGCTGAGCTGAATCTTAAACAATTGAGTGAGTTCATCGAATAAGGTCTGGGGCAAACAGGGCTTAGGAGCAAAGGGTGTGGTTTTGTTTTTTTGCTTTTTTATTTTTTAATTTTGAAATAATTTTAGACAAATTTCACAAATAGTACAAAGAACCCCCTTATATCCCCCACCCTCTTCCTCTAATGTTAACATCCTACATAACCCAAGTACGATTATTAGTGAGCAAACTTGATTCGACAGACCTAGGCTGGCTCCTCAGAAGTGATTCCAGTCCATTTCAACTTTGGTCAAATTGTTTTGACCATATTTTGCTTATATGTCACAGGAAAGTCTCTTTCTTTAAAGTCAAGATAATACTTGTTTTATTTGTTTATTTATTTTGAGAGAGGGTCTCACTCTGTCACTCAGGCTGGGGTGCAGTGGCACGATTGCAGCTCACTGCGGCCTCCATCTCCTGGGCTCAAGCAGTTCTCTCACTGCAGCCTCCCAAGTAGCTGAGACTACAGGCATGCACCACTACACTTGGTTATTTATTTATTTTTTTTCATTTTTTATTTTCAGTAGAAAGCAGGGCTCGCTGTGTTACCCAGGCTGGTCTCAAACTCCTGAGCTCAAGTGATCGTCCATTCTCAGCCTCCCAAAGTGCTGGGATTATAGGCATGAGCCACAGAGACCAGCCTATACTCATTTTAAACAAAGAGATATTTACATTATGTGTAAGCATCAGTGAATATTAAGTATGCTAAAACAGCAAGTTTTAATCTTTCAGTCCTGTTATATTTCTACTTTTATCCAAATGTGCTTCTTATGTATGAATCGGAGGAGCAGAATTTGATCCTTGCGTATAAAATATCTTACTGACCCTCACCGAAAGAGAGAGCCAAGAATAGGTGCTTCAGATCACAGTCAGAGGCTGACCTGTGCTTACCCAGGCTGGGGGCCTGCCTGGCATGTCAGTGTCATCTGTACACAGCATCTTGGAGGGTGGGTCACCCCTTTGCATATCTGATGTGATGAACTGCTCACTACCTCATAAACTAGCCCACATTGTTTTTAGAGGCTCTTTGTTAGAAAGTCCCTTGTAATTTTGACCTGAAACCTTTTGCCCTGTGATTATTATCCATTGGCCCTAGAGGCAGCTCCTAAATGGACAGACAAGAAACTGTCACGTGTCAGTTCTGTCTATGTAAGAGCTCTAGCTTACACCTGTTGTCCTATTATAATTATTAATTAATTATTAATAGTGTTCCCCTTCATTCTCTTGTCCTAGTTAAGGTGATAAATTATGCATATGACATCCTATAGAAGACTGTCACCGCCCCACCTCACTGATCAACTCTCTGGCTACAGCCACACCCACAGAACGTTCAGCCATTTCTCCTGTGGTTCCCAGCCTGCGCACAGCGTCTGCACATGGTGAGGCCTCCCAGATCTCTGAGGAACGAATGGCTCACTGCTGAGAGCAACTTCCTGGGACTTCAGGGCATGTGGAACTGGAATAAGAGCAACGTGTGAACAGATTACAGGAAGACAATGCGGGACAGCCGGACCCTTTGTGGGGAAATTTATGGGGAACACAGTCTTCTCACTTACAAGCACTGAGATTGCCTGAGAGGGGAGAGATGATGCAGAGTGTCCCAAATTTATCTGACCTGGAATCGTTTTTACCAGCGAAACATCTATTGGGCCTAGAGTTCTGAAAATTGCACTTGGAAAAACACTGCTCTCAGCTCCTACAAACACTCGTGTTTTCATCCTAACTGTGCTTCAGAGAATTGTGTCCCAGCAGGGAGGGAAACCCCTGTATAATTCCCTCCGCTGCTAGTATTTGGAGGTGGGATGAAAATGGACCTACATTCAAACCCCTAATTTCAGGCTCTGAAGGAGGTACCAGGATCCATTACGATGCTTGTAAAATTGTTCCTTTCATTTTCCTGGTTGTAAACTTATGTGGACTGTAAAGTCAAGGCAAGCCTGTGCCCAGCAAATAATAAGAAAATAAGGGATGCATGGTAAACAAAACAAAACACTTCGAGAGCTGGTCAACTTGCTGTTGTTTTGAGCTGTTTCTAAGAATCTCAGGGTAGATTCCCTCCCCTGCGTGCCTCCTTAACCCAGTCCTTTTTCTTCCTCCTCCAGGGACTCTGGAATACTGACCTACAGTCTGAGTTCCCGTGCCCTTGCCTGGGGCTGACTCTCTACTTGACCTGTAACCCACAACTGGGCAAGAGAAAATTCTGCAGCCACAGCTCTGAGGACATGAGCAAAATGGTTTCCAGATGGAATGTCAAGGATTCACATGAAGTGGCAGGGGGTCTTCAGGCCACACTTCAGGTTATCTCCTTCTCTTTCCCTTTTCTGCTTCACTCTTGCTCTCATCCTTTCTCGCCCCACATCTGGTCAGAGGAGATAGGAAGGTTCTTGTTACCTGGTACAAGACAACTTTTGGAATCCCAGATATTCAGATTATTTCCCCTTTTCCTCTTTGCAAATGATAATACTCACAGCCAAGAGGCATCACCCGGATCTGAGGCTGCTTCTCCTTAGGACTTGCAGAGAGAAGGAGAAGGTGGGGCTGGCAGCCTCCAGTCCACAGCCTTCCTTTCTCCTCCTGGCAATGATTAACTAGGCCTAGACAATGGAGATCTATGGCATATGCCCATGTGCCAGGGCCTCCTCCTCTCAAGCATGGCTGATCAGTCACTCGCCTGTCTATCCTTTATTTATTGAAGCCAACTATGAATGACTAAAGGAAGGATGAGAAAAGTCACCCAAGGTCAAAGGGGACAGTGTAGGAGAATGCTCTAGACAGAAGGAAGCACCTTTGCAAAGGCCCTGAGGAAGGCAGGGCACTCTGAAGGAGCAGAAGAGCTGTGTGGCCTCAAAATCCACAAAAGAGAGAGAAGGTGGGGAAGCAAAGCAAGGCGGGGTGGCCTGGGGTCTGACTGCACAGAGTCTACTGGGCCTGGTTAATCATCCCCTGATGGCCACAAAGGCATGGGCCTGTCCCATCAGAGCAGATACAGGACACTGGCTGGAGCAGGCCATGGAACCCACTGCTGTCCTGGAGGCCTTGGGGAGACCCAGGGTTCCCAGAGTGGAAGAAGGAGGGGGCAGCTTGACGTAGTGGCTGTTGATCAGCTGATATGGAAGTACATCGTTTTATTAACAATTAAGAAAGCAGTGCTGTGCAATTCTATTCAATGCCCGTGATGCTTTCGGCCGTTTTTATGAGTTGTGTCATTTTCAAATGAGCAAGAGGAAGCCTCTAAGGGGGTTTAAGCTGGGGCAGATGTAATCAGATCTGTGTTTTTCCAGAGGCAGAGAGGGGGGAAAAAAACCCATTTGTTATTTTTTTAAAAAGGTAATGCAAAAGCATCATTCCACAATTCTCTTGTAATGAAAAAAATAAATGCAAACTTAAGCAAATCCATCATTCTGAAAGAATGCCCTGTGTCCGCCTTTTCCTTCCTGGGAGACTCTCATAATGAGGTCCTGTCCTTCACCCACTGCTCACACTGCCGCCTGGTACCTCTTGTGACCAGGACTGCAAATCTCCAAGACAACTGGAGCAGGGTGGGAGAGCTCAGCCAGGAAGCAGTTTCTCTGTTTGAGGCTAATCAGCTTACATTGTGCTTGAAATTGCTGTCACCTTGGCCTTGTTGGCAATTTTCCTTCTTCAGCAAACCGGTTTTCTTGTTGAATGAATTAATTTTTATAAAATCTCAGAGATAGGGCATATTCAGTGAACACTGGCCAGATATGGCTTATGCATAAAACCAGGGCACTACAAATGACAAAGTCTCCAAGTTCATGGCTTTGCCTTGCCTCACTCGTCTTCATCCTGCCTCTCTTCAGCACACAGAGCACCTACTATGTGCCAGTTGTAATGGCTCGCCAGACAGTGCTGCCAGAGTGTTCCTGGGCCCCACATTCCGTTTTGTTTGTTTGTTTGTTTTTGTTTTTTAATGTTTCCTTTCACCACTCTGTGTGTGATGGCGGAAACTGTTGCTTCTGAGCAGCAGTTTGGTGTCATAAAAGAAAGCAGTCAGTCCCCCAACCACTACACTGCCATTACTCTCTGGCCATCCCATCGTAGAAGTCACCAACCTTTGAACTGCAGTCACCTCCCCTGTGGAATGGCAAGAACCTAATTATACCTGTTGGGAGAGTATTGAACAGGCTCACACCACCTCGTATAGCCCCTTCCAGTTCTCAAATCCACGAATCTCTCAGAAACTCTGCAACAGGAAAATTATGTGACTCGTTTTGGATCCATCTGGGAAAAGATGACATACTCAGAGAAGTATGTGACTTCTTTTTTAAAAATTTCAAGCTGCGTTTGGAATAGCTTCTTTTATTCCCTCTAATGCAGAGAATTACCATGCAGCTCTAGTGCCACATCATGGCTTACAGACAAAACTCTCCACGATCCCTGCCTTCAGTCATGAAGACATTGACAGAGCTGCTGTGTTTGTTGACTTGGGTAGGATGAGAGAACACCTGAGTGGGTGACCCTGAAATGGCTCTTCTAGTCCTCTGGTATTAGGTGTTTATCCAGAAGCGACAGGATCAGTGTTCAGGGCCAGCTTCTTCCTAAGTTCATCTTTCCCTATTTAAAATCTCAGAATTCTAGAGGTAGAAGAGAGTATTTTCTCTTTCGGTTTTTTGTTTGTTTGTTTGTTTTTGAGACAGTCTCACTCTGTCACCCAGGCTGGAAAGCAGTGGCACGATCTTGGCTCACTGGAACCTCCGCCTCTCGCATTCAAGAAATCCTCCTGCCTCAGCCTCCTGAGTAGCTGGGACTACAGGCACACGCCACCACACCCAGCTAGTTTTTGTATTTATTTAGTAGAGATGGAGTTTCACCATGCTGGCCAGGATGGTCTCCATTGCTTGACCTCATGATCCGCCTGCCTCAGCCTCCCAAAGTGCTGGGATTACAGGCCTGAGCCACCGCGCCCGGTCCTATTTTCTCTTATTCAGATAAAAAAACAAAGGCCTAGGGGAAAAAAATGAGTTGCAGACATTCACACCATGAGTATATTATCGATCAGAAATAAGAACCCATCTGATGGGCCTTGAGCTATTCCAGTGAGCCCCCTCCCCATTGTCCTGTCCCTCGGAAGTCCATGGGTGGAGAAAACCAAGGGCTTCAGGCTGTCAGAAATAGCCATGGAAACTACTTAGGACTTCTTGAATTCCAAATATCATACACATTAAAGCTAAGGATCTTCCCCGCTCAAAGCATATTTAATCTAACCAGGTTATTATTTTTCTTCTTTGGAGTTAAAATACAAGCCTTGTGGGTTCTCCCTCATGGGCTTGTCCCAAAGCTTAGCCCAGCAATGTGGACCCCAGTCTCTGCTACTATCGGTGCCACTTTCCAGAACTCAGCCTCTTGCCAGAACTCCTCTTCTATGAACCTCGGGTTTGTTCAGGGAGAGTTTCGAGGGCTGAGAAGCATTTCTTCTATAGTACTGGGACAGCTCCCACCTCCAGTTTCCCAGCAGCCTGAGCCCTACGGTGGCCACCTCATCTCTATGCCTCCATTGTAAAGAGCTGCACCTATCCGTGGAGGTGGAAGGCATCAGAGGAGGCAGAGGAGCCCTGCATTGTCTGCATGCTTCGGGCACAGGTTTCCTAGGAGGAGAGATGGAAGGTTGCAGGGTGGAATGGACAGAAAATGAAGCAGTGATTTGGGAAAAAATAATAGCAGCTGGTTTTCATCTGGGTACTAGCCTTGTGACCTTGAGCAGTGGCTTAACCTGCTGAGCCTGTTTCCTCATCTGCAGAGCAGGCTTGACACTCACTAACTGCTGACTTCTCTCAAGGGGGAAGATGGGGAGAGAACACTCTCGTGTCCTGTGTCTTCCCCGTTAACATCCTCAGTCAGAGAGAAGTTGGTCTGTTCTTGGTCTGTCCCTTTTGTCTGGCTAGCTATATTGCCATTCTTCTGTTGTCACGGGAACATTCCAAAGGATGAATGAAGGGTATGGGATCAAGCAGAGGCAAACATGAGCAAGAACAAGTGTGTAGATTAAGATACAAACTTCTCCTGACCCAGTCCTGTGAATAGAAAATACCACACAATGGGAAAGAAACCAAATCACCCTGACATGCGCTCAGATATTGTGGTGTAGGTCAAAGGGTGGGTCAAAAGGCTTGCTTTCTTTTTCTTTCCTTTCTTTTCTTTTTCCTTTTCTTCTCTTCTCTTCTTTCTTTTCTTTTGCTTTCTTTCTTTTCTTTTTCTTTCTTTTCTCCTTCCTTCCTTCCTTCTTCCTTTCCTTCTTTCTTTCCTTTCCTTCTTTCTTTCTTTTCTTTCCTTCTTTCTTTCTTTCCTTCTTTTAAAAACAGGTTGTTGCAAAAGGAAAGAAAACAGGAACACGTTGTTTCTTTTTGATTGATTAAGTCAATTGGACATATCAAACTTTTACTTGTGAGCATCTGAAGTTCCCTTGAAGCTAATAAGACCTTTCTTCTGGATAACATTTTCATGAAGACAACACATCAGGTTGTGAAAGGCACCTTGGTTTTAGAGTTAAACAAATGTGCACTTGGAGCCTTGCTCTGCTAACTTCCTGACTGTGTGACTTGGAAAAGTGACTTACTAGTCTGAGTTTTTCAACTCTCCTGTGGCTATAATGATTTTAGAGGGCATGGTTGTGGTAGTCATGACGGAAGTTCACCAATTCGCCTTCAGAGACGAGATTTCACTTCCCCTCCCTTTGAAGTTAAATGTGGCCATGTGACTTGCTGTGGCAAATGGAATGTGACTTCTTGTTTTAATTTTTTTTTTTTTAAGTTGGTAGTAGCCTTAAGACTCAATGTACAAATCATCGTGTCCCTTCCCACTGGTGCTAGGGTTGTGGAATGCTTGGATAGCCTGGGTCTGAAAGGACTGTGATCCACAAGCACCCGCACCATTCATTGAATGTACAGCATCAAATCTCCCACTGATATTTGAGTTTGCTACTGCAGCAAAACCTAGCATATCATGACTGATATAATGGTTGATACAATAAAATATGATGACATTTGTAAATACAACTTGGCAATGGTAAAGTGATCGGAAAGCCTTGTTGTTTTCATGTTCAGAGGTAATTGTGCTGATTAGTAGGCCCAACGTAAGGGATAAATATTCCTGCATGGGTCAGGCAGGCTGCAACTTTACCCCAGATCATTTTTCTCCACCAGGGGCCAGAATCAGGAAAATCTGAAAAACTCCCCAACAGATCTTCCATGGGACCCAAATATCAGTTCTGCCTTGAGATAAAGGCCAATCTGAGTACTGAAAGTGGGAGCTTAGGGAAATTCATCAGGCTCTGGGAGTGGAGAATATTGAGGAATGGTGGGGAGGCACAGTAGTGGGAGTGGTCTTGAAGAGCAGCCGTGGAGAACTGAGGCCTGTATCACGGTGGGAAGTCCTTGCAATGTGAAGGTTAAGCACACCGTGCACGAGGTCCCTGGCCCTCTTCTCTCACCATGATACATACCCTGTCCTCTCGTGATAATTTTCTCCTGTAGCCCTTCCACAACAATTTATTCCAAGTCATTCTTTATGCCACCCAAGTCTGACCTCTGACCCTCACCTCCAGGCTCCCACTTCCTGGATATTTTGGCAGGTGCTTCAAGCACAATATGTTATGGATAGAACATATCACTTCCTGTCCCACCTCCAAACCCTCTTTCTTATTCCATGGATGAAGAGCTATCATCTTCCCAATCATTCCAGCTCAACATCTCAAGAGTGCTCATGGCCTTGGAATACTCTTTTTTTCTCTATTAATATGAAAGGGGAAAATGCAAGCCAGAAAAACAGTTGAAGGCATTGTGCGGGCCAGGTGAGGTTGTGGTTCAATCTTGGTGTGAATTTGTTCTTTTGAGAATTCGTCTTTGGGTGGAATGCCTCCAATTGTGGATTCAGAAAATAGGATGAAATTTAGAGGAAAAGAAAATAGGATAGTGTGGTGTAATAAGAAGTATATCTGGTCTTTGTCCCAGGTCCTGGCACAAAGCATCTAAAACCCTTGGAATTTCCTCAGTCATGGGGTGTCCTTTCTTATTTTTAAGGAGCCCCTTTGAAGCACACCTGAGTTTATACTAAAGAGGTAATTTAGGGTAGGACCAAAGATAGCCTCAGGATGGGACTGGACACCAGAAAAACTAAGGGATTAGAAGGTTGAAACTTTCAGCCCTACCCACTGACCTCCAGGAATGGGATGGGGGGAATTTAAATTCTATAAAAACTCTGGGAAAGTGGGGTACCCCGATTCCACAGGGACAAAAGCTCCTATGCTTGGGACCCTTCTAGACCTCACCTAAGTCTTCATCTGTATCCTTTATAATAAACAAGTAAATGGCCTGAGTTCTGTGAGCTATCCCAGCAAAGTATTGAACCTGAGGAGGTGGGTAGGGGGAACCCCAATTTATAGCTGGTTGGTCAAAAGTACTAGAGACCTGGGCTTGTGATTGACATCTGAAGTAGAGGCTGAAAACTAAAAATAAAATCCTAAGCCCATCACTGGCTGAACAGACCCCCTCTCGGCTACGGGGACCCTAGAAAATCCTTAAAAATGGAATTCCCAGCATGACACGAATTAGGCATAACTGACCATCATTAATGTTGAAATACAGATCATAAGATTAACAAAACAGACTTCTTGTGACAATAAGATATCAAATTATAAAGAGGACATAAGGCCATGCCGGACAAGGGCTAAGTCACTCACCCCTATGGGTCACTCTGACCTCAAATATTGGTTCACATACTTCCTTATCTTAACTTTAAACATTCTTTTCTGTTGACTCCAAATTTTTACACAAAGCTCTACTCCTTTAATCAATTGCAAATTAAAGAATCTCTGAATCCGCCTGTAACCTGTAAGCTCCCTCTTCAAGATATCCTACCTTTTCAGGCCAAACCAACGTATACCTTCCATGTATGAATTTATGTCTTTGCCTATAACTCCTGCCTCCCTAAAATGTATACAACCAAACTGTAATCTGACTGCCACAGACACGCTTTCTCAGGACCTATTGAGACTCTGTTCTCTAGGCCGTGGTCACTCATACTGGCTCAGAATAAACCTCTTGAAAACATTTTCAGAGTGTGGTTTTTCCATTAACAGGGCAATCTTGTGAGACTGAGACCTAACCCCATGGGATCTGATGCTTAATTCCAGGTAGACAGTGTCAAAATCGAATTAAATTGTAGGGCATGCAGCTGATGGCAGCAGAATTGGAGAACTGCTTGGTGTGGGAAAAAAAAAAAGCCCCACACGTTTGCTGTCAGAAGTATTGTGTGAGCGAAGAGAAACAGTCTGTTTTCTCCAGATGGACTGCCTAATTCTTTCCGGCCATATAATAAAGAGTTATTGCTAGTCAATAAGTTTTGTTTTTTATGAAACTTTGCGGGGGGTGGGGGGACAGTAAGTGCCATACATATAAACGAAGATATCATTTTCCACATAGCAAATGATTGATGATTTAAAAAGCAAAAGGAGAGCCTTATTCCAGAAAAGATGGAATAAGGAAGGACACACTAAATGTAACTGTAAATCCTGTACAGAATGGATGGAGGTGCTATCTGAGAGTTCTGAAACATAAATCATAGCAGGTGGCTTTGGGAAGGAGACGAGAATTCAAAGTCCAACTAAGTCAGTAGTGAGTTTGCCTTTTTTTCCCTTCCAGTATCAGCCAGCCTAGACTAAAAGGCAGCCAGAAAGCTGGACGTATGCACCAGAGGAAGACAGAAAGAGCTGTAAGAGAAGACCTCTCCAAAAACAAGAAAGGAGATTCTGAAGAGTCAGAGAGAGAGTGGGGTGCATGGGAACCCCTGGCTTTTATTAGTTTTTTCCTTCTTTCCAGCCTCAGCCCACAGGCAATATTGTAGCAGCAGTGTTGGTGGCAGGGGCTGAGGGGGTGGGAGTGGAGCTTGGCAGTCATCTAAGACTCCAAGAGAGGGGAATTATTCTGTTTGACTGGAGGAGCAGTGTTCACAAGAGTGTGTGGCAAATCTTTCTTCCTTTTTTTTCCACCTTCTCTCCTCCTGCCACTTGACCCCAAACACAGAAACAATCATGGTAAGAGTGGCAGAGCAGAGAAACTGAAGCCCAAGCTTGCTCACTGGAGGGCTAAAAAGTGAGGCCCCAAGGAGCCAGAGGGTGTTGGGGAGATCATGGAGAGTAGGGAGCTTAAGACAGAAATCCCACAAACTTATGTTTTAGCTCCTGGGCTAACCTCCAGGCTGCAAATGTATGGATCTGATCCTAAACACCCTACCACATGTTTGCAGAACTGAAACTGCAAGGTAGACCCCGATCCAGGCCCATGACTGGCCACTGGGTGGCACACACACAGGACTGATCTGAATAGCACTGCACTCTGAAATCAGAAATGATATTGAGACCACAGCCCGAGGCAGGTTTGAACTTGCAAAAATAATATAATCTGTTTCATTTCCTGCTTCAGAAGAAAAAAAAAAGCCCTCTTTTTAGGATTTAAATCAGACCTGGGGTCCTGTAATATTCAAAATATCCAGAATATAATCCCAAATTACTCAGCATATGAAGAACCATGAAAGTCTCAACTGACAAGGAACGAGACAATCAACAGACACTAACCCTGAGAAGATACAGATGTTAGAATTATCAGACATTTTTTAAAGCAGCAATTATAACCATGTTCCATAAAGTAAGGGAAAGTGCTCCTGAAACAAATGAAAATACAGAAATTCTCAGGGGGAAAAAAAGAAGATATAAAAACAGGCCTGGTGGAATGGCTCACATCTGTAATCCCAGCACTTTGGGAGGCCAAGGCGAGTGGATCACCTGAGGTCAGAAGTTCGAGATCAGCCTGGGCAACATAGTGAAACCCTGTCTCCACTAAAAATACAAAAAATTAGCTGCGCATGGTGGCAGGCACCTGTAATCCCAGCTACTCAGGAGACTGAGGCAGAAGAACCTCTTGAACCCGGGAAGTGGAGGTTGCAGTGAGCCAAGATCACACAATTGTACTCCAACCTGGGCAACAAAAGCAAAACTGTCTCAAAATTTTTTTTAAAAAGGAAGATATAAAAGCAAACCAAATGGAAATATTAGAACAGAGAAAGAGAAGGACACTAACTTAAATTTCAGATTCACTGGATGAAAATTAACTTAAAGATAGATCAATAGAAATTATCTAATCTGAACAACAAAGGAAAGAAAATTGAAAAAGAAACCCAGCAGAACCTTAGGGGCCTGTGTGAAAAAAATACCAAAATGTTTAATATTTGTGTCATTACACTCCTAGAAGGAAAATAAAAAGGGTGTTGAATGGGAAAAAAAATTTTTAAGAAATAATGGTGGAAAAACTTATTGCATTTCACAAAAGACATGAACATGGAGATTTAAGAAACTCAGTGAATCCCAAACAGGATAAAATCAAAGGCATCCACACATTATAATCAAACTTATGAAAACTGTTAAAATAAAGAAGATATCCTGAAAGCAACCAAAGATAAATGACTCATTTCAGGTAGAAAAATAATGATTTAAATGACTGTGCATTTCTCATCAGAAACCACGGAACCTGGAGGGAAGTAGAATAATGTTTTCAACATACAGAAAGAAAAGAACTATCGGCCCTGCACAGTGGCTTATGCCTGTAATCCCAGCACTTTGGGAGGCCAAGGCAGGGAGATCGCCCGAGCTCAGGAGTTCGAGACCACCCTGGGCAACATGGTGAAACCCGTCTCTACTAAAACACAAAAAATTAGCCAGGCATGGTGGCATGCACCTGTAGTCCCAGCTACTTGGGAGTCTGAGGCACAAGAATCACTTGAGCCCGGGAGGTGGAGGTTGCAGTGAGCTGAGATCATGCCACTGCACTCCAGCCTGAGCTACAGAGTGAGACTCTGTCTCAAAATAAATAAATAAATAAATAAAATAGAAAAGAAAACTATCAATCCAGAATCTCATATCCAGTGGACACATCTTTCATGAATGACAATGAAATAAGGACATTCTCAGATAAACAGAAAGTAAGAAAATTCCTTGATACCAGACTTCTTCTATAAGAAATGCTAAGGAGAATTCTTCAGACTACAAGGAAATTAAATCAGAGGGAAACTTTAACAATTGTAATGAAATAAGAGCAACTGAAATGGTAGATACCTGGAAAAATATAATAGAATTTAAGTACTTTGAAATATGTGAAAGCACAAATGGTAACACTGACTGATGAAATCTTCAACGTATGTAGTCATCATAGTACATAATACTATGATGACTACATAAAGAGGGAATGCCAAAGGTACCTATAGGGTGAGAAGGTTTCCGTACTCCACTTGAAATTGTAAAATATAAGTAGACCATATAATCTCTAGACCATCTACTAAAATTTTTTTACAGAGATATAGTAAAAAATCAATAGAAAATTAAAACAGAAGACGAAAATATTCAAATATTTCAGAAGAAAGTAGGAAAGGGAAAATGAAAATCAGAAGAAACAAACATAAAATATATGATAAAATGGTGATCTAAGTACAAACATATCAATTTTATTTTACTTTATTTTTATTTATTTCTTTATTTTTTGTATGTGACAGCGTCTCACTGTGTCACCCAGGATGAAGGGCAGTGGTGTGATCATGGCTCACTGCAACCTTAACCTCCCAGGTTCAGGTGATTCCCCAACCTCAGCCTCCAGAGTAGCTGAGAGCACAGGTGTGCATGCCACCATGCCTGGCTATTTTTGTATTTTTTTGTAGAGACAGGGTTTTGCCATGTTGCCCAGGCTGGTCTCAAAGTCCTGGGCTCAAGTGATCCATTTGCCTTAGTCTCCCAAAGTGCTGGAATTACAGTCATGAGCCACTGCACCCAGCTCTCAATTCTTACATTAAATGGTATAAATACCTAATGATATAAATATTAGATATCTGTAACAAATTATCACAAACTTAGCTTAAAATAACAAATGTTTATTATCTCAGTTTCTGTGGGTCAGGAATCCAGGCATGGCTAAGTTAGGTCCTCTGCTCCAGGGTCTTTCATGAAGCTACAACCAAGGTGTTGTCCAGGGCTGAGGTCACATTTGAAGGCTTTACTGGGGAACAATCAGATTCTAAGCTTCTATGCACAGCTGTTGAGACAATTTCATTTCTTTTGGGCTGTTGGATTGAAGGCCTCAGTTTCTTGCCATGTGAGCCTCCCCAACATGGCAACTTACTTCATCAAAGCCAGCAAGAGAATGAATCTATGGAGAAAGACTGCTAGCAAGACAGAAGTTACAATCTTAGATAGCATAATCACAAAAGTGACATTCCATCACCCTTACCATATTCTAGTGGTTGGAAACAACTCGCAGGACCTCTCCATACCTGTTCATACTTAAGGAGTGGAGATTAAGCAACAATATAAATCCAAGAGGTAGGATTCAATAGAGGCCATGTTGGAGTCTGTCCACCAGACCTACCAGTTAAAAGACAAAGACTGCATGAATTCAAAACAAACAAACAAAGAAAACTAAGACACAACTACATACTGCCTAAGAGAAACTCACTTTATTATTTTTTAATTTTTTGAGACAGTATCTCAATTCAAAACAAAGAAAACTGTCACCCAGGCTAAATGACTGTACATGGCACAATCACGGCTCACTGCAACCTGGACTTTCTGGGTTCAGGTGATTCTTCCACCTCTGCCTCCCAATGGAACCACAGGTGTGTGCCACCACGACTGGCTAATTTTTGTATTTTTTGTAGGGAAGGGGTTTTACCATGTTGTCCAGGCTGGTCTCAAATCCCTGGGTTCAAGTGATCTGCCCCCCTTGGCCTCCCAAAGTGCTGGGGTTACAGGTGTGAGCCACCATGCCCAGCAAAACCCACTTTAAATATAATAATATATCTATGATCAGAATAAAAATTAAAATATGGAAAGAAAGCTAAACCATATAAACACTAACCAAAAGAAACCTGGAATATGATTTTATCATTAAAATAGACTTTAGCACAAGGAAAATTACCAAGGATAAAGAGGACACATTACATAATAATAAAAAGAGCCAATTCATCAGAAAACATAGCAATCCTAAATGTATGTATACCAAACAATAGCATTTCAGAATACCAAATCCAAAAACTGATAGAACTGAATGGAGAAATGACAAGCCCATAGAGTTGAAGACATCAAAGCTCTCCCCTCAGTAACTGATAGTATAAATAGACAGAAAATCAGCAAAGACATTGAGGAACTGAGCAACACCACCAACTAACTGATTCTAATGGACACTTACAGGTCCACTCCATGGCAGAATACACATTTCTTTCAAGTGTCCATGGAACATTTTGGGCATCTGATGTACAATACAACTCTTCCCCAGACCACCAGAAGGCAAGGTCTGTGGCCAGAAAAACACAGAAGTGGTGGTCACGGGGTGGAGTACGAGGCATTTTCTTACTTCATCCTCTAACCATCCATCCCTGACTCTCTTAAAGGTCGCTGTCAGACCATGGTGAGTGCAAACTGAAATGAAAAGGTAGTTCTCATTGTAATCCAATTGCAAACAGCTTAAACAATTCAGAACAAATTTTATTTGCATACAATTATTCAAGCACGTTTGATTGGATCAGACCTGGATTTTAGACTTGCAGGTGTCTGGTTTTGAAACACAAAATCCAACATTTTCTGCCTGGGAAATATATATATATATATCTTAATGTAGTTAATATAAATTACCTTTCCACTTCAGTTTGACTATTAATTGCATTGTAACTTAATTTGTATTCTTATTGAGTCTCTGCATGTTTTCTTCCACTTCTGTACCAGTTTACCATTTGGATAAGTATATTATATATCAGTCCAGGTGGCTCCCAGGCAGTCAACATAATTCTGCATTCATTTTCATACTGCCCATCAGCCAGGAAGTCGCAACTAAGTAAAAATGATGAATGTCCCAATATCCAATGACGATTTAGTTTATAAATTTTTTAAATAAAAAATGTGGGGTCAGGTGCATTGGCTCACACCTGTAATCCTAGCACTCTGGGAGGCCAAGGCGGGCCAATCGCTTGAGTCCGGCAGTTTAAGACCAGCCTGGGGAATATGGCGAAAGCCTGTCTCTACAAAAATACAAATTATGAAATCATGTCTCTATAAAAATACAAAAAATTAGCTGGGTGTGGTCTCACGGGCCTGTAGTCCCAGCTACTCGAGAGGCTGAGGTGGGAGGATCACCTGAGTCCAGGAAGATGAGGTTGCAGTGAGCCATGATCACGGCACTCCAGCCTGGGTGACAGAGCGGGACCCTCTCTCCCAAAAAAAAAAAAAAAAAAAGGTGAAAGAATTTTTATGGGAAAGTTATATTCAGGTTATAGAAGAACTGTTCCGCAGCTCACATAATCAACATAGTTAGCATAAAAGCAGCACTGCCTTGGGACACAGTGTGTGCACAGATCTGGAGAAACAAGTTCTCTTTGAAAATGTGTCCTATTGTGGGTCTGGCTCCTATGACGTAATGCAAGTGCATTGTCCCTATGAAAAAAGACGTTTCCCCAAAAATATCACTGCAAGAAGGTCAGCACTGGACATGAAGTTTATTCCCAGAGGGAAGCTCATGTCTAGATAATTGGGGGACAATTTTTTTGGCAAACAACTTGCTTCAGTTTCATTAAAACTCACGACAGTCATCAGTGTAAGAAATAATTTTAGTGTCAAGAGTAATCTATAGAGAAACGAACATTACAGATTGTATGCTGAATCAGGAAAGAGTTTGCTTTGGACTTAAAAAACAAATATATATATATATATATATACACACACACACACACACACATACATATACACACACAGACACACACACACACACACATCTTTCTGTGACCTATGAAAGCAAAATGTAAATTATAAGATATAATGTATAACAACATCTATAACCTGTTTCTTTTTTCCCCCTCAATAAATAGGCTTCTTTGTTGTTTCATTTGGTTGGGGGTTTTTTTTCTTTTTTTTTTCTTTTTTTTTTTTTTGAGACAGAGTCTCGCTTTGTCCCTCAGGCTGGAGTGCCGTAGTGCTGTCTTGGCTGACTGCAACCTTAACCTCCTAAGCTCAAGCAATCCACCAACCTTAGCCTCCGGAGTAGCTGGGACCACAGGCATATGCCACCACTATCTGGCTAATTTTTGTATTTTTTGTAGCAACGGGGTTTCACCATGTTGCCCAGGCTGGTAGCGAACTCCTATACTCAAGCAATCTGCCCACCTCAGCCTCCCAAAGTGCTGGTATTACAGGCGTGAACCACCATGCCCAGCCTTTCCCCTCAATAAATAGTTAATAATATATTCTGAAGCTATTTAGCAATGCTACCAGGTTGATCTGGTTTAAACTATTCAAAGCTGGTTGAATAGTTTCAATGGTTTTTCCCAACCAAGGGAAAAGCTATTGAAATCAGAGCTGATTTGATCCAGTTTGAACCAGCCTTTTTTGACAAAAGTGACTTTAAACAGTTTTAATTTCGTTAGGATCTGTTTGCTCTACTAAGAATCACTTTACACTGTTTTCCCCTAATATAAAGCACTATCACTTGCCTGAATCCAGTTTCCTCCTTCTGAACTGCTGTGATTCAATTCACGTTGGTCTAATCCAGTAAGGACAAGTTAGATGCAGGCTTATCTGGTCTCGAGCAGCAGGAACTGCTTGGAATCTGATGTGTGTCAGTTTGGGACTGTTTTATCCTGTTCGAGCTGGCTTTACCCAGTATGATCCAGGAAAGTTGGCTTGACCTGATTAGAACCAATTTAAGCAGGTTTTAACCAACTTTGAATCAGTTTGTTTCTTAAAAATCTAGTTGGCTTTCCTTAGAAATCTGATGTTCGGAATGGCTTAGCTTATCTGAGCCTATTGTGAACCACACTGAGTGAGGTTATATCAGCTAGAACTCTTCCATCTGTTCTGAAACACAAAAATGTGGAAATGCTAGAAGGCCAGATTACAACAGGGTTAGAGTATAAAGGAGGTGGGAGAAAATGGAAGGTATTGCATTTATACTCTTCTAGATACAGGTTGAAAGAGAAACTCAGGGTCAAGAGATGATTTTTTGTTGGTTTGTTTTTAAATACGGAGGAAGGTCCCCAGAGAGGTAGGAGGGCACAGACTAGAGGGAATGAGTTGGAAACCAAGCAGGATCAAATGTATATTGTAATTATCTTGGGAGGTTATATTGAAATGGTAATGGGTAGTGCTAATATAAAAGAAAATTTTTATCTTTTATCATAGAACTATAACTTTGGTTAAACAATGTATGTAGCTGATTATATTCTTTTGACGATTCTATCAAATTTCCAAGAGTAATAGTTTTCTCCCCTCCCTCAAGACATTTGGAGAGCACATGGACATCTGTGTCCCAGCCTCAGGGTACCTCCCTCATCCCCACAGAAAGAGGAAGATGAGAGAAGGGAGGGAGGTCTTTGGCAGCCAAGGGAAAACAAGTTTCAGGAGTTCATGAGGCACCATCCCCCACCCCCAGTGAAGACCCTACCAGAAGGTCTTATGTCCTGAGCTGTGTTGAGTGACTGCCTCGTTACCACTCCCTACTGTTATGTGGCAAGTGTCAGGGCTGTGGCAAAGGTCAGGCTATCATCATTGGCCCCTTCAATAGACTGACCCTGGCATTAGGGCAACCATATGTCCCTGTGTGCCCAAGACAATCCTAGTTCACATCTGAGGCCCCAGTGTCACTATTAGTAGTGACCCCCTTTCACTCTCAAAGCTGTTCCAGTTTGGGTAACAAATTATATGATCAAAGGCCCCATCTCCTTTCATCTGTCTGTCTTTTTTTCTCTTCCATAGAGATTGTATCCATCCCCACAGCTTAAAATTCTTTCCCTCTGAAGATAACTACTGAATTTTCATCTGTCTTTTTTCCCTGAGTTCACAATTTCCACTTGGATACTGAAACAGTCGCCCTCTCAGTGCTGGTGGAAATGACACAAACTGACAAGTATTGATTCAGCCTCATTCCCATCACTCACCCCTGCACCCCTGCCACCCAGAAAAGTGTCACCTGAGTATTTATTGTATGCAGCCCCAACACTAAAGAAAGATCGGAAATATTTGTTCCCATGGTGGAAAATAAAGGGCTATTTGCCCATGTTGCCAGGCTTCCTCTGGAAAGCATCCGGGAATCATTCCAGAAATTTCATTTCCAGGTGTGTGTTTCTTTAAGGAAATATTGTGGAGCAGAGAAGGAACGCACTGTGCAGGTGCCATTGGCTGTGGGCATTGCTAGGGCAGATCAGCCTTATTACTGAATAGCAAAGGAAGGAGTCACCGGGAAAACACAACATGAACAGGCAGAGTGCACACACCATGGCCCCAGGAAGCCACAATCATGTGGCTGACATGGTTCCACAGTGTGGCACTAGGGAGGCCAACTTTCTGAGCTGCAGGTTCACAGCCTGGCCATGCGGGCAGGGAAGACATGCTCTACTCCAGGATCAAGGAGCAAGGCCATATTTCCTCTTGATTCTGGGACTCCCTCTTGAGACTGATTGGCTCCAACATTAGCTCTTGAGAGAACCGGGGTCCCTGCCTTCTTGGGGAGCCTGAAAAGAAGTTTTGCTGTCTGAGCATCACAGCATCTGGAGTGTACAGGAGACAGGTCAGCAGCTGCGATCAGCAGAGGCACACACACCAGCCCCTGGAGATGGGTGGTTTGTCCTGAGCCAAAGCTGGGCTGGTTTATAAACCGCACCTGTGAAGAGAAGAGGGATGACTCCAGTGGGACATTCCTGAACCATGTGTACCTATTCACCTAGGAGAAGGAACGGCTGGAGCTGCATCTATCTTTCTGTTTATGAAATATGGGCCCAACTCCAGTGACAACATAATTTTTAGACCATTTAGTGGAATAATAAAAGTCAAAAGAGAAAAGAGAACTTACATGGACTTGCATGCTTAGCCCTCTGCTAGGTGCATTATAGAAAAGAGCTTATTGAATTCTGACGCAAACCCCTGAGGATGAAAGTCCGCTGACCTGGAGTCTTGATAGCCAGGTACTTAATTCACCTCCCTGAGCCTCAGTTTTTGTGTGTGTGAAGTGGGCTGACCCTATCTAACCAGTGTCTATTGCAGAATGATGAGGACACTGAATGAAATGATGGCTGAAGCTGTGCCCTTCCAGCTCACTGAGATGTCATTTAACCTATGTTTGGGGGAAGATGGTCTGGTTCTTGGGATGTGACTCCTGGATACTGTTTGTTTCCACAGGTGGTGCAGATTTAGGAGAAGTCTTTCTCGGGTCAGGTTTCCCCAAAGGCAGATCTGAGATGATGATTCCAGGACATATCACTTACTTGGGAGGTGAGCTCAGGAAGCAAGGGAGACAGCAGGGGATGAGGCCGGGAAGGAAGGAGACTCCATACATGGTGTGTTCTTGGGAGGGCTACTTCCATGGGCCCTAAGGACCCTCTAGGAAACTGTGCAACCCCCCTCAGAGTGGCACTGCTGAGAGGGGTGGAGCGGGGGGTTTATTCACCAACTCCTGTTCCTCGCGGTAGAGACTCACTCCGACAGCCTTAACTTACCTGCACCCCTGGCCTGAGGAACGGTTTGCAGGCAACCTCTAGGGCATGCAGTTGGGGGACCAAAATGCCTGTGAAACAGAGTTCCCCCCAGGTCCAGAAAAGGAGAGAGAGGAGACAGAGGAAAGTGAAGGTGGAGAGTTAAGACATCTGGAAAACATGTGGCGTCTGCCCTACATCAAAGCTGAAACCTGGAAGATTAGAAATTCGGGCTTCCAGGATAGAGTGCTTCTCCCCGCTTCCACTCATACTCCAGCACCCTCCTGTCCAACCACTCCACTTGCAATAGGCACCCATTTACAGAATAGAGGGTGGGAGAACTGGAGCTAGCTCAGTGCTGTTGGACAATGAAAGGAGCACTTATGGTGCCTCGTGCAGCATTCATTAGCAGAGAATCTTAAACCGATGTCACTGGGACTTTGACTGGTAGGCGGCTGTCATTGGGGGCAGTATAATCCTGTGGTTATGAGCAGGAGTTTTGGAGTGAGACCAAACTGGGGTCAAGGTCTAGTTCCGTACCTTGTTAACTGTATAAACTTAGGCAAATTACTTCATCATCTATGTATTTATCTATTTATTTTTAGAGACAGGATCTCACTCTGTCACCCAGGCTGGAATGCGGTGGTGCAACCATAGCTCACTGCAGTCTTGAACTCCTGGGCTCAAGTAATCCTCCCAGCTCAGCCTCCCAAGTAGCTGGGACTACAGGCACAGACTGCTGTGCCTAGCGAATTAATTTTTTTTTTTTTTTTGGTAGAGGGAGGGTTTCCTTATGCTGCCCAGGCTGGCCTCAAAGTCCTGGCCTCTAACCATCCTCCTGCCTTGGCCTCCCAAAGTGCAGGAATTACAGGAGAGAGCCCCTACACCTGGTCATTACTTTATCTTTTTATGCTGAAGTTTCCTCATCTGTAAAACGGGGTAAAAAGTACTAAACTTGTTATAGAACTGCTGTGAGAGTTAAATGAGATAATGCTCTTATCACAGTATCTGACACATAATGAACACTCAATAAACTCTGGCTAATATTCTCACTCATTCCACAAATATTTATTGAGTATTTTCTGTGTGTGCCAGGCCCTATTTCAGGTACCAGTGATACACCAATGAATTGAGATAGATTCAATCTAATTTGTTATAAAATTTAGATTCTATTGTCTTAAAGACAGACAATAAACAAGAAAATAAGTTGATAACTAACCATTATCATTTCACGTAATAATATGGTTTCGATGTGTGTCCCCTACGAATCTCATGTTGAAATATAATCCCCCATGTTGGAGGTGGGGCCTGTTGGGAGGTGACTGAATCATGGAGGCAGATTTCTCATGACTGTCTTAGAATCCCGTTAGTGACATACGAGTTCTCCCTCAGTAGGTTCACGTGAGATCTGCTTGTTTAAAAGAGTCTGGGACCTCCCTCTTCTCTCCTCTTGCCCCCACATCTCACCATGTGATGCACCTGCTCTTCCTGTGCCTTCCACCATGACTGGACACTTCCCGAGGCCCTTACCAGGAGCAGATCCCAGCTCCATGCTTCCTGTCCAGCCTGCAGAACTGAGAGCCAATTAAACCTCTTTTCTTAATAAATTACCCAGCCTCAAGTATTTCTTTATTGCAATGCAAAAGAAGACTAACATAGGTAATAAGAAGTGCTTGAGCAGAGATCTAAAGAAGTGAGGACACAAGGATCCTGGGACAGCATTCTGGGAAGTGGGTGCAGGAAATATGAAAGCTGTGCAATGAGAATACTTTATTCTCATAAATAAAGTGGTTTATGAGTACTTGCTACAAAGAGTACAAAATACAGTAATAGATGAAAGAGGAATTGGAGATTGAAAAGAGATTTATTGATTTCTTAATTATTTAATATAATATAGGATGTTATCACATGTTGGTATGCCAATGGGATGAACCACAAGAAATAGGAAAATCAATGATACAAGAGAAAGATGTCAAGTCCTTGAATAGGAGAGAGGGTTAGGGCCCTGTGTACAGGTGGCAGATGCCCTGGACCAAGGCTGTGGCAGGCCATCCCTTGCAGCAGGGAGAAATGCAGAGGATAAAAATACAGCCACAGAAAACATTCCTGGATGCTTAGGGAAATTGCTTTTCTCTTAAAAATTTCCAAAAATTCATCTTAAGCACCTATTAAATGGCTCATCTGGAGCTGAAGGTTTTGTGCTGCCTGCCAAGCAATGACTTGGGGTTCGCAGCCAATCCCAAGAGAGTAAAAGTGGGGACAGGAGGTCAGAGAGCACATTCTCTTCCATCTGTGCACGCCTTCAATAAACGTTGGACTGACTGGAATTATGAGAAACTGAAATCATTTATTGAAGATCTGCTTAAAAGATATTTACAGATGGTGCAGAAAACCATTATCCCGAGGAAGGAATGACAGCCTCCACAGACAGTATTGGAACTGTCCTGAGAAGATCGGTCTGAAGGTGGGAACCCTGTACTGATGGGATGTTACACTACTGAGAACTGGGCCGGGTCCATTGACTCGGTATCTGTTTAAAGACATGGCCTCTTCTTAGGCAGCAAGCTCCCTGAAGGAAGTGGTTGTGTCTTAGTCAATACTCAGTGGCTTCTCCAACCACCCCAGAAGCTCAGCCAAGGAGTGGCAGCACAAGCAACAACAGGGCCTGCAGCTCACAGTTGTTAATGATGGAAAGCAGATCTCCCAGAGAGAAAAGGAGACCCTCTTCACATCATGTTCTCTCATTGGCTTCTTCCTGAAGTCTGAGGCCTAAACCCCCAAACACTGCTAATAAAAAGATTTTTTTAAATTAAAATTTAAATTTTAGAATCGGGGGTACACGTGTAGGTTTGTTACAAGGGTCTGTTGCGTGATGCTGGGGTTTGGATTTGTATTGATCCCATCACCCAGATAGTGAACATAGTACCTAATAGGAAGATTTTCAGCCCTTGCTCTCCTCCCTCTCTCCCTCTTGGAGTCCCCACTGTCTATGGAAGGGTATTTCCTAGGTTTTCTTCTAGGATTTCAAAGTTTGAGGTCTTACATTTAAAGCTTTAATCCATCTTGAGTTAATTTGTGTATATGGTGATAGGTAGGGGTACAGTTTCATTCTTCTGTGTATGGCTAGCCAGCTATCCCAGCACCATTTATTGAATAGGTAGTTTTCCCTATTGCTTATCCCCTTTCCCCTATTTCCCTATTCTCTTTTCCCCATTGCTTATTTTTGTCAGCTGTCAAAGATCAGTCTGTTGTAGGTGTATGGCTTTGTTTCCAGGTTTGGTATTTTGTTTCAATGATCTGTGTGTCTGTTTTTGTACCTGTACCATGCTGCTTTGGCTACTGTAGCCTTGTAGTATAGTTTGAAGTCAGGTAATGTGATGCCTCTGGCTTTGTTCTTTTTGTTTAGGATTGCGTTGACTTTTCAGGCTCTTTTTTGTTTCCATATGAATTTTAAAATAGCTTTTTGAAATTCTGTGAAAAAATGACATTGGTAATTTGATATAAATAGCATTGAATTTGTAGATTGCTTTGGGCAGTATGGCCATTTTAACAATATTGATTATTCTAATCTATGAGCATGGGATATTTTTCCATTTGTTTGTGTTGTCTATGATTTCTTTCAGCAGTGTTTTGTGATTCCCATCATAGACATCATTCACCTCCTTGGTTAAATGTATTTCTAGTTATTTTATTTTGGTGGGTGGCTGTTGTAAATGGGATTATATTCTTGATTTGGCTCTCAATTTTAATGTTACTGGTGTATAGAAATGCTGCTCATATTTGCATATTGATTTTGTATCCGGAAAGTTTACTGAAGTTGTTTATCAGTTCTAGACCTTCTGGTGGAGTCTATGGAGTTTTCTAGGTATGAAATTACATTGCCTGTGAATGAAGATAGTTTGACTTCTTCTATTCCTATTTGAATGCCTTTTATTTCTTTTTCTTGCCTGATTGCTCTGGCCAGGACTTCCAATTCTATGTTGTATAGAAGTGAGAATGGGCATCCTTTTCTTTTTTTTCATTTCTCAAGGGGAATGTTTCCAGCTTTTGTACATTTGGTATGATGTTGGCTGTGGGTTTATCATAAATGGCTCTTATTATTTTTAGATATGTTCCTTCGATTCCTAGTTTGTCGAGGGTTTTTATCACGAAAGGATGTTGGGTTTTGTTTAAAGCTTTTTCTACATCTATTGAAATAGTTACATGATTTTTGTTAATTCTGCTTAGGTAGTGAATCCATTTATTGATTTCTGTATGCTGAACCAACTTTGTATCCCAGGAATAAAGCTCACAGATTGTGGTGAATTAATTTTTGATGTGCTGCTGGCCTTGGTTTTCTAGGATTTTGTTGAGGATTTTCATGTCTATGTTCATCAGGGATATTGGCCTGTAGTTTTTTTTCTTTTTTTCACTGTGTCTTTGTCGGATTTTGGTATCAGGATAATACTGGTTTCCTAAAATGAGTTAGGGAAGAATCCTTCCTCCTCAGTCTTTCGGGATAGTTTCAGTAGGATGGTACCAGTTCTTCTTTGTATGTCTGGTAGAATACGGCTATGAATCAATCTAGCCCAGTACTTTTATGGGTTGATAGGTTTTTTATTACCGATTCAATTTCAGAACATATTAATGGTCTGTTCAGAGTTTCATTTTCTTCCTGATTCAATCTTGGCAGGTTGTGTGCTTCCAGGAATTTATCCATTTTCTCTAGGTTTTCTAGTTTGTGTGCATAGAGGCATTCATAATAGTCTCTCAGGATCTTTAGTATTTCTGTGGGATCAGTTGTAACGTCACCTTTGTCATTTCTGATTGTGCTCATTTGGATCCTTCCTTCCTTCCTTCCTTCTTTCCTTCCTTCCTTCCTGCCTTCCTTCCTTCTTTCCTTCCTTCCTTCCTTCTTTCCTTCCTTCCTTCCTTCCTTCTTTCCTCTCTTTCTCTCTTTCTCTCTTTCTTCTTTCTTTTTTGTCAGTCTAGCTAGTGGTCTGTCAATCTTGTTTATCCTTTCAAAAAAACAACTCTTCATTTTGTGGATCCTTTGTATGTTTTGGGAGGGGTCTTAATTTTGTTTAGTTCTCTTCTATTTTAGTTATTTCTTTTCATCTGCTAGTTTTGAGATTAGCTTGTTCTTTGTTTTTCTAGTTCCTTTATGTGTAATGTAATGTTAGATCGCTAACTTGAGATCTTTCTATTTTCTTGATGTAGGCATTCAGTGCTATAAATTTTCCTCTTAACACTGCTTTTGCCTCATGCCAGAGATTTTGGAATATTGTTTTCATTTGTTTCAAAGAATTTGATAAAAAGACTTTTGAAATTAACAATGAGTGGAGACTTCCATCTTGGAAGTCTGGAGTTTTAGTATATTCCTCTGGTGATCTAGCACTTCCTGCAGTGGGAATTGTGGGATTTTTCCTGCGATGCTTGTAATGTTGGAAGAATGGTCAGTACATTACTCAAGAGTCTTACTCTCTGCCTATCAATCACACAGAGGCAGGAGAGTATGTTGACTAGTTTCTCACTTTGGACTTGAAGCTACTTATAACAACCCACAAAGGCCCACATTGGGCCAACAAGCATTAAGGAGTCCCTTGATCTATCTCCACTGCACAGTGGGGTGATAATACTTTGTTCGGAAAAGCCCTTGAAATTTCACATACCCTTTCCTTGTACTCCAGGAGCTGCGTCACCCATGGACACTCTTTCTTTCCTACCCTCACCACTTCCTGTGCTCACCTGGATACTCCTGCTCCCTCACTCCCCTTAGCTCCCCACTCAGGAGTCTCACATTTCTTTGGCCTTCTATGGGGACTGTCAGAACCATGTTCTGCTTTCATCTAAAGATGAGTAAATGGGGGCTGCGGACACAGGAAGGTAGAGGAGGAAATTTAGAAAACCAGCTCTAAAAGTTAAAGTTCTATAAGATAATCAAATCTTTCATATTTTCAAGAATGTCCTCCTCTTAGCGCAACTCCTCTGCCTTCGTCTCATCTCCCCACTGACGTCTGCTATGTCCACAGAAGGGGGTGAGGGTGAAGAAACAGACCCACCCTGCCAGGAAGCCTTCACATTACAGTGGCTGTCCGGGAATCTAGAACTGGGCACATAGCAGGTTGATTTCTAAGACCCTGGACAACACATACAAGCTAAAATCTTGCTTTTCTCTATGGGATGGTCCAGAAAGAATATCAAGCTTCAGAGCAATTCTGTATACGAGGTGATAACTGCAGCTTGGGGAAGGGACCACAAGTGAGGAGTGCCCCCAGGATGTGGATCAAGTTGCCTTGAGAGCACAATTAACACAGCAGGTTACAGACCTTACAGAAGTGGAGGCTCACAGGCCAGAGCAAAGCTCTGTGTTAGTTAATTGATTATATTAGCATAGCTAAAGAAAGACTCCATCGAAACCAAGTAGAACTATGTCTGCTTGGAATCTAGAAAGCTCAAGCAGAAAGGTACACTTAAGAAAGCCTTGCTAAGGGAGTCAGTCCTGAACTGTAGCAGAGGCCAGCTGTTCAATTACCCTCCCACTGGCTTAGGAGGGGATATGCAAACACCCATGCAGTCCCCAGCCTCTACCACTGATAGATCCATACACTCTTGTCTTGTCTCTGCTCTGCCTCTGCTTCCATGATAGGTAGGTTGAGACTGAGAACAGTGTGCACCCAGGAGCGAGGGTCCTGCGATTGCTTCATGAGATGGGGCATGGGCAAGAACACCAAGTACAAGGTCAACAGAATTATCCAGACTGAAATCAACACCCCTTTTCACCCCACCTGGTTAAAGCCTTTTTACAAATTCTTTAGTAAACAGGAACCAGGTCATTAACTTTAGAACTCTGCCCTAGAGTATGGGTGATTTAGTTGCATCAAGGATCCCCAAGGCCACCATCAGGCTCAGTGATTTGCTAGGAGAACTCACAGGATTCCACATATAGCTATGCTCACAGCTAAGATTGATTACAGCAAAAGGATACAAAGCAATTGTTCATGAGCAAAGGGAACAGGCACATGGGGAGAAATCTAGAGAAAGCCAGGTGCAAGCTCCCAAGAGTCTGCTCCCAGTGAATTCACACAGGACGCACTTAAGTCCTCTAGCAACAAATTCTAACTACACGTGTGAAGTATTGTCTGTCAGGGCAGCTCATTAGAGACTCAGTGCTTAAGATTTTGTTTTGGGGTTTTGTCATGCAGGCACCTGCTGCCTAGCATGTAACAAAACTCCAGGCTCTCAGAAGGAAGGCAGGCGTTCAGCACAAACCATTTTGTTTGTACAAACGGTGTAAGTCCAACGAGTCACCCTTATCACTGATGGAAGTTTTCCATCAATGTAGGGAATTATTCACTGGCCAAACTCCTGGATGCCCGCCAGGAGCCAACTTTGCAAACAGACCTTTCTAAGGACAGAAGTCTCAGGCAGCCATGGTGACTGTTTCTTGCACAGGTGTATACAATTAACTCATGTTATCCATACAGTAACACTATAAAGTTCTCACTCATACGCATAGGTTCAAGCCTGAACAAATCCTTTGCTATCTTCTTAAACCTTCCTCCAGATATTGATGTGGACATTTTTTTTTTTCCACCAAGAGGAGCCCATGTGCTACTGCCAACAGGATTCTAGTGCTCCAATTAGCCAAGTGTGGTGGTGCATGCCTGTATTCCTAGTTACTCAGGAGGCTGAGGCTGGAGGATCACTTAAGCCTTGGAGTTTGAGGATGCAGTGAGCTATGATTGCACCACTAAACTCCAGCCTGGGTGACAGAGCGAGACCCTGTGTCTATAAATAAATAAATAAATATTCTAGTGTTCCAAGTTGGCAAAACCCACCTCAATCCCACCCCTCCTTTCTACCACTTCCTTGTATCCTGGCCCTTCCCTGAGTTCGAGCTTTCAAGCCGCCCACCTGATTTGGGGTGCTAAATGTTATTCACAAACTGTCTCTTTCTCACCCTTCCGCAAGCCAGAATTGATCAGCATGGCCTCAGCCCTGGTTCGCAGACCCAGAGGAGGTCACGGTGCTGAAGAAGTGCTTCAGAGGACCCCCTGGAGGCTGCGCACAGTGAAGCCTAGAAGACAGCCCTTCCCTCTCAATTATTTAAAGGCGTCTCTACTCTGCTCGTCTTCTCTCCTTGCTCTCTCACCTCCTTCTACAGCTAGGACATTATTGTCTTACTTTTGCCCTTCAGAAGCAAACTGTCAACCCAGCTCAGGCTGGGGCACAGTGACCTTTTC
>NW_012101998.1:2025700-2027679 GCF_000951045.1 Mandrillus leucophaeus | reverse complement strand
CTCTGCTCACTGCAAGCTCCGCCTCCCAGGTTCATGCCATTCTCCTGCCTCAGCCTCCCGAGTAGCCAGCTGGGTATACAGGCACCCGCCACCACGTCCGGCTAATTTTTTGTATTTTTAGTACAGACGGGGTTTCACTGTGTTAGCCAAGATGGTCTCGATCTCCTGACCATGTTATCCACCTGCCTCAGCCTCCCAAAGTGCTGGGATTACAGGCATGAGCCACCGAACCAGGCCGACTTTTTCTTTAGACAGTTGTTCAAATATTCTGTGATACATGAATTGAGCCACCCTGAAGTCAACCTTGAATCTACTCAATGGTAATGACTTGATTGCTCTTGGACCCGTGGAAATCCTAACCCTCAGCCCCATTTCACACAGTGATGAAATTTTCTTTGTGCAGTTTATTTTCTTTTTTCAAAGGACAGCGTTAGGGAAGCGGTGAGGGGGAGATTACCCCTTTCTGCCTACCTAGCTCAATCAGTCCATTCATAAAGTCCAAATTGGGAGCCCCTCCACACTCAGATCATTACCTCAGTAGGAATTCCCCTTCTGCTGCGTGTGTGTGTGTCTGTGTTCTCCAAGTGTAGAATCTGGACTGTCTCTGTGTGAGGGGCTGGGGGTGTTTCAGGACAAATGACATCATGTAGACCCGTAGAAACAGATGTTCAGACTTTCTGTACTTCATGAACTCAGTTTCGTGCCATCTACTGGAATGGAAACTGGCCAGGCCATCCGGAGGGAGCTTCTAAGACGAGTGGGTGGGACCTCGCTGCTTTCCTTTCACTGAAACAGGAAGGGCCTGGGCTGGAATATCTTAGCGAGCACATCCAGAAATGGGCATGGAAAACCAGTGCTCAACCCACAGACTCCAGCTCCACCGAGCAGATTTGTAAGCGAGATGCTGAAATAATTTTTCCGCTCCACTTCCCCCCTCCCCTGCCCCCAGAAAGGCATGAGATATTTTTAGCAGGAAAAATAAATGCCCCATAAAAATGAACATAAAAATACCATACGAGGGACAGGGCACCCTCCCATAGGTTTCTGAGAGATCCCTGGAGTGACCATTAAATTAAACAGGCTTTGAAGCCAGCATTGGAGGAGTGGATGGGTACAGGCCAGCCCTGGTCTGAAAAGAGCTGGGGAGGGGAATAGAAAGAAGAAACTGGCCAAAAGAATCCTGTGCTTAATGAAGGAGAGTGTGGGACTAGGGAGAAATTCACAAAGCACACCATGTGCCTCTTCTGTGAGCTCATGACTGTTTTGCCTGCCAAGTCCAATGACCTTCCCTCCACGCACGTCTCCCTGACCTTTCCGTGGCATCTGATCCATTCCTCCCGCTGTTGGCCTCTGTGGAACTGTCCTTTCTTCATGCTCCTCCTACATTTCTGCCTCAAGCTTAACAGAATAAAACCTGAGGTCCTCATTTTCTTCCCAAACCTGCTTATTTCTTTATTTCCCCCTCAGTGAAAGGCATTTCCAGTTCCTCAGGCCAAAACCTTGAAGTCATCCTTGACTTCTCTCTCTCACACCTCACATCCAATCTGTCAGCTGATCCTGCTGCTCCTCTCTCCAAATACATCGGGACCTGACCACTTCTCACCCCTCCCCCATTCCCGCCTGGTCCAAGCCCTCGTCGTCTCTCACCTGGCTTATTGCACGGGCTTCCCGCTTCACCTTCCTGCTCTGCCCTTGCCCCCTTGGACCATGGATTCTCAACACAGACATCAGACCCATATTGTTAACATGAAAGTCAGAGGGCAATCTCTGCTCAAAGCCTTTGAAAGGCTTCCAATCCTACCTAGAGGGGGACCTCAAGTCCTTACAACGGCCTTCAAGGCCTCAAGTGGTCTAGCCCTGTGTTAATTCTGTGTTAACTCTGGCCTCTTCTCTTCCTATCGAGCCCTGTTAAGCTCTGCTACAGCCACCTGGGCTCCATGCTCGTTCTCTCATCTCCAGGCCCTTGGACATGTGATTCT
>NW_012101998.1:2015830-2025650 GCF_000951045.1 Mandrillus leucophaeus | reverse complement strand
AGAGATCCCTGGAGTGACCATTAAATTAAACAGGCTTTGAAGCCAGCATTGGAGGAGTGGATGGGTACAGGCCAGCCCTGGTCTGAAAAGAGCTGGGGAGGGGAATAGAAAGAAGAAACTGGCCAAAAGAATCCTGTGCTTAATGAAGGAGAGTGTGGGACTAGGGAGAAATTCACAAAGCACACCATGTGCCTCTTCTGTGAGCTCATGACTGTTTTGCCTGCCAAGTCCAATGACCTTCCCTCCACGCACGTCTCCCTGACCTTTCCGTGGCATCTGATCCATTCCTCCCGCTGTTGGCCTCTGTGGAACTGTCCTTTCTTCATGCTCCTCCTACATTTCTGCCTCAAGCTTAACAGAATAAAACCTGAGGTCCTCATTTTCTTCCCAAACCTGCTTATTTCTTTATTTCCCCCTCAGTGAAAGGCATTTCCAGTTCCTCAGGCCAAAACCTTGAAGTCATCCTTGACTTCTCTCTCTCACACCTCACATCCAATCTGTCAGCTGATCCTGCTGCTCCTCTCTCCAAATACATCGGGACCTGACCACTTCTCACCCCTCCCCCATTCCCGCCTGGTCCAAGCCCTCGTCGTCTCTCACCTGGCTTATTGCACGGGCTTCCCGCTTCACCTTCCTGCTCTGCCCTTGCCCCCTTGGACCATGGATTCTCAACACAGACATCAGACCCATATTGTTAACATGAAAGTCAGAGGGCAATCTCTGCTCAAAGCCTTTGAAAGGCTTCCAATCCTACCTAGAGGGGGACCTCAAGTCCTTACAACGGCCTTCAAGGCCTCAAGTGGTCTAGCCCTGTGTTAACTCTGTGTTAACTCTGGCCTCTTCTCTTCCTATCGAGCCCTGTTAAGCTCTGCTACAGCCACCTGGGCTCCATGCTCGTTCTCTCATCTCCAGGCCCTTGGACATGTGATTCTGTCACCCAAAAATGCTTTCCCCAACAGATGTCTTCACAACTCACTCCCTCACTTGCTTCAGGTCTTTACTTGAATGCCATTTTCTTCGTCACTCCATCTAAAACTGCAACCATCTTGAAATTAAAAACAAAAAAAAAACAAAAAAAAAAACCCTTCCTTCTTTTCTCACCTTACCACTTATCCCCATCTAAACTATTATAGAGGAAACTGACTGTCTTGCTTATTTTCTGCCCGCCCTCCACTAGAATGTAAGTTCCATGAAGGTACAAATCTTTGTGTCTTTTGTTTGCTTGTTTGTTTTTGCTGCTGAGTCTTCAGCAGAACGTTTTATTGAATAAATAGAATGAATGAAGGAGTGGATGTATCTGCTAAAATCCACAACCACTCCCAACCTCCCTGCTCTTGATATTGACACTAGTACTTGTCACATCTTCCAGCTCATGGGAGCGGTTCTGGCCCATGCCCCTCCTGTGCCACTAGCCTCTAACCAGACACCGTCTCCTCCGCCATGGATCTTCCTTCTGGGAAACCCGGTGGTGTGATGAGGCAGCTCGGTCTCTGCTCAAGTCACGAAAACCAGGACAAACTTTTCAAAATGCTTCAGAGCAAGTGGCTTCGGTAAACTCCAAACCTCTGGTGCCTCATCTGTAAAGTGGGTTTAATAACACCGACATCCATTAGGTTATTGTGAGAATGACATGGGGTAACCTGTCTATCATGTTTCTCCTGGTGCCTGATAGAATCACCACTTCCCTTCCCACTGTATTTGTGCCATTCTAAATGCCTCTGACTATGATGGCTACCAGATTCTCTTGAGGGTCTCTTCAGTCTTTTCACTGGGCTACCCACCTTGCCCACTGCTGCATAATTTCTCCAGGTTTCTTCCTGGTTCAAAAATCTTTGTGTGGTCAGGTGCAGTGGCTCATGCCTGTGATCCCAGCTCTTTGGGATACCTAAGTAGAAGGATCACTTGAGCCCAGGAGTTTGAGACCAGCGTGGGCAACAAAGCAAGACTTCACCTCTACAAAAAATAATTTTAAAAAATTAGGTGGGCATGGTGGCACCTATCTGTAGTCCCAGCTACTCAAGAGGCTGAGGCAGGAGTATGGCTTGAGCCAAAAGTTGGAGGCTATAATTACTCCAATGCACTCTAGCCTGATGACAGAGCAAAACCCATCTCAAAAACAAGCAAACCCCCAAAATCTTTGCATTCCTTCCAAAGGATGAACAATTACATTTAACCCAGCCACATGGGGTTAAATATGATCAAGCCAAACACATTTCACATGTTTTGCTCAAGCAAGCTGATTTCTTCCAGGAGCTGCCCAGTAAATGCTTTAGTGAAGCCCACCATGATGTGTGTGGGGTCAGTTCATCAGCTGAGCTGTTTGAACCGCTTACAGACTTCTAAGCCCTACATGTTCTTCTTTGTCTCTGAGTCATTGTAAAAGCTGCTCCCGAACCTAGAATACCCTTTGACTCTTTCCTCTCCCCCTCTTTACCCACTAAATAGCACTGCACTCACCAGAGTCCCAGCCACTTGTGGGACTGAAGCAAGAGGATCACTTGAGGCCAGGAGTTTGAGGCTGCAGTGAGCCATGATCACGCCTGTGAATAGTCACTGCACTCCAGCCTGGGCAATACAATGAGATCCTGTCTCTTACAAAAAAGCAAAACATAAAAAATAACACCACACCTTTCAGCAGCCTTCAGGCAGACCCTCCTTTCAAAAGCCCACTGTGCCTCCTCCCCGAGGTGGGCTTCGCTGCCTTTCTGCTGTGCTCCCACCACATCCGTGCTTACTCCAAAGAGGCACGTACTATATTGAATTGCATTTGCCTGTTTAGTCATCTACCTCTTCAACCCAGGCTCTGAGCCCCGGTGGGCAGGGCCCATGCCCTATTCATCTGAGTGAACTGGTGCCAAATACAATATTTGGTACATGGTAGGTGTGGAATAAAGACTTTCTGAATGAATGAGCAGGTGAGTAAGTGAGGAATGGATGATTCAATGACTAAATGAAGAAATGCAACACTCCACCAGCCCAAGTGAAGGTTTATGAGGTCATGAAAAGACTGGAAAAAGCATGCCTGTTAGGAACAGACCCAGAACAGCAACCCCCCTCGCCCCCAACTCCTTGCCTTCTGTCCTGGTCCTCTCCTCTCCGCCCTGCACACACTTGTTTTCCATGAGCCACCTCACCCATCCTGGAGGCTTCTGTTCCCCTCTGAGAGTCACTAATTGCCAAAGCAATGGTCCCAAATTCTGTGCCAAACTTAAGGCAAACTTTTCAAAAAATTTGTTTCATGCCTGTGCCTTTTCCATTTGAATTTTTACAGCTACCACTTCCTCCACGAGATGACTTGTCTTCTGGATTGGAGGTGTGTCTGCATTTCAGGAACAAGCAACGTTTCTCTGTGGCTGCAGGTTGTACTCTGAACCTCCACCATCGGAAAGGCAACTCCTGCTACGTCCTCTTCAGAAAGGATTTGAGCAGGTTTGGTGAAGGCAAATGCATTCCTATTGCCATGGAGACGTGGTATTTCTCAGTGACAGAGAACAGAGAAGCAAAGTTAACTTGCATCGCAATATAGTAGAAAAAGTAAAAACTCAGAGCCTGGATGTGTAGGGCAGGCATGGGGAACTTCTGGCTTCCAGCTCTTGGCTCAATTTTCTTCCAGCCTTTGGCAAACATGACAAACCATGGCTACATTAACAAAGAATGATACTTATCAGGCAGATACCAGCCTGTGCTGGAAAGGCCCCACAGCCAGTTGGAAGGCAGTGGCTGGTGACACATTTTACAAGCACGTTCTCATTGTTTTACTCTATTTCAGAATTCATTTGGGCTCCCTACGTTTCAAGTTAACTGTCTTTTTGAAATGCCTGTAGATTCTCCAGAGCCTGTGCTAAGTTTTAGGGCCTTTTCTTTTCTTTTTTTTTTTTTTTGCCTTTTGCCCTTGTTTTATATTGTTGACCAAAGCCATAAAGTCATAAGCTGTGAAAGATGGAAAGACCTTTAGAGATTATCTGATCTAACCCCCTCATTTTACAGGCTAAGAAGCTGTCAGAAGTGACTTTAACTTTGAATTTTACGAGGTCTATTTGCGTTGACAACATAATTGATTGCTCTGCTTCTGAGACTGAGGATTTGCAAGGGGAAATATTTTTAAAAAGTCAGTGCTCTTCCTGATGGGTGGGAGAGTAGGGTAAAAGCTTTTGTTTCCATAACTGTTTCTGTGTCACACACTCCACCAGATAGAATGCAAGACCTCTCTACCTGGTTTAAGTCTACCACTGTCAGAATAACCACAGGAAGAATGCCTGTAGACTGTTGCTACTCCCCTTAGGAAAGTATCCAATGATCAGAGGTCACTTCCCCACTTGAGGGTGTTCAGACTGACAGAAAAGACTGAAGACCTCCCAAACAATGACACATCCAAGCAGTCAACAGTACCCACTGTTCCCAAAGAGAGTTTCTCTTGGGGACTCCGGCCAGTTGGACTTCTTAATAAATCAGCTCCTGCACACAACAACTATGCATATCTCTGCCTCTGTTGAGCAGGCACTGCGTGTGGCCGAAGCAGGCTCCATGACAATGAGGCATAGACTGGTCTGGCAGCTGTAGATGCCTTAGGCTGTTGTGTATGAAGCTGGAAGGCTGATCCCTAGAATCACTCTGGAAAAGGCACAAAGTTCAGAGCTAGAAAAGCAAAATCGAAACCCGTTTGCAGATCCAATGGATAAGATCAGGAACGGCAAAGAGGTTTCACATCAACTCTGATTGGTGGTGCCTGTCTGGGGTATGGTACTGAGAAGGGTTGTGAAGCCGTGAGTCAGAGGAAAGGCACAGAGCTATGGATTAGGAATGCCTGCATTAGGGCTAAGCGGGGGAGAGCAGCAAGTGTACTATGTACTTTTCTTTTTTTTTTTTTAAATATCATTTTATTTTAGCCAAGAATTACCTGTATAAAGTCAAAAAGTGCTTCCAATGATGCAACACAGCAGTCCTTTTCAGGTAATCTTACCAACAGGCTCCCTTTTCTCATGGAAGAGCCATGTTAACAATAAACTTCGGCTAGAGGGTGCTGTGGAAATGGTAAAATATGGAGATTATTCTGTGAAAAATTATGGGTGATTTGAGAGTAAAAGCAAGAAGCTATTGGCACGAGGCAGAATATACAGAAAATAAAACATAAACTCACTTTTGTACTCAATCCAGGATGGCATGGATTGACAAGGGTGCATGGTTGAATGGTCAACACTCTTCACCTGCCAGTGCAGAGCCCTAAAATGAACACTTAACCACCATCAAGGGTGAGAGGCAGCTCTTTGATGCTGGTGGTCGGGAGGGCGGCGGTGGTGTCAGTCTCTTTAACCAGGGCAGTGAGGGTTGGCTGAAGTATCTCGCCACTGGAAATTCTATTGTCTCAGCTCAGTTGAGGAAACCAGTAGCCTTAAATGGGGCATAAAACGGATGGACCAGGCAGCAGGTGGGGCCATCACACAGAGCAGGACTGGGATGTTCCTATCAAGGCGAAAGGAGGCCCTCCCTGTCCACTCACTGATGGTAGAGCCAGTCCAGAAGCACAAGCCCAGAAGCAACCTGGGTGTCTACATAGAGGAATGATTCTTGTCACTCCCAAGACTGTTATAGATCCCGTTCCCTGATATACTTCCCATGTGTGTGGGACACAGGGGAGGCTGGGAAGGGTGGCACAAGTACTTTTTCTGTATCTATTCCGATCATTTAATGTTTGTTTTCTAGTTCCTACCATGGTGAGTTACACTGATTGATCTTTCAAATGTTAGGCCAACGTTACATTCCTGGGATGAAATCTACTTGGTCATGACCTATTATCTTCTTCTGTATCATTGGATTTGATTCACTAAAATACTGCTAAGAAGTTTTGTGTCTATGCTTGTTGTAAGAAAATAGCCCACTGCATGGCAAGAGTGGTGCCATCTTGAATTGAAACTGCCATGATGACTGCTGTTTGACTCTTGCATGCCAAGGTGGTCTCCAGCAAGGTCTTTAAACAATGCCCATAGCTTAGATAACCCCTCATAAAGATGCTTATCTAACCTCCCCAGTGGTCTTGAGTTTCACAAGAAACACAGATATGACTAGCTACCACATATTTTACCAAAAGAACTTGTTATATAACAGATATTTTCTAAAAGGTGAGTGCAGGGATCCACAGCCTAACGGCCACCCAAGACATCACTCCTGTTCGTAAGTTCCTATTAAATGTTTCTTTTTAAGAAACTGGATTTTTCAGCCTTTTTATTTAGCCTCTCAGCTCCCTCAGCCTTTGGGGGCAGGTTTACATATACCTGCTCACTGTGGAACATTTGTCTTGGTCTGTTTTGTGTTGCTATAACAGAATATCATAGACTGGATATTTATAAAGAAAAGAGACTTATTTCGCTCACAGTTCTGGAGGCTAGGAAGTTCTATAGCATACTACCTACATCTGGTGAGGGTCTTCTTGCTGCATCATAATTTGGCAGAAGGGCAAGAGAGCATGTGAGACAGAGACGCACCAGGTGCTGGACCCACTTTTATATCTGCCCACTCTTGTGACAACTGACCCATAATAACTACATCAATCCATTCATGAGGGCTTCACCCTCATGATCCAATCCCCACTTAATAAACCCCACCTCCCAACACTGTTGCATTGGGGATTAAGCTTCTAACACATGAACTTTTGGGGGATACATTCAGACTGACACAATGTTCATGAGAGATTCTGGACTGAAATTTTCTTTCTTATAATGTATTTGGTATTGGTATTAGACTAGCATTGAACTTAAAGCATGAGTTAGGAAGTATTTCCTCCTCTTTAATTTTCTGGAAGAGTTTGTGTAGAATTAATATTATTTCTTTCTGAAATATTTGATAGGATTTACTAGTGATGCCATCTGAGCCTGGAGTTTTCTTTCTGGGAAGGACTTTTTTTTTTTTTTTTTTTTTTTTTTAAATATACAGTCTTGCTCTGTCACCCAGGCTGGAGTGTAGTGGTGCAATCATGGCTTACTGAAGCCTTGACCTCCTGGGCTCAAGTGATCCTCTCACCTCAGCCCTCCCAGTAGCTGGGATTACAGGCACACTCCACCATGCCTGACTAATTTTTTACTTTTCTTTTTGTAGAGACAGGGTCTTGCTATGTTGTTTAGGTTGGTCTGGAACTCCTGGACTCAAGCAATCCTCTCACATTGGCCTCCCAAAGTGCTGGGATTACAGGCATGAGCCACCATACTCAATCTCTTTGTGGGAAGGGTTCTAAGTAAAAATTCAGTTTCTTTAATAGCTATAGGGCTACTTGGATTATATATTTCTTCCTGAATGGGCTTTAGTAGTATCTTTCAAGCAATTGATATATTTTGTCTAGGTTGCTAAATTTATATGTGTATAATTATTTATACTATTCCCTTATCCTTTTAATGTCTGTAGAAACTAATTATGTCACCTCCTATTTCTTGATATTGGTAAATTATGTTTTATCTCCTTTTGTTTTAATCAATCTGACTAGTGATTTATCAATTTTACTAATTTTTAAAACAATTAGTGTTTGGTTTCATTGGTTTTCTCTCTGGTTTTGAGATTTAACTTGCTCTTCTTTTTCTGCTTTCTTAAGGTGGAAGCAGAGGTTATTAATTTGAGACTGTTCTACATATCCCTTCTCAGCACTATTTTATCAGCATCTTTTAATATTTGGTATAGTATGTGTAATTTCAAAATGCATTCTAATTTTATGTATGTTACTTTCCAGATATTTGGGGATTTTCCAGATATCTTTATCCCATTGTTTTTTGTTGTTGTTGCTTTGTTTGAGACAGGTCTCACTCTCTTGCCCAAGCTGGAGTGCAGTGGCGCAATTTCAGCTCACTGCAACCTCAACCTCCTGAGCTCAAGAGATCCTGCCACCTCAACCTCCTGAGTAGCTAGGACCACAGGTGGGCAACACCATGCTCAGCTAATTTGTGTGTGCTTTGTAGACATGGAGTTTTGTCACGTTGTCCAGGCTGGTCTCAAACTCCTGGGCTTAAGTGATCCAACTGCTTTGGCCTCCCAAAGTGCTAGGATTACAGGCATGAGCCACCATGCTCAGTTATCTTATTTTGTGTGTGTGTGTGTGTGTGTGTGTGTGTGTGTGTGTGTGTGGTTTTTAAATTTAATTTCATTAAAGTCAGAAAACATACTTTGAGTTGAATTGTTTTCAATTTATGAAGGCTTGTTTTATATCACAGAATATTGTCTACCTTAATACATATTTCCTATGCACCTGAAAAGAATGTGTATTATGTTGTTGTTGAGTGGAATACTCTATGAATATAAACATAAAAATAGTTTGGTTTATGATATCTATTTTATTTTTCGTCTTCTGTGTCCTTACTGATTTTCTACTTGTGCTATCAATTACTGAAAGAAGATTCTGAAATCTCTGACTTTAATTGTAAATTTGTCTATTTCTTCTTTCATGTTCAATCAGTTTTTACTTCATATATTTTGATCTTCTGTTACTTGGTGCAAAAAAATTGAGAATTGTTATGTCCTTTGAGACATAAATGACCCCTGTATCATTTTGAATGGCTCTCTTTATCTCTGCTAATATTATTTGTCCTGAAATCTACTTTGTCTGGTATTAGTATAGATACTCCAACTTTGTTTTGATCAGAATTATTTTGATGTATTGTTTTCACTCTTTCACTCTTGATTTATTATGTCTTTACATTTAAAGTAGATTGTTTGTATGCAGGATATAGGTAGATGTTGTTTTATTATCCAGTCTTACCATCTCTGCCTTTTAATTTGGCATTTATACCATTTACCTTTAATGCAATTGGCTATATGTTTATACTTTACTGTTTGATTTCTACTTATTCAATCTATTATATGTAAAGCTTTTTCTATTTTATTGACTTCTTTTGAATTAATTAAATATTTTATAAATCTTTTTTTCCTCCTTTGGGGGGCTACTAGTTATGACACTGTTTCATATTTAATAGTTGTCTTAGGGTTAATTTCAAAAAGCTCTAATTACCATAATCTACATTTAAATAATTTAATATATGTATATACACATATATACACTAAAATGTGTGTGTGTGCGTGTATGTGTGTGTGCATGTATTTCTTGAAGAGTTTCACTCTATGCTTATATATCTTAGTATTAAACAAAGACTGGAGCTGTTTTTCTACGTAATTCTCTCTTCTCTGAAATTCTGCTTTACAGCTTCTAGCTACCTTAGACTCTTTGAACTCAAATCTCTGCTCCTCAGAGCAGAGAGACCACTGTGTTTTGCTTGGGATTATCCTACTCACTCTGCTTTACAGAACGTACCTTGGGGTAGAAAGGCACAGAGAATATTGGACTTACCTCATTTGCTTCCTTTCTTTCTTGCATTACAGTCCTAATCTCCCTATTGTCCAATATTTTAATACAGTTGTTCCACATGTTTTTCCAGTTATTCTCATTAAGGCAAGAGAGTAAATCTGGTTTCATGACATATTTTTAATACTCTATTGAATTCCTTGAATTAATAAGGGGGATTTTTCAATTCATTTTTATAACTGAACATGACATATATGTAGAGGAGCACATTTTACTTTTGAATATAAATACATACATACATGTATATAAGTATATGATACGTGTATGTGTGTGTGTTCTTATCCAGTTTTAGATTAGAAAATTCTTAAAATGCTATAATGAGCTGGGAAGTTTTTTCTCTTTTTCTATTTTCTTGAATAAGGTTAGGAAATGTTTCTCAACCTTTTTTTTTTTTTTTCCATTATACTCACTCCCTCCCCCAGGGCCTTTTTAGGCGTATTTTTTTTCTAATCTTCCACCATAAATTTTTTTTTTTTTTTTTTTTTT
>NW_012101998.1:1991164-2014725 GCF_000951045.1 Mandrillus leucophaeus | reverse complement strand
CCAAAGTGGTGGGATTACAGGCGTGAGCCACCGCACCCGGCCTTGTTTATCTTTTTAAAGAAGCAACTTTTAATTTTGTTATTTTGTCCTCGGTAAAGTTTTCCTTTTAATAAAAACCAGCCCCAAAATAATTTCTTTTCTAAGAAAAAGCAGCCAGAAAAATCAAGCTGCAAGCGTAAACAAGCTGCAAGCTTGTATAGGTAAGTGCCAGCAGCTGTGCCAATAGAAAAAGAATACCTGGAAGCCAAGTGTATTCAACATGGAGGTTTCCTCTTCCCTTTGTCTCCGGGTGTTCAGATAACATGGCGCTGGCCAGGTAAAGACCCATTTGCATAATAAAAAGTTAGGGTGGGTTGGCCAGCTCGTCACAGCCTATGTAAATGGCACACCTGGTCCAACCAATCCACTACGCCCTATGTAAATCAGACACTGCCTCCTCAAGTTCGTCTGTAAAACCAACCGCATCTCACCCTAAACCCAGAAACCCGCTGGGGCCTTCCTCTGCAAAAGGAAACTCTCTCTCCTTTCTTTCATCTATTAAACTTCTGCTTTTAAACTCACACCTTGTGTGTCCGCATCTTCGATTTCCTTAGTGCAAGACAACGAACCTTGGGTATTTCCCCAAACGACGCCACTTCAGTATTACTGTTTTTCATGTTCTTTACTTTGGTTCCTGCCCTTAATATTTCCTTATTTCTAATATCTTTAGTTTGTTCTGATTTTTCTTCTTCTTCTTGAATTAAACATTTGGCTCTTTAGTTTTCAATCTTTATTCATTCGTGATAAATTTATTTAGATTTATAAATTCCCCTCTATTACTTTAGCTATGTTCATATATTTTGGATTAAATGCCTTCAGTTTATTCTGTTTAATATTTTGTGAGCTTCTTTTTAATCTATTGATTATTTAGTTTTATGCTATTTAATATCCAGAGTTATGGGATTTTTAAAAAGTTATTACCAAGAACTGTGAAGAGTATTAAATTTTATCTTACTTGCAAGTTAACAAACCAGCCAGTCACAGTTTCAAAATGCTGGCAGAAGACATGAGACTCCTGGATCAGAGACAAATAATTTAATTACTTCATTTTCTCATTAGTTCCCCTTGCTTCACAAGCCCCACAAGAGTGATACATACATGGGTCCAGGAGGATGCTGGAGGTGGGATTAAGTAACAGCTGAGGAACCCTGAGTTTAGGAAACTCCAATAAGGAGGCTATGAGCCAACCCACCCGACTGCTGCCCCAGTGGGAGATATTATCTTCATTTTACTGGACAGCAAACAAACCTGCCCTCTGCCATGAAGGGAGATACTATCTTTATTTTCCAAGGCTGTTTGCTATATAAACATCTTTGAAAATACAGTCCAGAACAAAAGTTAACAATGCCTCTGCTCAAAAGATATGCAGAAACATGAGAAATCCATGCAGCATTCTCTCCCAACTATTATTCTTTTGTAATTTATTTCTAACAAAATTGCACTGTGGTCAGGGAACACAGTCTGTGCAATATAGATCTTTAGAACTATTTATGCAGAAGGGTGGGGAAAGTTTCCATGAGTTCGAGCACCACACACCACACAACCTGCAGACCAACTTCATTCCCAGTATCCACACCAGGCATCTCCTCTTTCAGGGAATCTTCCTTAAATATTAGGTTGCAATCCATTTTGTTGAGGGCCTGGAGAGAAGGGGAATGAGGAAATAAATGCCTTAGGGCAACTAGTCATCATAACATGTATTCTCACCAGATTCTCAACCTGGCAGGATCTTGAGGTTGCAATGATATTCTCCCCACCTCCCCAACCTTTCTGTCCCACCTTCCAACACACACACACACACACACACACACACACACGCACGCACCCACACCCCTGGCATCTGGGCTGCTCTTGCTAATTTCTGTTCTACGGAAGTGATGAGGCCAGAAAAGTGATCCTGCAAAGCAATGTAGGGGACAGGTAAGAGCAAAATTTATCCTCCATAGCTGCACCTACTGCCCCACCGTGTCCCAATCCCAGACTGCTATGAACTTCTAAACCAGCTCACAACTGTCTTTGGTCTCCTCTGGCCTTCTCAGAGTTTTTATGTTAATTCCTCAGACCATGGCTTCTTTCCCACTTTCAGTTTCTCAACCCTGGCTGCATATTAGAAGGACTTGAAAGGTATTTTTAAAATGCCATTGTCCAGATTCTGCTTCTGGAGATTATCATACAATTGGTCCAAGGAGGGATCCAGATTAGCAATAGATTTCAAACCTTCTTGGGTGATTCTAATGGGCAACAAAGGTTTCAGTCGTTGTCTGTAATTTCTACTGGGTCAGTTTTGGGAAAGGGACCTCACAGCCCAGGTTTCTTAATTTTCTTGTTCAGGAACTAAAAACCTATATTTTGTTTAATGCTGAAATTATTGAACTCATATACCTAATAAATACAAATTTTAAAAAGAAGTTATCTTGATGATTTAAGATGACTATAATTTGATTACATTATCTTAAATCATTTAAAACGCAATTATAAATTCACTATGATTTTTCCCCAACACTTCAAATATTATAAAACATTCACAAATGCAATGACTACACAGCTTATTATTAATATTACACTTACACTTGAACCTATTCTAAAGTCTCAGAACAATGGACTTATTCATTTCTTTGATAATTTATGTGCTTGTTTTATACCTTCCTGGGGGATATTAGTATACTTATTTTAATATCTTCCTAGGGTTTCAGTAATATATTTTTATTTCTTCCCAGGGGTGGAGTAATATTACTAGACCCAAAAGAAAAAGTATACGTGCTTGGCCCAGCCAAGGCTGCAGGATCTGGATTACTGGCTGATCCATTTTTGGTCTGGCCTCAGGACTCATCATCAGGCTGAGTTAACTCCTGGTGTTACTACAATACAATTTTTAAAGTCACACCTTCACTTAGGTTTTATTTTTTTACAACCTGGTGTCTTTCAGGAAATGATGTACTTTTAAAATCTCACTTGGCCCAAGTTACAAAATCTTGCAAGGCCCTATCAGTATGATATATTGACTTGGTCTGCTACCTTTTTAAAGAATTACATATTCCTTACTGATGTTTTATTAAAATGAGCAGGGCCATCTAGTGGTTTCATTTCCTGTGAGATGAGACATTGTGTGTGCGTAATATACTCTTTCTCTTTGGGACATGTGACTAATTCCTCTGTTTGGAAGACCCTTGCTATGGACAAAATGTTGTGTTCCCCCCAAATGTATATGCTGAGATTCTAACCCCAATATGATGAGATTAGGAGGTAGGGGCCTTTGGGGGTGATTAAATTATAACTGTTCTCATGAATGGGATTAGTGCCCAGGTAAAAGCAAACCCAGAGGTTTATTCATCCCCAGCACCATGTGAGGACACAGCAAGAAGGTGCCATCTATGAGAAACAGGCCCTCATCAGACACTAAATCTGCTTGCACCTTGATCTTTGTCTTCCCAGCCTCTGGAACTTTGAGAAATCGGTATTTGTTGTTTATAAGCCACCCAATCTATGGCATTTTGTTATAGCAGCCCAAATGCACTAAGACAACCCTGTTGGATCTTTCTTCTACTTGGTAATTTTGTGTGATCATCTATCTTGATTAAATATGGAATTTTTTGTTGCTTAAATTATCATATGTTAATCCCAGTACCAACCAATTCAGTCCTCCCTTCTGAAGGAGGTTACTTGGTTCCATAATTTTATTTTTTCCTCAGAAATAAATATGTGCATATATATCTTTTATAAGAAAGTAATTCAATAGGAGAAATAAAATCGCCATATATAAACAATGTTCACTTGTTAAAATCCATTAACAAAAAAAACATTCATAATTGGTTACCTATTTTTTATTACAACCATATTTTTGTACTAATTATGTCAATTGTTGAGTATAATTATGAATCTGTGGACTTTTATAGACTTAACATGTTCCAAGTGACCATAATAATAATATTTCACGCTAAAATTATCACAGCTTAGTCCATGGAAACCTTGAATTGGATCTTTGGCTTTTTGATATTGTCCCTAACATTTTAAAAATAAGATTTTTACTTTCTGGTAATAACAGGATATTCTAGGCTCATTCTGACTTTTTAAAATTTCTCTGAACAAAGAGTCATCTGTCCTCTGTAGAGTTCTGGTTTCTGTTACTTGACAATAGTATTAGAATGGTGGTTATGGGTGGATGCATAAAAAAGGAGACAGGCAAAAGTCCTGCCAAAGCCGTTGACCTACTTGCACTTGAAAATGGGACTTTAAAAAATAAATCATGGTTTCCAAAAATTTTTCAAATTTAAAGATGTATGTATTAGTCCATTCTCACACCGCTATAAAGAACTGCCCAAGACTGGGTAATTTATAAAGAGAAGAGGTTTAATTGACTCATAGTTCCATGTGGCTGGGGAAGCCCCAGGAAACTTATAATCATGGTGGAAGGGGAAGAGGCACTCCTTACATGGCAGCAAGTGAGAGAGAGAGAGTGAAGGAGGAACTGCTGGACACTTATAAAACCGTCTGATCTCGTGAGAACTCACTCACTATCACAAGAACAGCATGGGGTGTCGACACTGCCCATGATCCAATCACCTCTCACCCAGTCTCTCACTTGGCATGTGGGTATTATGGGGATTGCAATTCAAGATTTGGGTGGGGACACAAAGCCATATCAATGTTATATTGCTGAACTCTACTTTCCTTACAGTAAATGGTATTATCTGATACTAAGACTTTCTCCCCAGTAATAGCAGCCAGGTTAATAAACATATATGCCCCTAACACAGTCCAAGTACTATCTCTGCTTTGAGGGCTGCAGGATAGCATGAGATAAGCTGGATATAGCATGTTCCTCTTTTCTCCTTGTCATAAGGCCTTAGCTGTTCCTTGTCAGAATAGCTTACATGCCTTGCCACATAATACCACTGGAAATAACTTTGTAGAGATTGAGATTAATAGAGGCATTTTTTTTTTAACGGCCATGAAGGTCTTGGAAGATGAGGACAAAAAGAAAGACTGAAATCTGCAGACATTCAGACACAAAGGGACAAAACGATGACATCCAGAGAATAATGGAATGAGAGGGAGGGAGTTGTGTTTTCATGATGAGAAATGTGTGGGAGAGTAAGCACTGAGGGGATGGAAGAGAAGATAGCAAGAGGGCTACAGAGAGATTTGGGACAAAAAACAAAGGGCGAGATGACAGATTTGGAGAAAATGATTGATGTTGAGAGAGGATTTGCAGCAAAATATGAGAAGATATGAAAAAACAATGTGGGGAGACTAAAGGAAGAAAAGTGGACAGAAAGAAGAGAAAAAAAGAGAGCGAGATGCTTACATAGTTTCTGTTTGGGACAATAAATACAAGCTGTAAATTCACTGACTGAAACAACCAGCTAGATTTGAATGGTTTTAGCTGAACTCAAATCCATTATGTAGGATATAGACTAATTAAGGTCTGAGCTCTGTGGGATTAGGGACATATTTCCATTTTCTCTTTTGCTTGGCTCTGCTGGGTATCAATCATCAGGCTCATGTTTGGCTGCAGCATCTTCAAGTCCATCTCATTGGTCATTGTAGAGTAACAGGCTATGTAAGTTCAGCTACTACACCTCACTTCCCACCAACCGTGGTGCCGATGACCTCTGCATTCTTACATTCCATGCTGGGATTAGCTGAAAGTCAAAGGTCTTGCTTGCCACACACATGGTTGATGAGTTCTATCATGTTACCATCTCCATCACTGTCAGCAGTCTATTCCACAGGGTGGAAGTCAGAAACAGGAATCTTACTAATACTTAAAGCCTTCAGTCTGCATCACAGTCTTATGAAATGCTTGGCTACTGGTCACCTTCTCTTCCCATACAGCAATTCATGTTCAGCTGGACACATGAGTAGTGATTAACATAGAAGTGTTGGAAGAATGACTTCCCAAATCTGCTACTCCAATGTTGGCTTGGGAAGAACGGCATAGGCCTTGTACATTTAAAAATGTGTAAAGGTAGCATTTTCAAAGCTGATTGCAAAATTTCTTTGGCTTTTTCTTCTGGTTCTCTTGTTGCAAATTGTTAATTTGTTAATTGAGACTTGTATCACTGGGGCCCCACCCAAAGTGAGACTTGTATCACTTTCTCATGGTGGAGAGTCTAATGTGGACTCCTTTCCAGATTTCAGGGAGAGGAAAAAGGAGTAATGGGTCCAGGGTCAGCATCTTCCTAAGCATTGGACCCACAACTTAGTATGCAGAAGACTCATCTGGGAGCCTGTTAAAAATGCTGAGACCCACCCACAGAGATTGGGTCTGAGGAAATGGAATGGAGGCAGGCAACCAGACTGTAAGATTCCCACAAGTGGTGCTGAGATAGGTGTCCCAAGGTCATTCTTTTTTTAAAACATGAGTTTTATTATTATTTTTTATTGACATATAATAATTGCACATATTTATGGGGTCTAGTGTTACATTTGAATACATGCATTGAAACATGTATACAGCGTAACTAGCATATTACTCAGGCCATTCTTTGAGAAATGTTTCCCAGGATAATGACAGTAGGTCTTTGCTTACAAGGTGTCTTGCCAGTCCTAAAACCACCTGTGTGATGATCCCCCGCTTGTGACAGGCACAGATGCATCTAAGTTTTCCTCTCAGACCACATTTCTTACTGTCACCATGGTCAACATCAGTTCTCAAGACAGACACCTGATCACTATTAAACTTCACCTGCATCGCTAATGTAGACTCTTCATGAGCCCCACACGTTATTTAATATAGGTGGTCCTATCTTTTACTGCACAATGAGTCCCTGTATATCTGCTAAGAATCCAAAAGTTGAAGAGGAAAATTTATGTGTTATGGAAGACTTTCATTTCCAGAGAGCCAAAACAAAAAAAAAAAGATAAAATCCATAGTAACGTGTCCTGCCTTTTGGATTCCATCTTTGATGATATATTTCCAGCATTTTGTACATGTTCTTTACATTTTGGTCTTTTCTTGCTCTTTATGGCACTTTCACCATGTTTAATGATATCCATCTTTGACTCTATTGTAGTACCTGTGAGGTTTCACTTCTTATCACCAGTATCAGATTTACTTTTTTTTTTTCTACTCTCTGTGCTGTGCACACATGGTGATGCTTACAAGACTGAACAGTTGGCTGCCAGGCAGAGCCACAATGGAGTAGCTCAGAATGTTCTTTGATGGCTGGCTTATAAAAGCCTGACCTTCACATCTGGGAGGTGCATAGGACTCAAAACTGCAGGATGTAAGGATGTTAAAAGTCAGAAGTTGAGAATCGTCTCTGAAATAGGAATCCAGCTTAAATGAAACTAATTTGTCTAGGCAAAACCCAAGATAAAGCTTTATTACTCATTCAGATATTTTTCTTTTGGGGAGGTTGGGAGGGGAGACAGAATCTTACTCTGTCACCCATGCTGGAGTGTGGTGGCACGATCTCAGCTCACTGTAGCCTCCACCTTTCAGATTCAAGCAATTCTTGTGCCTCAGCCTCCCAAGTAGTTGGGATTACAGGCACGCACCACCATTTCCAGCTAATTTTTGTATTTTTAGTAGAGACAGGGTTTCACCATTTTGGCCAGGCTGGTCTCGAACTTCTGGCCTCAAGTGATCTGCCCACCTCGGCCTCTCAAAGTGCTGGGATTTTGGGTGTGAGCCACCATGCCTGGCCTCATCCAGATATTTTTCTAAGTGCTGGAGATATAGCCATGAACGAAGGAGACAGACATGGGTAGGGAACTTACATACTGGAGGATGAGACAGGTAGGTAGGAGGGAAATTACAAATAAACTCTGTGAAAGATGCTCAGGATATTAATTAAGAAATGCATTCGGAAAACAAAAAACAAAAACCAGCTCTTAAAAATTAAAATTATAATAGCAAAAAATTAAAAATTCAACATGGGAACTTTCTGCTTTTAGTAATGGAGGACTATGTTATTTGAATTAACTATGTCACTGGATAAAAATTTTAAACAGTTAGATAAAATATATTAAAACTTTAAAATCATCGAAGACAAAACATGACTGTAAGGAATTATAAAGTCAAAGTAAAGTCAAAATGTGAATCCAGAAAGGTAAAAGAGCACGGAAGACACATTGACCCTCTGATGCTTGCCAGTCCTGGAAAACTAGGACTTTTGTTTTGATAACATCACAGAGAGATGGAAACAGAACTAAGAATCCAACAACCATAAAATTAAATTTCAAGCCCTGAACTCGGGTTTAAGATGGTCCCATACTAGTAGTGACCCCATAGTAGACTTTACTATATGATTGTTATATTCTAATGAAACTTTTTTGAAAAATAAAGGTGAAATAAAGACATTTTCAGATTTAAAAAACCTGGCTGGGCACGGTGGCTCAAGCATGTAATCTCAGCACTTTGGGAGGCCAAGGTGGGCGAATCACGAGGTCAGGAGTTCGAGACCAGCCTGGCTAACATGGTGAAACACATCTCCACTAAAAATACAAAAAAATTTAGCCAGGCATGGTGGTGCATGCCTGTAGTCGCAGCTACTCGGGAGGCTGAGGCAGGAGAATCACATGAACATGGGAGGTGGAGGTTGCAGTGAGCCCAGATTGTGCTGCTGCACTCCAGCTTGGGCAACAGAGTGAGACTTCGTCTCAAAAAAAAAAAAAAAAAAAACCAAAAAACCTTAGAGAGTTCTCCATCACAAGGACAGCACTAAACATTTCTAAAGGCTATGTAATATTTAGATTATAAAAGAGTGATTCCAGAAGGAAGTTCCGAGTTATAAGAAGGAATGAAGAGCAAAATATGTGGTGAATATATGAGGAGCTCTAAATGATTACTGACTTAAAAAAAACAATAATATCCAATGGGATTGAAATATATTGGATTAAAATATACATTAATAATGCCATATAGCCTTTCCGCCCCTAGCGTTGCTGGGCCTGCAGGTCTCTGTCGAGCTGCCGACGCGGGTCTTTTATTCTGCAGGATGGGGTTTGTTAAAGTTGTTAAGAATAAGGCCTACTTTAAGAGATACCAAATCAGTATAGTATTGGTATAAAAACAAACATATAAACTAATGGAACAGAATACAGAATCCAGAAATAAATTCACATATTCACAGCCAACTGATTTTTGACAAAGGTACCAAAAACATACATTGAGGAAAGGACACCCTTTTCAATAATAGTGCTGGGAGAACTAAATAGCCATATGCAGAATAAAATTAGACCCCCTACCTATCACCAAATATAAAAATCAACATAAAATGGAGTAAAGACTTAAACATGAAACAAAAAACTTTAAAAATAAGAGAAGTGCCTCACGACATTGATCTTGGAAACAATGTTATGTGTAAGACCTTAAAAACATAAACAACAAAAGCAAAAATTGACAAATGGTATTACATAAACTAAAAATCTTCCATACAACAAAGGAAACAACAGAGGGAAGAGACAACTGTAGAAAGGAAGAAAATATTTGCAAACTATTCATCCAACAAGGAACTAATATTCAGAATATGAAAGGAACTCAGACAACAGGAAAAAAAATCCAATCAAAAAGTGGGCAAAGGAAATAAATAGATATTTCTCAAAAGAAGACATACAAATGTCCAAAAATGTATTTTAAAATGTTCAACCTCCACTAGTCATCAGGGAAATGCAAATCAAAACCACAAGGAGTATCATCTCACCTCAATTAGAATGGCTATTATTACACACACATACACACACACACACACACACACATGCTGGTGAGGATGCAGAGAAAAGGAACTATTATACATTGTTGGTGGGAATTTAAATTAGTACAGCCATTATGGAAAACAGTGTGGGGATGTCTCAAAAAACTAAAGATAGAACTACCACATGATCCAATGACCCCACTGCTGGATTTTTATCCAAAAAAGAGAAAATCAGTGTATCAAAGGAATACCAATAGCTGCACCCTTGTTTATTGCAGCACTACTCACAATAGCTAAGATATGGAATCAACCTAAATGTCCACCAACAGACAAATGAATAAAGAAAATGTGATATATATACACATTGAAATATTATTCAGCCATAAAAAAGAATGAAATCCTGTCATTCACAGCAACAACGATGTGCCTGGAGCACATTATGTTAAGCAAAATAAGTTAGCCACAGAAAGATAAATGCTGCATGTTCTCAATCAGATGTGGGAGCTAAACATTTTTTTAGCTCATGGAAGTCATGAGTAGAATTGTGGGTATTGGAGGCTAGGAAGGCTAGCAGGGAGGGGAACATGGGGAGAGGTTGGTTAACAAATACAAAATTACAGCTAGATGGAAGGAGTAAGTTCTGGTGTTCTACAGCACTGTAGGGTAAATATGGTTAATGATAATTTATTGTATATTTTCAAAAGACTAAAAGAGAATTTTGAATGCTCACAACACAAAGAAATGATAAACGCTGAGGTGATGGAATGCTATTTATCCTGATTACACATTATGTACACGCATAGAAATTCACTCAATATCCCATAAATATATATGATTATTATGTATCAACTGAAAATAAAAATAAAAAATGCCGTATTAAAAAAAGAGAGGGGAAGTAGTTTGAGTTAAAGTGTTCCAAGGTCCTTGTATTTTCCAGAAGGATGATAAAGATATTGATTAACATTAGAAACCAATGTTAATCAATGAGAAGGTAAAGATCTGTGATATAAGTTCTAGGGAAATCATTTATAAAATAAGAAACTGAGTGTATAACTTCTAAATTCATAGAGGGGAAACATGGTTAAAAAATACCCAGTAATTTTAAAAAAGTAATTGAAGGGAAAAAAGAAGTAAAACAAAACATGGAATAGGTGGCACAAGTAAAAATACATATCAAAATGTTTAATTTAAACTCAGTTGATTTTGTTCTAAAAAACTAATTTCAACTTTTAAAAGGCAAGATTGTTGAATTGGATACAAATATAAATTTAAATTATATATTATTTAAAAGAAACATATCTACAACATAAGAATATAGAAAGGTGGAAATTAAATCATGCAAAAAGATCTCATTCAAATATTAATTTTAAAAAGTTGGTATACCTATGTTAATATTGAACAAATTAGAATTTAAGGCAAAAAGAATTTTTAGAGATAGAAGACTCATTTCATGTCAAAAACATCAATTCAACAGGAAGATATGTCAGTTTTCAATTTGTATATACCTAATAACAGGCCCTTAATAAATGCATAAAGCAAAAAATAATAGAGTACTAGCAGAAACAGACAAATCCACAGTCTTAGTGGAGATTTGAGTCTTTCAATAATTGATAAGAACAGCCAGAAAAGAAGACAGATGATTTGAACACTATACTTAAGAATTTTCACCTAAATAATATACACAAATGTTATGGTCACCTTTTGGGAATGAGACAGACCCCTCAGTCAAACTTTGGTTCAGATGTTAATACTGATGACACCACACAAACACATACACCAAATAAGCCATGAAATGGTTTATTACTCACATAATGGGGTCAAATACTTGGAAACGGAACAATATACCTATAAGTAACCTCTGAGTTAGGGAAGAAATCACAAGAAAATTTAGGATATATTTCAAAGAATATGGCTTTTCCACTTTTCTTTTAGAAAACAGAGTAGGAGAGAACACAAGGCACAACAGAAAATTTTTACAGACCAATATCACTAATAAACACAGACACAAACACTTTTAAACAAATATTAGCAAATAATACTCAGAAATATGTTAAAGGTTAATATATAATTACATTATCCTAGTAATGCAAGGTTGGTTTAACATTTGAAAATCAATCAATGTAATCAATAACATAAGAATAAGGGAGAAGGACTATATGATTATTTCAATAGACGTAGAAAAATATCTGATAAAAGCCAATATTCTTTCATTCATGATAAAAAATTATCAGCGAAGGCCGAGATGGGCGGATCATGAGGTCAGGAGATCGAGACCATCCTGACTAACACGGTGAAACCCCCTCTCTACTAAAAATACAAAAATTAGCCGGTTGTGGTGGCAGGCGCCTGTAGTCCCAGCCACACGGGAGGCTGAGGCAGGAGAATGGCGTGAACCCGGGAGGCGGAGCTTGCAGTGAGTGGAGATCGCGCCACTGTACTCCAGCCTGGGAGACAGAGCGAGACTCCATCTCAAAAAAAAAAAAAATTATCAGCGAAGTAGGAATAATAGGAAACTTTCTCAGCCTGATAAAGGCTATCTGTGAAAACCCTACAGCTGGCTGAGTATGGTGGCTCATGCCTGTAATCCCAGCACTTTCAAAGGCTGAGGTGAGTGGACTGCTTGAGCCCAGGAGTTCAAGACCAGCCTGGGAAACATGGTGAAACCCCATCTCTACTAAAAATACAAAAATTAGCTGGGCATGGTGGTGTGTGCCTGTTGTCCCAACTACTTGGGAGGCTGAGGTGGGAGGATCCCTTGATCCCAGTAGACAGAGGCTAGAGTGAGCCATGATTGCACTACTGTACTCCAGCCAGAGCAACAGAGTGAGACTCTGTCAAAAAAAAAAAAAAAGAAAAAAAGAAAAAGAAAAAAGAAAAAGAAATAAAGAGAGAAAGAAAAGAAAAATTAAAACCTACAGGTAAACTTATAATTGAACATTTTCACTCTAAGATTAGGGAAAGAGACAAAGGACAATAATGACCACTCCTACCACTTTTTTAAAAGACATCGAACTGGCAGTCCTAGCCTGTGCAATGAGGCGAGAAAAAGAAACAAAATGTATACAGACTGGAAAGGAAGATGTAACACCATCTTTATTTGTAGAAAAAATGATTTTATCTGTGTGGAAAATCCTAAGCAATTAATATTGCATGTTTATAGAATACAAATGCATAAAGTCATTATGGTAAATTCTCATTATTTATGGTGAATATGGTCTCTAAAGTTGTCCTGAACATAAAATTAGTGAATACTACTGAACATTTGCTCTGATGGGAAATATAGGTTTAAGTTCCTGTGAGACTCTGGAACAATATTTTTAGTCAACTAATACTTAACCTTGTTATATGTGTGTTTCTGTTTAACGGCATCATGAAAAAATATATATATATATAAAATTGATTTATCAACATCAAACTCATGGCCAACAGCACTGTAACTCATGCCTCAACAAAGCTTATCTAACACATGTCATTCCTCTGTGATATCAGGCACATCACCACCTTCTTATGCTTGGGAGCATTAGAGAGCACTTCAGGCCTACCCCTGGGCGGCACTGTAAAGAGCAAAGTCAAAAAGCACAAAATGCACAAAAAGCACAAAAAGCAACAAAAAGCACAAAATGCAATAAACATGGCATTAAATATACTGTGAAAAGGATACTTGTTTACTTTCTGATAACTGAAACAAGAAGGGAGAGTATTGCCTTGATTAACCTCAGCTGGGAACATGTGCACTGGGGGCTCAAATTTGTCATCACTTTGTATATATCCACAAATGAATGTGGGGACTACAAATGAATTTTAGTGAGTAGGCAAATTATACAAAATCTGCAAATAATGAGGATCAACTATATATAAAAGTCAACTGTATTACTATGTATTTGAAAAAAAACTTGGGAATGAAAATTTAAAATAACTTTAAAATAGCAAAAAATATAAAATGCTTAGGAATAAATCTGCTTCAGAATAAAATTTAAACTGAAACCTACTAAATTTTGCTTTAAAAATGATCTAAATGAATGAAGAGCTATCCCATGTTCATGGATTGGAAGATCTTCTCCAATTCATCTATAAATTTAATATAATCCCACTAAAAATCCTAAAAGTCATTTTAAAAATAAATTGCCAAGCTGATTCTAAAATGTATATGGAAATGCAAAGACCTAGACTCACTAAAACAATTAAAACAATTTTGTAAAACAACAAAATTTGAGGGGTTATATTACCTGTCTCCAAGGCTTACATAGAGCTACAGCAATCAAAACTGTGCAGTAAAATTTGTGTAAAAATAGAAAAAATAAATAAATGAAATAGAACAGTAAGTCTAGAAAGAGACCTGCACATACATTGGTCAATTAATTTTCCAAAAATAAAATTGCCAAAGCAATTCAATGGGGAAAAAAGCCACTTTTTGCACCAAATTTTGCTGGAATGCTGGGTTTCTATAGAGAAAAGAAAATGAAGTTGTATCTCTACCTCAAACCATTCACAAAAATTAATTCAAGAAGAATTATGGTCGTGAATGTAATAACTATAAAGCTTCTAGAAGAAAGTAGAGGAGAATATCTTTGCAAACTTGGGGCAGGAAAACTGTTTTAGAGAGATTATAAAAGGCACTTGACATAGAAAATTGATAAATTGGACTTTCTCATAATTCAAAACAAAAGCATTGTATCTAGTATGTATAAAGAACTTACATGTATCAATAATAAAAAGACAATTCAAGTTAGAAAAGTGGGCAACAGATCTGAACATTTACTTCATAAAATAAGATATAAAAATGACCAAAAGACACATAAAAATGTGATCAATATCATTACACATCAAGGAAAATAAAATTAAAGCAACAACCTGAAGAGGCCACACTAGAATAGCTGAAAATTAAAAAGTTCAAAACAACAGATGTTGGCACATATGTGGAGCTACCAGAACTCTCTATACATTGATGGAAGGAGTGTAAAATTGTACAATCACTATTATAAAAAATTAATGGCAGTTTCTTATGAAGTTAAACTTCAACTATTCTGACTCAGCAGCTCCACTGCACAAAAGGATTTGTACAAACATGTCTTCAATCACAAGAGCCCCAAATTGGAAACAACTCAATAGAATGGATAAGAAAACCATGATACATTTATACTAAGAAATAAAAAATTACTGATACATGAAACAATATGAATGATTCTCAAAAACATTATGTTGGGTAAAACAAGTCAGACACAAAAGAGTACCTATTATATGCTCCCATTTACAGAAAGTTCCAGAACAGACAAAACTAATCAATGGTGAAAGAAATTAGAACAATACTTGCTTATAGGGGATGGCCAAGGATTGACTAAGAAAACTTTTCTGAAGTGATTAAAATGTTGGAATTCTTAATTGGGATGTTGATATTTTCAAAATTCATCAAATTATACACTTATGTGCATTTCTCCATATGTAAACTTTATCTTTAAAAAAAAATCCTTGAAAGATCTCTTCTGTACACAAAAAGCCACTTCCAAGTACACACACATACACACACACACACACAGAGGCTCACTAACACATTAGATTGTAAAAAACGGAAGTCCTAATTGTTAGTGAATATATGGAACAACTGGAAGTTGTATTCTCTACTTGTGGGAGTGTAAACTGATACGAATCACTTTAGAAAGCAATTTGACAATATTTAATGCAGTTGAATGTGTCCATATGGCTCAGCAATTCCACAGTTAATTGCGTACTCCTAAAGCACGCATGTGAACAGGCATATTCAATGCAGCATTGTCTGTACTAGTTTTAAACTAGAAATCTCCTGATGCCCACCAACAGGAAAACAGATACATAAATCACTCATGAGCTGTACAACCCAATATCAAATAGCAGCAAAAATGAAAGAAGTGGAACTACTCCCATCAATGAGTATAATCCTCAGGAACATAATATTGAGTGAAAAAATGCAGAAGAATACATATTGCATGGCCCCATTTATATAAAATTAGAAAATATAAAAACTTAATTCAATAAGCTCCCTATGCATTTATGCATAAATAGGAACAGCCAGAAAATATGAATGAGGCCAGGTGTGGTGGCTCATGCCTGTAATCCCGGCACTTTAGGAGGCAGAGGCGGGTGGATCACAAGGTTAGGAGATTGAGACCATCCTGGATAACATGGTGAAACCCCGTCTCTACTAAAAATACAAAACTTAGCTGGGCATGGTTGTGTGCTCCTGTAATCCCAGCTACTTAGGAGGCTGAGGCAGGAGAATCGCTTGAACCTGAGAGGCAGAGGTTTCAGTGAGCCAAGATCATGCCACTGTACTCCAGCCTGGCAATAGAGCAAGACTTCGTATCAAAAAAAAAAAAAAAAAAAAAAAAAAGAAGAAGAAGAAGAATATGCATGAATAAGCACAAAATTCAGAATAGTGGTTACCTGGAGGGAGGGAAAGAAGGTGCACAGGGGCTCCACGTCTACTTGTAATGTTTGATTTTTAAGATCTGAAGCAAATGTGGAAAAATATTAAGATGTTATGCTTGGTGGTAGATACAGGGCATTTATTTGAGATACGATTCTTCAGGCATTTCTGCACACTGAAATATTTCAAGATAAACAAAGAGAAGAAGTCGACTCTCTGAGGGCTCAGGCTTAGAGGCACTTGTATATGGGATTAATAAATAGTTTCATTGTCTCCTGAAGAGAAATGGCAAACTATTCCACTCCCCAAGGAGTATATTTATTCTTTAGGAGTAATTTATTCTTTGGAGCTTTGAATATACCTTAACTCTTTCCATAAAGGATTTGAGGTATTTTGCAACAAAAGACACATACAATGAATCATGAAAACATACACATAAGTAGAAAATCAGGATCAAATATACTAAACATTCCATCAATACTGGTTAACACAGTTGCTGTGATTAAATTTCAAACTTGGCTCTGAAGTTCTTGGCAACAGTAACCACTCCATCTCCATCTGACCCATAAAAGCAGATTATAAAAACTAACCTTTGTTCTTCAAGATTTAAATAAAATATTTTCCTGAGTAGTCTGTCTTTATTCTATTTTGCATTTTGCCTGCAGCTAACTAGCCAGATTCTCTGTCCCCCTTCTTTCTCTTTTCTTTCCTTTTTAAATTTATTAAATAAACTGTGAGATGGGAGAATAAAGCCCAGGTTTGCCCAAAGAGATGAATAGGATGTTTTTTGGTCTGTCAACAAACTGTTAATGATAGAAAATCATGGAATCAAACCAAGAGAAAATATAGGTGAATCATTAGCTGCTTTCTGAATAAGCAGTAAATTCTGAATTATGATGAATGAAATTACAAAGAAAAACAATAGGAGAAAAACAGAAGGAAAATCACAAAGAAAAACAGAAGGAAAAACTCAGATAAAAATGAAAATAAAAAGGCAAGTACAGACCGGGCGCGGTGGCTCATGCCTGTAACACCAGCACTTTGGGAGGCCGAGACAGGTGTATCACAAGGTCAGGAAATCGAGACAATCCTGGCTAACACGGTGAAACTCCGTCTCTACTAAAAATACAAAATAATTAGCCGGGCATGGTGGCAGGCGCCTGTAGCCCCAGCTAGGCTGAGGCAGGAGAATTGCTTGAACCCGGGAAGCAGAGGTTGCAGTGAGCCAAGATTGTGCCACTGCACTCTAGCCTGGGCGACAGAGTTAGACTCTGTCTCAAAAAAAAAAAAAAAAAAAAAGAAGGAAAAGAAAAGGCAAGTACACTGTGATAATCTTATTTAGCAAGTGAAAGGTTTATTCTCTTAAATATAAAGATAGCATAAACAAGTACTGCTATATGCCAATGACTCCAAATTCTACAATTCTAGCCCATCTACACTTCTCAACTCCCAACTCAAATTCACACCTACTTAACACCTGCACTTGGATATTTAACAACCATCTCAACATATGCTGAGATGTGTGGTATATCTTCTATATATTGTACATGTTGAGATACATTGTGTATTCCATAAGATGGAATTCCTGATTCTTCCTCCCAACAGATGCTCCATTCACAGATTGCTCTCATCTCAGTTGATGGCAACTCAATCTTTTCGGTAGTCCGAGCCAAAAACCTTGGGGCCATCACTGACTAATGTTTCTCATACTCCATATGCAATTCTGTCAGTAAAGCTTGTTGGCTTTATCTTTAAAATACACCCATGATCCAACTACTTTTTGACACCTCTGCCGCTACCACTTTGATCCAAGTCACAATTATCTCTTGCCTAGAACAGGGCAGCACCTTCCCAACTGGTCCCCCTAATTTATTTATTGCCCCCTCCTGAAGTTGATTTTCTACACATTATTGCAATGAATCCAGCTGCCAATATTTTATACTTTAATATGTATATCCTTAAATAATACACAGTATTGTACATGTGTACTTATACATTTATGCTAGTATTTATACTGCACACAATGTCTACAATATGCTTCACATGTAGACACAGTTGAGAAATTCTCATCTTTTATTTCCTATTCCTCAGCACAATGACAAAACATGAAAGTAGATCAGGAACGACCATGGGCATCAAAATTCTTCCCAGATGCCAGATCCTTAAGACTAACAGTGAATGTGGGTGCTGTTTACTATTTATTGGCTGAAATACCCTTAGGTGTGTTTTTTTTTATCCTCTCTATGCCTCAGTTTTCTAGTGTTCAAATGGGATTACTATCATATATATACCGCAGCGTTAGGAAATTAAATGAGAATGTATATAAAGAGCTGATAATAGTGCAAGACATTGCTCAACGAATCTTTATTGTTAAGATGGTTACTCACTGAAGAGAATATGAATCCCAGTGCATTCCCTGCCCGATCAGGAATAGATCAGGAGCATGGTAGGGCTGCACTGTCTTATGTGCCAGGCCTTCAGTGGAATGATGCTCAGGAAGTGAGGAGCTGATACCAGCACCATCCTCCGACTCAGCAGCACAGTTAACCAGCCTCAGGTCCACCTGCACACGTGGTAACCATCCCCAGGTCTAGCAGCACACTTCACCATCCAGCCACTGTACCAGAACATGGGGTAGAGTATCTCCCTAAATGGGAGTACTGAATGCTTCTGCTTTTGAGGCAAATGCAATTTTGTTTCTGCATAAGATCCCTTTTGGAAAAAAGCAATTCTTCAGCACACATTAGCCTAGAGAGTCTCAGACTGTGGATTTGCAACTCTTCCCCTTCCCTGAAAACCCTGGAAAATTCCAAGTAGAAATGGCAATTTGTTCCCTAGATCACCACTCACTCACAACATAGGACCCTCACTTGATCCCTAACCCAGCAGACCCAGGTCTCCTTGTCTTTTTATCTGGGGATTATCGTCACCCAGGAACTTCAGAAAGCAAAATGAGCTTGGAGGGTAAAACTAGATGGGAGGACCGCCATTGGAAGTTTGAGACCAGACAAAATAAGGATTCAAGAAGTAGAAATCAGTATGGGATAGTGGGAGCAGGTAGGAGCGAAAGGGAACTCAGGTAGGAAGGAAGGAGAGACGAAAGCTGAGGAATAAAGAGGCTTGGTTTCAGGGACAAGAGAAAGACCCTATTACCAGGCCTGAAGCAGGTCTGGGTAGAGCCAGCAGTGGCTGGGACGGCTTGCTGCCATTTCATTGAATGCTGACTTAGTGTTCCTAAAATTCCCAGGATGGCTGGGCCAAGAAAGCATGTGAGTGTCAAGTCTCTTTAGCATCAGGGATGGGAGGGTTAGGGGAGGAGAGACATGCAGGAAGCTGGACAGAGTATTAAACAGCCAGACCATTCATCTGCAAAGCCTAGAGTGGGAAGACTCCCGAAGAGTCACAAGTTCTTACGTCTTTCCAATCTGGCAGAAGTCCAGAGACAATACACTTTTGGTTCTCCTCTCAATATCACTTTCAAGCTGGGATCTCATTTCTATACCAAACAAGACATAAGCCCCAGGAGAGATAACTGTTTACTAGCCAGATGAGAAATGGTCCATATGTTTCAGTTTGGAGAGGCTAAAGGATCAGAAAGCAAGGCTAATAGCTCCTCTGTCCTAGGGCACCAACCTTTTCAACCTACATCCGAAAGAGTAATAATTAAAGATCAATGTATTGGGTGTTTGCTGTGTGCCAGGCATGACGAGAAATGCTTTACATGTATTGTTTCTTTTGATCCTCATGACTATCTTATGAAGTGTGTGCTATTAGGAGGAAACTGAGGTTACACACTAGTAAGCTGATGGCCTAAGTGCCAAGATGAAAAAACCAGGACAGCCTTTTAAGGCTATGATCAGAAAAATGGTAACCTGTTAAAGTTAAGCACTCCTACTGGGAGAAGAGTAATTAAGAGATCTTAAGGATGTGGGTCTTTCTCAGAACCGCAATAGCAGCTTACCTAGCTTCCTTTCAGGTGTCTCTGCAAGTCTCTGCATGTCTTTGCTGTTGTACATCTTCTAGTCCTGTTTTCCCATATCCTGGTGGTCCTGCTGACATAATAGCTGCTAGGTAAAATCTAAGCAAACTGAAGAATTCAGTTTATTTATTAAGATTGTTTTTCTGAAGTGGCAAAATCTCTAGCTATGGTAATAGGCTCCTACTACCCTTCTCACCAGCATGAATTTGATCTTCAAATGAAATTTTAAAAATTAGAACCCTTCACTCATGCATCCCTAATACTTCTGAGGCACAGGTACACATGCATGTCTATTAAGAGCCCCTGAGAGCTAATAATGGAAGGAAACACCTTGCAGAGAAGCAGACTTACTGATTTGTAACAGCATTTTACAATCACTCAGGATCTCCTAAGACAAAACATTTTCTTCCTATCCCAGTTTTGACTCATTTTTATATTTTCTGTCCATAGTGATTCCCAGGACCTCCTGTGGTTCCCTGAGAATGCATCCCTAGAAGAATGGGGCATCCTCCATATAGGTGAACAGCAGGGACCGTACCTAACTAAAGAGGAACATACAATAAATATGACAATTCTGACTGAATTGAGGCAAACATACTTTATTTTTACTAATTTATTAGTAAGTTTATTCTTCACTCATAAAAAGAACATATATTTGGTTTTGAAATCATGACATAAAATAAAAAGGGAAATAACTGAAAATTATCAGCTAAAAGTAGGTAGATGCAGCTCATGCTGAATCATCAGCAAATACTACGTGCTTTGGGCTGTAGCAGGGCACCAATCAAAGCAAGAACCAAGGATGCAGTGCCACGCCAGCTCTGAAAACTGCTTAGCTCCCAGAGGTTGTTTGGTCATCACACACAGGAAATTAATCCTTCCTTTCTCCTTTCCTTCTTAACTTTTAGCTATGAGAACAGTGGGCAATAATGCTTTAATACTAGTCTTTCTAGTTTATAGGATAGTGTTGTTGTTTTAACATGTATAACCTGCATATTTTCAACCTTCAAAAAATAAAACTGCCAAAATCAACTGTAACTAAAGGCCATCTTTATTTTTGGTCTGTTATCTGCTGTAGGCACAGCTTCATATAGGAATTTTTATTGCGAATTTCTATAACTGCATCCCTAACAAGCTCAATGAACATCTGTGGCCAAAGCTTCTGCAAAGCCTCATTTTTCATGTTGATTTCTGTGGCTTCCTTCACAAGGTCTTCTATATACGTTTTACAGAATTTCTTCTTTTCCTTTATTTCCTGTTTTAAAAAAAGAAAGTTTTGCATTAAATCATAACTAATCCAAAAGTCAAAGCAACAATTAGCGGAACCACAAAAAATGGAAATAATTTATTCTGACCCCCATCCCTCCCCCACCTACTCCTCAGAGCAGGAATTCTTTCCTAGTCACTGCTGACAGAGAGTTCTGCTTCAGTAAAGATAACAACAAGGGCCTCAGTCCTTCTCAGTCTACTCCTACCTCTGTTGGACAGCTCTGCTAGAAAATGTGTTTCTTTACTGGAATTGTTGAATCATAACTACTATTTCTCCTATCTCAGTTCAGGTCATTTAGCTCATACAAGTCAGCTGAATGCAGACTCACAGATTCCTGTGGTAAATGTATCAGGATACAGATAGTGATAATTTCAATTGGTATGATATTAGTTAATATCTATGTAATACTTTAAGTACCTATACTCTGAATTTACCCTCTATTACGGAAAAGCATAAAATGGTACACTACACTGACTTATGCAGCCTTGACCATTTGGAGAAAGTTGGGGGAAAGTGTACAAGGAGGAAGAGTAAACATATATAAACCTGGGATCCAGTACATTGCCTTCTAAAGAAACAGGTCTCCCACTCAACTTCTGGGTCTGGCAGTGTGCAAATGAAAAACCTGGTTCTAAACACAACAGAGGAATTTTGGGGCCAGAGGATATTTGAGCATTGTGCCCCAATTTCATCACAGAGGCTAAAACAAAGTGATTTTGTTTAATGCAAGAGTTTAACATTTATTTTGGCTATTGATACTTCTGGAGAGCATCAAGGCATGATCATGGAAAGTATAATATATATGGAAGAATCAATGTAACACATCAGATAATCAGAATTATAAGGGAAGTAATGCACATCAATGAAGAAGGAAAGTAATAAATATCAATGAGACAATAGATTTAACTACTTGGAAAAGGATCCATTTAAATCTCCAAGTCAAGTTAAAACACCAAAATAATTTCAAGATAAATTAAATGAGTTAAATGTAAAATATCATAGGCCAGGCATGGTAGCTCACATCTGTAATCCCAGCACTTTGGGAGGCCAAGGCAGGAGGATCGCTTAAGGCCAAGAACTCAAGACCAGCCTGGGCAACATAGTGAGACTCCATCTCTACAGAAAAACAAGAATAAAAAATTTAGCCAGGTGTAATAGCACATGCCTACAGTTCCAGGTACTTGGGAGGCTGAGGTGGGAGAATCATTTGAGCCCAGGAGTTCAAGGCTATAGTTTCAGCTATGATCATGCCATTGCACTCCAGCTTGAGTAACAGAGTGAGACCCTGTTTCTAAAAAAAAAAAGAAAAAAAATTTGGCCCGGGGCAGTGGCTCACACCTGTAATCCTAGCACTTTGGGAGGCCAAGGCGGGTGGATCACTTGAGGTCAGGAGTTCGAGACTAGCCTGGCCAGCATGGTGAAACCCCATCTCTACTAAAAACATAAAAATTAGCTAGGGTTGCGGCACACGCCTGTAGTCCCAGCTACACGGGAGGCTGAGGCAGGAGAACTGCTTGAACCTAGGAGACGGAGGTTGCAGTGAGCTGAGGTCATGCCACTGCACTCCACCTGGGTGACAGAGCAAGACTCTGTCTCAAAAAACAAAACAAAACAAACCAACAAAATTCTAAAAATCGCAGATATTGTCATTAAAATTATACCTACGAAGATTTCTAGGAAGTCCTAGCCAGAACGGTCAGGCAAGAGAAAGAAATTAAAAAGCATCTAAATAGGAAAAGAAGTCAAACTATCTCTCTTTGCTGACAATATAATTTCTATACCTAGAAAATCCTAAAGACTCTGCCAAAAGGCTCTTGAATTGAAACAATTTTAGTAAAGCTTCAGGATATAAAATCAATGTACAAAATTTAGTAGCGTTTCTATACACCAACAACATCCAGGCTGAGAGTGAAATCAAGAACACAATCCCACTTACAATAGCCACAAAGACAATGAAATACCTAGGAATACAGCTAACTAAGAAGGTGAAAGATCTCTACAAGGAGAACTACAAAACACTGCTGAAAGAAATCAGAGATGATACAAATAAATGGAAAAACATTCCCTGCTGATGGATTAGAAGAATCAATATCATAAAAATGGCCATATTGCCCAAAGCAATTTACAGTTCAATGCTATTCATATCAAATTCCCAATGTCATTCTTCACAGAATTAGAGAAAAATTCTAAAATTCATATGGAACCAAAAAAGAGCCCAAATAGCCAAAGCAA
>NW_012101998.1:1987309-1988993 GCF_000951045.1 Mandrillus leucophaeus | reverse complement strand
CCAAGAGGCAGAGCTTGCAGTGAGCCAAGATCGCGCCACTGCACTCCAGCCTGGGCGAGTGAGACTCCGTCTCAAAAAGAAAGAGAGAGAGAGAGAGAGAGAGAGAGAGAGAGAGAGAAAGGAAGGAAGGAAGGAAAGGAAGGAAGGAAGGAAGGAGGGAAGGAAGAAAGAAAGAAAGATTGCTTCTGAGTTCTGAGAACATTAGTATGTTTTCCTCCTTTTTAATATGTTTCTTCTTTTTCCCAATGCTTATGATTTTTAAATTTAATTTAATTTAATGTAACTTAATTTATTTTTTGGAGACAGGGTCTCACTCTGATGCCCAGGCTAAAGTGTAGTGGCATGATCTCTGCTCACTGCAACCTCTGCCTCCCAGGCTCAAGCGACCCTACCACCTCACCTTCTTGAGCAGTTGTGACCACAGGCGTGCACCACCACACCCAGCTAATTTTTGTATTTTTTTGTAGAGATGTGGCTTGGCCATGTTGTCTAGGCTGGTCTCAAACTCTTGAACTCAAGAAATCCACCCACCTCAGGCTCCTAAAGAGCTGGGATTATAGGCATGAGCCACCGCACCTGGCCCAAATGCTTATGATTTTTAAAACAAAATATGTTTTAAATTCCTGGTTAATTAATGTAAGTTAATAATAAGTCCAAATTGCACTAACTTTCCTTAACAGAGGCATATTTTAAGAATTTTCTTATGACATATAAGGCACCTCTAAGTAATCACCATTCATGGGTCAACATGCTGATTTGATATAGTCATGTACTAAAACAATAAGTCATAGATTGACCAATCACAGAAGTATGTACAGATTTTGATGTGTGATAAGCAACAAATGGTTCCAGCTGGCTTGTTCTCTGATGAACTTCTCTCACTCTGAAATACTACAATTTGAACCTTAGCCACCTATATATACTAAGTTAGCTTGTTGATGAGAACAGAATGTAGCTGCTCCCTTTTAGCACTCGGTAAATCTGGACTACAGAGGAACTCTTACAAAGAAGGACAAGTGTGAATCACTAGAGATCAGCAACCTTTTAGTTTGCTCATTTTAGAGCAATATTTTACAAGCAATGCATTTACAAGTAGAAAGCATAGAGCACATTTAGTGAATGCTTCTTTTACAGATTTCTAAATTGCTTAAAATAGAATTTTGAATTTAAAAAGACAAAATTCTAGTTAAGATTGGAAGATTTTTTATAATAATTTAGGATAACAAAAATTAAAACAAGTAAATGATATATTTTGTTAAATTATTTACATATTATACAAATGAAAATAATTCTTCATAACTGGCACAGTATAATTTACAGTGCTTTAAAATTTTCTGCTATAGTTACTTCCATTGTTTCTCTAGGAACATGTTGATACAGAATTGTGTCTTCTATAATAATCCTTAATTTAGTAACTGTGTTTGAAAGCATTTTTACTTCATCATTTCTCCTCTCCTCCAAGCCAATTATTCTGCATCTCCTTACAATATATCCTATAACTCTTCAGGTGTCTGCCAGGACAACTCACTCAGCCTGTCCAGGATGATCCCATTGAAAGCATGTTAGAGACACCTCTCTTGCCCTGACCTGTCAAGGAGTTGTTGCTCCTTGGGTAATGCTTTTTCCATTCCCAAATGCTTTCATATACTCATCTCTTTTTGTCTCACAATATCCCTGTGGGATT
>NW_012101998.1:1983363-1985649 GCF_000951045.1 Mandrillus leucophaeus | reverse complement strand
AAAAAAAAAAAAAAAAAAATCAAAGCCAGAGGCATTATGCTACCTGACTTCAAACTATACTATTAAGCCACAGTAACCAAAACAGCTTGGTACTGGTAAAAAACAGACACATAGACCAATGGAACAGAATAGAAAACTCAGAAATAAAGCTGCACACCAAAAACCATCCGATCTTCAACAAGGCTGACAAAAACAAACAATGGGGAAAGGACTCCCTATTCCATAAATGGTGCTGAGATAACTGGCTAGCTATATGCAGAAGACTGAAGCTGGACCTTTCCTATCTTTCACCATATACAAAAATTAAAAGGGATTAAAAATTTAAATGTAAGACCTCAAACTATAAAAATTCTGGAAAACTCTTCTCGATATTGGCCTTTGCAAAGAATTTTTGGCTAAGTCCCCAAAAGTAATTGCAACAAAGACAAAAATGGACAAATGGGACTTAATTAAACTAAAGAGCTTTTGCACAGCAAAAGAAACTATCAAGAGAGCAAACGGACAACCTACAGAATGGGAGAAGATATTTGCAAACTATGTATCTGACAAAGGCTTAATATCCAGAATCTATAGGGAATTTAAATCACCAAGCAAAAACCAAATAACCCCATTTAAAAAATGGGCAAAGGACATGAACAGATACTTCTCAAAGGAAGACATACAAGTGGCCAACAAGGATACGAAAAAGTGCTCAGCATCACTAATTATCAGAGAAATGCAAATCAAAACCGCAGTGAGATACCACCTCACACCAGTCAGAATGGCTATTACTAAAAAGTGAAAAGACAACAGATGCTAGCAAGGCTGTGGAGAAAAAGGAACTCTCATACACTGCTGGTGGGAATATAATTAAATTAGTCTAGCCACTGTGGAAAGCAGTCTGGCGATTCTTAAATAACTTAAAACAGAGCTACCATTTGGCCCAACAACCCCATTACTGGGTATATACTACAAAGAAAATAAATCATTCTACCAAAAAGACACATGCACTCGTATGTTCTTTGCTGCACTATTCACAATAGCAAAGACATGGAATCAACCCAGGTGCCCATCAATGGTAGACTGGATAAACAGAATATAGTATATATACACCATGGAATACTAACTACATAGCCATAACAAAGAGTGAAATCCTGTCCTTTGCAGCAATATAGATGGAACTGGAGGTCATAACCTTAAGCAAATTAATGCAGAAACAGAAAACTAAGTTGCACGTTCTCACTTATAAGTGGGAGCTAAGCACTGAGCACACATGGAAGACAGCAACAACATAAATATGGGAACAATATAGACGCTAGTAGGGGTGTGGGTTAAATAACTACCTATCTGGTACTCTGCTCATTACTAGGGTGACAGGATTCATACTCCAAAACCCAGTGTCACACAATACTCTCATGTAACAAATCTGCACTGTACCCCGTATCTAAAAGATAAAATATTTAAAAGTAAAATAAAATAAAAATAAGAAAGATTCATAATAAGAAAAAATGCTTACATCATAATGTTATGTGAAAAAAATAAAAATGTTCTGATAGGGTTTGGGTTATAGGAATGTATGATTTGTCAAAACTCAGCAATTGTACACCTAAGATTTACATTTCACTATGTAAGTTTTACCTCTAAATGGTAAAATTTACAAAGAAAAATACTCTATAGAATACTGAATTCCAATTAATGAAATGCACGCTAAATTATTTAGGCAGAAGCACACTAATGTCTGCAATCACTGTGAAATGAATTTAAAAAATCCCAAGGTAGACTGATGGAGGGATAGATACATAGATATGTGATAAAGTAAGTACACTGTATAGTACGATGCTAATAGTTGAGTGTAGGTTTTGGATGTATGGATGTTTATTGTAAAATTCTTTCAACTTTGCTGTATGTTTGAAGTTTTTATTAAAAAGTTAGAAAAGAATGCATAAAAACTATTGAAGGAAATATATTGAAGTCTCATTAAGATTGTTTCTGAGTTCTTGGCTCACGCCTGTAATCCCAGCACTTTGGGAGGCTGAGGCGGGTGGATCACGAGGTCTGGAGATTGAGACCATCCTGGTTAACACGGTGAAACCCCATCTCTACTAAAAAAAAACAGAAAAAATTAGCCAGGTGTGGTGGTAGGTGACTGTAGTCCTAGCTACTCAGGAGGCTGAGGCAGGAAATGGAGTGAATCCAAGAGGCAGAGCTTGCAGTGAGCCAAGATCGCGCCACTGCACTCCAGCCTGGGCGAGTGAGACTCCGTCTCAAAAAGAAAGAGAGAGAGAGAGAGAGAGAGAGAGAGAGAGA
>NW_012101998.1:1968771-1981848 GCF_000951045.1 Mandrillus leucophaeus | reverse complement strand
TGGGTAATGCTTTTTCCATTCCCAAATGCTTTCATATACTCATCTCTTTTTGTCTCACAATATCCCTGTGGGATTCATAAAGCAAGTATTTTACAAGTTCAATCCTGATGAGATAAACTCTATACAATATTGTTTATATTATTTCATTAAACTACAATTTTGTTGTTATGAAGATGGTTTGGGAAAAAGAAGGTCAACAGTGGGGTTTGTTACAGAGCAATTTTAACTACAATGGTACTTGTATTGGGATTTAATCCATATCTCCATTTTATAAATGGGAAACAAGGTCTATAGAGATTGAGAGATCTGCTCAGGATTAAGCATCTTCTATTAATACTTCCGTAGAGAAAACTCTCTAATCTAGCCCTTGAAGAACTTACAGTCTAGTTGGGAGATGGCCTGCACATATAAAAAGTTAACTAAAAACATAAAACAGTAGATACATGCTGAGTAAAATGTTCAGACAGCAAATTACGAACAGTGCTCAGAAAAGAGAGAGCCCTTTGCAATGGGATGGTCAAGAAAACTTGAGAAAGCACCATGATATATTGTGAACGTGTCCAAGGTCAGAATTAGGACTCCATTCCAGAGGTGGCTCAGTCAATAATTCAACATGACCCTCAGTAACTCATCTGAGTTTCCAGTTTTCCTCATCTAAGAATAGGATTACATTCTTTAAAGTCCCTTTCGGCACTATGATTCTATGTCCATCTTAAATCTTTTTTAGATGAGTCAGGAGAATAGATGGACAACTACCAAGCAACAGATTTATGACATGTATAATGAAAAGGTCTGCTTAACCTGATTTGGAAGAACTTACCTCAATTAATTTTCTCAACAACTCAGGATGTATGGAAGAGAAACTGAGCACTTTGTGCTGCAGTGATTTAAATATTTTTCAAGATGTAAGGAGCATGGTATAAGTGAAGGAATGCTGGGCTGTGAGTCGAGAGAGTGATTAAGGGACTTGAGCAAGGTCTTTCAAGTACTCAGAAGTAGAATCAGGGGCTCAAATCCACATCTCCTGATTGTTAGATTAGTGTTTCTTTCCAAATATTTTGGGGCTTCAGATTCCTTCTTTCCTCTTTAAAATTTCTCAAAGCAGGAGTTAACATTCCCTGTCTTTACTTTCTCTCTTGCCCTGACCCGTCAAGGAGTTGTTGCTCCTTGGGTAATGCTTTTTCCATTCCCAAATGCTTTCATATACTCATCTCTTTTTGTCTCACAATATCCCTGTGGGATTCATAAAGCAAGTATTTTACAGGTTCAATCCTGATGAGATAAACTCTATACAATATGGTTTATATTATTTCATTAAACTAGAATTTTGTTGTTATCAAGATGGTTTGGGAAAAAGGTCAACAGTGGGGTTTGTTACAGAGCAATTTTAACTATAATGGTACTTGTATTAGGATTTAATCCATATCTCCATTTTATAAATGGGAAACAAGGCTTACATGACTGCACTGAAGCTATCTGTTTTTAAAAATCTGCATGCCTGTAGTTTCAGCTACTTGGAAGGACGAGGTAGGAGGATTTATTGTGCCCAGGAGTTCAGGGACAGACTGGGCAATGTAGAGAAAAAAACCACAATCACCTTGGATGACTGTCCAATTTACCAAAACATTTTCCTTTATGGTTTGTGCATCTATGGTGTTAAAAAAATCATAGCCAACCCAATCAAGATCATAAAGATTTTCTCTTCTTATTAAAATAAAAACTTGAAACTTTTGCTTTTAATACTTGGGTTTTTATTTGGTCTGGAGTTAATTTTTTGTTGCATGGTGCAAAGAAGGGGTTCAATATGCTTTTCTGATTGAATATCCCATTTCGTCAGTATCATTTATCCCATTAGACTATTTCTTTACAACCACCCTGTTTTAATTGGTAGGTATTTATAATATGCCTTAATATCTAATAGTGCTAGCCTTCTTCTCATTGTTCTTCTTTTTCGGAGTTTTTGTAGCTAATTATGTTTATTTTTCCACATGTACTATAGTATCAACTTGTCAAAAAGCCTCAACAAAAAAGTTTTTGGTATTTTCATTGAGATTAAATGAAATTTTTAAGTTAAGGAAAATTGACATATTTTGCTTGAGATTCTTATCCAAAACATGGTATGTTTTTCCATTTGTATAAATCTTTTGTATGCTTCACTAATGTTTGAAAAGTTTTCTTTTTATAGATCCTGTATATTTATTATTAGGTTATTGTAAGATACATTATCTTTCTGTGTTGCTACTGTGAGTTCGGTTTTTCCTTATATCTTCTTTCTGCTTATTACTTGTAATATGGAAGCTGTTGACTTCTGCTACATTACTGAATTTTCTTATAGCTTTTTATGATTTCTAAATTAATATTCTTGGGATTTCCAGGTATTCAATAATATTATCTGCAAATATAAGTTTACTGCCTTCTTTTCAAGTAACCATTGATTTCCTTCTCTTGTTTCATTGTATTATCTGTATTTAGAAAAATATAATAGTGATATTAGGCATCCTTGCTTGATACTTACTTCAGTGATGCATTGGTATTCTAGTCCTGTCTAACAAATTACCTCAAACTCAGCAGCTTAAAAGAACGTGCATCTATCAGCTCAGTTTCCATGTTTCAGGAACCCAGGCACGGCTTAGCTGGGTATTCTGCTCAGGACTTCATAAAGCTGAAATGAAGGTGTTGGCTAGGTTGTGTTTATTTCTGAAGCTCAGAGTCTTCTTCTAAGTCTAAGTGGTTGTTGGCAGAATTCAGTTCCTTGCAGCTGTGGGAATGAAATCCCTGTTTTCTTGTTGGCTGCTGGTCTGGGGCTGTTCTCAGGTCCTAAAAGCTTCTTGTAGTTCCCTGCCATGTGGGCCTCTCAAAACATGGGGGCTTATTTCTTCAAGGCCAACAGAAAAATCTTTCAGGGAAAGCCTGAATCCTCTTTTTTTTTTTTTTTGAGAAGGAGTCTCACTCTGTTGCCTAGGCTGGAGTGCAGCGGTGTGATCTCAGCTGGCTGCAAGCTTCGCCTCCCAGATTCACGCCGTTCTCCTGCCTCAGCCTCCCAAGTAGCTGGGACTACAGGCGCCTGCCACCACGTCTGGCTAATTTTTTTGTATTTTTAGTAGAGACGGGGTTTCACCGTGTTAGCCAGGATGGTCTCCATCTCCTGACCTCGTGATCCGCCTGCCTCGGCCTCCCAAAGTGCTGGGATTACAGGCGTGAGCCACCGCGCCCGGTCGCTTGAATCCTCTTTTAAAGGACTTGCCGGATTAAGTCAGACTCACTCAGGATGATCTCCCTCTTCATTAACTCAAAGTCAACTGATTAGCGATATTAATCATGTCTGCAAAACCCCTTTACCCTTGCCATATTCCACTGGTTAAAGGCAAGACACGGGTTTTACCTACACCCATGGGAGGGGACTATACAAGGTATTATCCGGATACCGGGGTGTGGGGATCACAGAGGCCACCTTAGTTAGAATTCTGCCTACTACTTATGCTAGTGTTTCCAGAGTTTCCCCATCAAGCATAACACTTACTATCCAATTTCCATTTATCCTATTGATTGAGTTACAAAATTAAGAATAGGTATTGAATTGTGTGAAATTTCTTTTCAATGTCTATAGAAATAATCATGATTTTTCACATTAGATCTATTAATTCACTAATACTGAATTTTTCCTGCCTTTCTAGGATAAACTACTCTTGGGTATAATGTTTGTTATTCATTTAATGTTCTGCTGTATTCTGGCTGACAATATTTTAAAGAGTTTTGCACCAATATTTAAAAATGTATGGTTTGGCTTTTCTTTTCCTATGCAATGCTGGCATTTTTGGAATCAATGTTATGCTGTCTGTATTGAAAACATGGAAGAGTTTTCCTTCTTTTTCAATACTCTCAAACAATTTTAAAATCATTAGAATTCTCTGTTTCTTAAAGAGTTGGTAGATTTTACTGTGAAACTGTTCTTGGTTTAAATGCAGCTCTTTGATGTTTTACTAAATTTCTTTAATGTCAATTGGCATGTTTAGATTTACTAAATATAGTTGGCCCTCCATATCCATGGGTTCTGCATCTGTGGATTCAAACAACTGCAGATTGAAAATTTTTTTTAAAATCACATCTGTACAGACTTTTCTTGTCATTATTCCCTAAACAATACGGTATAACAACTATTTACATGGCATTTGCATTGTAGTATTATAAGTAATCTAGAAATGATTTAAAGTATATGGGAGGATGTGCCTTGGCTACATGCAAATACTATGTACTATGTCATTTTTTATCAGGGACTTGAGCATCTGTGCATTTTGGTATCTGCAGAAGGTCCTGAAACAAATCCCCCATAGATACCAAACACAACTATATACATATTAATTTTTTCACTCATAGAACCAGCTGTATTCAGGAAGGGAAGGAGACATAATCCTGCCACCTTGGCTTTCATTTTCTTCTTTTGGCAACACTGGGAAACCCCTATTGGCCAAATGATTACGTTCAATCTCTTTCGCATTGTTCTCTTACTATCTTTCTGGTCTCATCTTTTAACACTGTCTATCTCAATCTCTGAACTTCCACAACGACGACCTGCTTATAGTTCCTGGCCCTCTCCTTACATGTTTTATACTTCTATGCCTTATTTGCACTGTGCTATTTGCCAGAACTGCCTCTTTCCTGTTTGCAATACAGCTATATTTTATCTTTTAAGACTCATAAACAAAACACTCTGAACCTCTGACCACATAAAACATAACGGTTTAGTTCCCATTTTCCTGGCTAAGTGCTATATTAGGAATAGAACAGGTTGAAATTGTATGATTAAGTAATTATAAGAAAATGGTGTAGAATGAAAGATACGAATTAAAACATCAATGGCCCCAGTAAGGAGAACAAAAACGGAGGTCCTGCTGTGTTCTCTGATGGTCTGGCATGACATGGCTAAGTACCTACAGCAAGCCTATAACCTACTTCTTACACAGATTGGGACCCTTGGTTCTGCTTTGGTCTAGATTTTTGCTACAGATTTACAGTACAGATTTCTTTTGAACATTTTTTTCTTCTGCTGAAATAACAATATTGAAACCTTTGGTTCTTCTTCATTTCAGGGCTCTATTTCTCCCTAATTGCCTGGGTACCTTCTGTCCCCGGCTTTGTAACATAAGGTTGACAAATATTCCAAAACAAAAAAGTTATCTCAACCAAGGGTAAAATGTACAACCCCCAAATCCCAAGCATGTGGGATATATCCTGGCATTAAATCGCAAAGATTAACAGTAGTTTTACCTCTAGCTTTTCACTGTAAAAGTCTCTCGTAGTATAATTTAATGTAGCACGATTTGTGTTTTCTCCTACAAATCTTTTGCTGTCATTATTTTCTTCGTTGATAATACCAGGTTTTTTTCCTTTGGATTCTAGCAGATACCGAAATTGCTTTTTCCTGTAGAAAGACAGTAAAGAGATTTAGAGAGTTACTTATCAGACTTACTAAAACATGTCTATTTTTTGTTGACTTTAGAGGGGAACATATACTTTTTTGAACATATATTTTAATGAGTTTGAGTTTATGATTTATTTGAGTTCAGTTTGGTACTCCAATCTTTCTACTAATTAATCTATTCAATCCCAATTGTTTTATCCATAACTACCAGTCATCATGGAAAATATGTCTCAAGCATTTCTAATGGAAAACACTCTCCTTTAATAAAAATCAATACAAAAATTAATCACAGAGCACAACACAACCCAAAAAGATATAGTAGGTCAAACTTTCAAAGTCTTTATGTCCCATAAAACATGCTAATTACCACTTATAAATCACACAAATGGTTAATAATTCCATTATGCAGTTTGGTAATATTATTCATAGCTAGAAAATGGAATGGGATCTTGGCTCAAGTTTAGGCAAAACCAAAATAACCCAAAAACCAAAAACCTCCAATTGTGAGCATATCATGGGAAGATTCTAGTAGGAGGTTAAATATTGAAACAAGAAGCCTCATTTGATTATGAAGAGGAACATATACAGTGATCACAGTATAACTTACAGAGCCATCAGCCATGATTCATCCTCATGAAGGTGGATTTTTGGCTTCCACCACTTAGGATGTCTCAAAATGATACTACTACTTTACTGTGAACTGTATACTGAAGATTGAGGGCTGAAGAGGAATATAACTTTTTTAAAAATTTATTTTTCTCTGATCTAAAAGTATAACACAATCATTTTAGAGATTTTAGGAAGTACAAATTTGAAAAGTATAAAGAAATGGATAAAAACCACCCATAAGTTTTCATAAATTAATGATGTTCACATTTGAACAGGTAACCTACAGAATGGGAGAACATTTTTGCAACCTATTCATCTGACAAAGGGCTTATCTAGAATCTAGAAAGAACTTAAACAAATTCACAAGAAAAAAAAACAACCCCATCAAAAAGTGGGCAAAGGATACAACAAACACTTCTCAAAAGAAGACATTTATGCAGCCAAAAGACATATGAAAAAATGCTCATCATCACTGGTCATTAGAGAAATGCAAATCAAAACCATGAGATACCATCTCACGCCAGTTAGAGTGGCGATCATTAACAAGTCAGGAAACAACAGATGCTGGAGAGGATGTGGAAGAATAGAAGTTCTTTTACACTGTTGGTAGGAGTGTAAATTAGTTCAACCATTGTGGAAGACAGTGTGGCAATTCCTCAAGGATCTAGAACTAGAAATACCATTTGACCCAGCAATCATTACTGGGTATATACCCAAAGTATTATAAGTCATTCTGTTATAAAGGCACATGCATACATATGTTTATTGCAGCACTATTCACAATGGCAAAGACTTGGAACCAAAATGCCCATCAATCTTAGGCTGAATAAAGAAAATGTGGCACACATACATCATGGAATACTATGCAGCCATAAAAAAGAATGAGTTCATGTCCTTTGTAGGGACATGGATGAAGCTGGAAACCATCATTCTCAGCAAACTAACACAGGAACAGAAAACCAAACATCACATGTTCTCACTCATAAGTGGGAGTTGAACAATGAGAACACATGGACATAGGGAGGGGAACATCACACACCGGCGCCTGTCAGGGGGTGGAGGGCTAGGGGAGGCATACCATTAGGAGAAATACCTAATGTAGGTGATGCGTTGATGGGTGGAGCAAACCACCATGGCACATGTATACCTATGTAACAAAACTGTACATTCTGCACACGTACCCCAGAACTTAAAGTAGAAAAAAAAAAGATCTTTAAAAAAATAATACTAATGTTCACATTTGACATATTTCCTTGCAAACCTTTTCTATACATTTTTGTGAAAAATTAAGATTGTACTAAACATACAACTTTGTATACTGTTTTCACTTAATGCTATATAAGTATTTTCTATATCATTAAAAATTACAATTTTAATACCTGGATAAAAATCAACTGTGATATATATCACAATTTACTTAATCGGTTCCTCTTATAGGATAGTTACATAGTATAATTTTCTCACCTTTGTAAAGAAAAATGTGAATAACATATAAATCTTTATTTCTATTTATTTTATTTTAAGTTCCAGGATACCCGTGCAGGATGTGCAGCTTTGTTACACAGGGAAACATGTATCATGGTGGTTTGCTGCACCTATCAACCCATCACTAGGTATTAAGTCCCACATGCATTAGCTATTTATCCTGATGCTCTCCCTCCTCCTGCCCCCTGGTAGGCCCCAATGTGTGGTGTTCCCCTCCCTGTGACCATATGTTCTCATTGTTCAGCTCCTACTTATAAATGAGAACATGTGGTGTTCGGTTGTCTCTTCCTGTGTTAGTTTGCTGAGGCTAAAGGCTTCCATCTCCATCCATGTCCTTGCAAGGGACATGACCTCATTTCTTTTTATGATTGCATAGTATTCCATGGTATATATGTACCATAATTTCTTTATCCAGTGTATCGCTGATGGGCATTTGGGTTGACTCCATGTCTTTGTTATTGTGAATAGTCTTGCAACAAACATACATGTACATGTTATAATAGAATGGTTTATATTCCTTTGGGTATATATCCACTAATGGAATTTCTGGGTCAAATTGTATTTCTGGTTCCAGGTCTTCGAAGAATCACCACACTGTCCTCCACAATGGTTGAACTAACTTACATTCCCACTAACAGTGTCAAAAAGAGTTCCTATTTCTTCACAGCCTCACCGGCATCTGTTGTGTCTTGATTTTTTAATAATCGCCATTCTGAATGGCATGCGATAGCATTTCATTGTGGTTTCGATTTGCATTTCTCTAATAATCAGTGATGTTGACCTTTTTTTTCATGTGTTTGTTGGCCACATAAACGTCCTCTTTTGAGAAGTGTCTGTTCATGTTCTTTGTCCACTTTTTGATGGGGTTTGTTTTTTTCTTGTAAATTTGTTTAAGTTCCTTGTAGATTCTGGATATTAGGCCTTTGTCAGATGGGTGACTTGCAAAAATTTTCTCCCATTCTGTAGGTTGCCTTGTTTGCTCTGATGATAGTTTCTTTTGCTGTGAGGAAGCTCTTTAATTTGTTTAGATCCCATTTGTCAATTTTTGCTTTTGTTGCAATTACTTTTGACATTTTCATCATGAAATCTTTGCTCATGCCTATGCCCTGAATGGTACTGCCTAGATTTTCTTGTAAGGTTTTTATAGTTTTGGGTTTTACATTTAAGTCTTTAATCTATCTTGAGTTAATTTTTGTGTAAGGTGTAAGGAAGGGGTCCAGTTTCAATTTTCTGCACACGGCTAGCCATTTTTCCCAGCACCATTTATTAAATAGGGAATCCCTTCCCCATTGCTTGTTTTTGTAAAGTTTGTTGAAGATCAGATGGTTGTAGATGTGTGTTCTTATTTCTGAGATTTCTATTCTGTTCCATTGGTGTGTATGTCTATTTTGGTACCAGTACCATGCTGTTTTGGTTACTGTAGCCTTATAGTATAGTTTGAAGTCAGGTAGCTTGATGCCTCCAGCTTTGTTCTTTTGCTTAGGATTGTCTTGGCTATATGCACTTTTTTTTGGTGCCCTGTAAGTTTTAAAGTAGTTTTTTCTAATTCTGTGAAGAATGTCAATGGTAGTTTAATGGAAGTAGCATTGAATCTATAAATTACTTTGTCCAGTATGGCCATTTTCATGATATTGATTCTTCTTATCCATGAGCATGGAATGTTTTTCCATTTGTTTGTGTCCTCTCTGATTTCCTTCAGCAGTGGTTTATAGTTCTCCTTGAAGAGAGAACAAGCAGTTCTCCTTGAAGAAGTCCTTCACTTCCCTTGTTAGCTGTATTCCCAGGTATTTTATTCTCTTTGTAGCAATTGTGAATGGGAGTCCATTCATTATTTGGGTCTCTGCTTATCTAATATTGGTGTGTAGGAATGCTTGTAATTTTTGTATATTGATTTTGTATGCTGAGACTTTGCTGAAAAGTTGCTTATCAGCTTAAGAAGCTTTTGAGCTGAGACAATGGGGTTTTCTAGATATAGGATCATGTCATCTGCAAACAGAGACAGTTTGACTTCCTCTCTTCCTATTTGAATATGCTTTATTTCTTTCTCTTGTCTGATTGCCCTGGCCAGAACTTCCAATACTATGTTGAATAGGAGTGGTGAGAGAGGGCATCCTTATCTTGTGCTGGTTTTCAAGGAGAATACTTCCAGCTTTTGACCATTCAGTATGATATTGGCTATGGGTTTATCATAAATGACTCCTATTATTTTGAGGTACGTTCCATCAATGCTTGGTTTATTGAGCGTTTTTAACATGAAGGGATGTCGAATTTTATTAAAGGTCTTTTCTGCATCTATTGAGATAATCATGTGGTTTTGGTCTTTAGTTCTGTTTATGTGATGAATTACATTTATTGATTTGCCTATCTGAACCAACCTTGCATCCCGGGGATGAAGCCAAAGTGATGGTGTTGAATAAGCTTTTTGATGTGATGCTTGATTTGGTTTGCCAGTATTTGACTGAAGATTTTTGTATTAATGTTCATCAGGAATATTGGCCTGAAGTTTTCTATTTTGTTGTACCTCTGCCAGGTTTTGGTATCAGGATGATAATAGCCTCATAAAATGAGACAGGGAGAAGTCCCTCCTTTTCAATTGTTTGGAATAGTTTTGGAAGAAATAGTACAGAATAGAAGGAGCCAAGAGGGCCGAATAGGAACAGCTCCAGTCTGCAGCTCCCAGCTAGACCAACACAGAAGGCGGGTGATTTCTGCATTTCCAACTAAGGTACCCAGTTCATCTCATTGGGACTGGTTAGTGGGACTGGTTAGGCAGTGGGTCCAACCCACAGAGGGTGAGCAGAAGCAGGGTGGGGCATCACTTCATCCGGGAAGTCCAGGGAGCCAGGGACCTCCCTCCCAGAGCCAAGGGAAGCTGTGAGGGACTGTGCTACCCAGCTGGGTTACTATGCTTTTCCCATGAATTTGCAATCTGCTGATCAGGAGATTCCCTCATGTGCCTCCACCACCAGGGTCCTGAGTTTCAAGCACAAAACTGGGCAGCTGCTTAGGAAGACATTGAGCTAGCTGCGGGAGTATTTTTTCATTCTCCAATGGCACTTGGAACCCCAGTGAGACAGAACCGTTCACTCCCCTGGAAAGGGGTCTGAAGCCAGGAAGCCAAGTGGTCTCACTCAGTGGGTCCCACTCCCACGGAGTCCAGCAGGCTAAGAACCACTGGCTTGAAATTCTCACTGCAAGCACAGTAGGCTGAAGTTGACCTGGGAGGATCAAGCTTGGTGGGGGGAGGGGTGTCCACCATTACTGAGGTTTTAGTTGGTAGTTTTCCCCTGACAGTGCTAAGGAGGCTGGGAGGTCTAGGCTGGGCATGGCAAAGTGACTCTGGCCAGACTGCTTCTCCAGATTCCACCTCACTGGGCAGGGCATCTCTGAAGGAAAGGTAGCAGCCCCATTCAGGGGCTTACAGACAAAATCCCCATCTTCCTGGGATGGAGCACCTGGGGAAGGGGTGGCTGTGGGCACAGCTTCAGCAGATTTAATCGTTCCTGCCTGCCAGCTCTGAAGAAGGCGGCTGATCCTGACAAGAGAGATTCTCCCAGCACAGTGCACAAGCTCTGCTAAGGGAAAGACTGCCTCCTCAAGTGGGGTCCCTGACCCCCATGCCTCCTGAATGAGAGAAACCTCTCAACAGGGGCCAACAGACACCTCATACAGAGGAGTGCTGGCTGGCATTAGGCCAATGCCCCTCTGGGATGAAGCTTCCAGAGGAAGGAGCAGGCAGCAATCTTTGCTGTTCTGCAGCCTCTGCTGGTGATACTCAGGTGAACAGGGTCTGGAGTGGACCTCCAGCAAACTGCAGCAGATATGCAGAAAAGGGGACTGACTGTTAGAAGAAAAACTACAAACAGAAAGCAACAACATCAACATAAAGGATCCCCACATAAAAACCCCATCAAAAGGTCATTAGCCTCAAAGATCAAAGGTAGATAAATCCACAAAGATGAGGAAAATCCTAAAACCAGAACGCCCCTTCTCCAAATGATTGCAACTCCTCCCCAGCAATGGCACAAATCTGGACAGAGAATGAGACTGACAAATTGACAGAAGTAGGCTTCAGAAGATGGGTAATAAACTCCTCTGAGCTAAAGGAGCATAGTCTAACCCAATGTAAGGAAGCTAAGAATCTTGATAAAAGGTTACAGGAATTGCTAAGTATAATAAACAGTTTAGAAAGGAACATAAATGACCTGATGGAGCTGAAAAACATAGCACGAGAACTTCATGAAGCATATATAAGTATCAATAGCTGAATCAATCAAGCAGAAGAAAGCATATCAGAGACTGAAGATTAACTTAACTGAAATAAGGCATGAAGACAAGATTAGAGAAAAAAGAATGAAAAGGAATGAACAAAGCCTCCAAGAAATATGTGACTATGTGAAAAGACCAAACCTACGATTGATTGGTGTACCTGAAAGTGAAGGACAGAATGGAACCAAGTTGGAAAACACACTTCAGAATATTATCCAGGAGAACTTCCCCAACCTAGCAAGACAGGCCAACATTCAAATTGAGAAAATACAGAGAACACCACTAAGATATTCCTTAAGAAGAGCAACCCCAAGACACATAACTGTCAGATTCTCCAAGGATGAAACAAAGGAAAAAATGTTAAGGGCAGCCAGAGAGAAAGGTCAAGTTACACACAAAGGGAAGCCCATCAGACTACCAGTAGATCTCTCTGCAGAACCCTACAAGCCATAAGAGAGTGGGGGCCTATATTCAACATTTTTAAAGAAAAGAATTTTCAACCCAGAATTTCATATCCAGCCAAACTAAGTTTCATAAGTGAAGGAGAAATAAAATCCTTTACAGACAAGCAAATGCTAAGGGATTTTGTCACTACCAGGCCTGACTTACAAGAGCTCCTAAATAAAGCACTAAATATGGAAAGGAAAAATTGGTACCAGCCACTGCAAAAACATACCAAAATATAAAGACCAAAGACACTATGTAGAAACTGCATCAACTAATGTGCAAAATAACCAGCTAGCATCATGATGAGAGGATCAAATTCACACATAACAATATTAACATTAAATGTAAATGGGCTAAATGCCCCAATTAAAATAATCAGACTAGCAAATTGGATAAAGGGTTAAGACCCATTGGTGTGCCGTATTCAGGAGACCTATCTCACTTGCAAAGACACACATACGATCAAAATAAAGGGATGGAGGAATATTTACCAAGAAAATGGAAAGCAAAAAAAGCAGGGGTTGCAATCTTAGTCTCTGATAAAACAGACTTTAAATCAACACAGGTCAAAAAAGACAAAGAAGGGCATTACATAATGGTAAAGGCACCAACACAACAAGAAGAGCTAACTATCCTAAATATGTATGCATCCAATATGGGAACACCCAGATTCATAAAACAACTTCTTAGAGACCTACAAAGGGACTTAGACTCCCACGCAGTAATAGTGGGAGATTTTATTTTATTTATTTATTTATTTATTTTTATTATACTTTAAGTTCTAGGGTACATGTACATAATGTGCAGGTTTGTTACATATGTATACTTGTGCCATGTTGGTGTGCTGC
>NW_012101998.1:1967387-1968721 GCF_000951045.1 Mandrillus leucophaeus | reverse complement strand
GATGTTATGATATTAATTTCTATTGCTTACTTTGTATTCATAATTTTAGAATTCACTATTTAGCTGGACAGCTACTTTTTAACCTATTGCACCTAAACATGTCTGAGCTACAAGACAGTTTTACCATATGCATGCATTTTCTCTGAGTTATATTTTTAAATATATACATTTCTCCTAAATATGGAGGAAATCACTGGCATCAGATGCCAGTCTCAGACAGAAGACCTAAAGCCCATTTCTGGCCTGGAGCTAATTGACTTTGTGACCTACAGTAAGACATAAGTGCTCTGAGTTTGTGTTGCCTCTTTTGTAAAATGAAGGAGTTTGACTTAATCAGTGACATATAGCTTGAAATTTTTTAGAAGAACAGAACTTTTTTAAAAAAAAAGTTAGATACAACCATATTGTATAAAACAGAACAGGTACAAGAAGAGCTAACTTGCTAAAGAAAGGATGGAGGCTCTGAAGCTGTGACTTCATTATCCCTTAATACTGCTATGTCCTCTGTAGTATCTTAGATTTCTATGGGAAATCGTTTAAAAACTATTGTTTATGCGAGAGCCTTGCTAATTTCCTAAAAATTGTGGATACATTATTTTCTCCCATGTATAATTTTCTCACCTTCTATTTATAAAGAAAAAAAGTGTCAGTGTAGTATTTATGTATTTTACTCTATAAGGAGCTAATATAACTTTTGATTTAGTATTATTCATAAAATTGGTTAGCAGTTTATTAAGCTTCTGTATTTCCTCTGGCAATGTTTAATATCTCATAAGCTACACATACTTCAAAGCCATCACCAACACCCTTTTCTCACTGAATAGAATAGTGACTGATGTCATGAAGATTCTTTTATCTCCTTTTGCCTTCCATAATTTGTGCCAGGTACTGTATGAGGTGCTTGATTGGAAATAATAATTCTGAATTTCGATTAAGAGAAATATGAGAAATGTGTGGATTTAATAGGAAAGAAATAACAAAATTGAAAAGGACTTATGAAATGAAGGAAAAAATCTTAAGGGTAGCCAGAGAGAAAGGTCGGGTTACTCACAAAGGGAAACCCATCAGACTAATAGCGAATCTCTCGGCAGAAACTCTACAAGCCAGAAGAGAGTGGGGGCCAATATTCAACATTCTTAAAGAAAAGAATTTTAAACCCAGAATTGCATATCCAGCCAAACTAAGTTTCATAAGTGAAGGAGAAATAAAATCCTTTACAGATAAACAAATGCTTAGAGATTTTGTCACCACCAGGCCTGCCTTACAAGAGACCCTGAAGGAAGCACTAAACATGGAAAGGAACAACCGGTACCAGCCATTGCAAAAACATGCCA
>NW_012101998.1:1963104-1964957 GCF_000951045.1 Mandrillus leucophaeus | reverse complement strand
TTTAAATATATGTGTGGATCTATGCTTAATCTATCAGGTCTTTGGTCAATGAAGTATTCCCCATTTTCTTTCTCTGTGACACAGTGCATGTATTTAATACTCGCAAACTAGCAAGTATAATTGCCTTCAGACATTATTGATATTTTGATCTTGAATTGCAGTGGTTTAAATGTGCAAACTTATGTGATTATACTACATGGGAGAGCATAATTACTGTCATAAAACTTGACTGCTCCTTAAAATACAGAATGATATTACATTTTAATTTAACAACATGGTTACTTGAAAATATATTAATTATGGAAAAGTATGTGTGTGATATGTATTTATCAAATTGGTCTCAAAAAGACAATACAGCAATATTTTTAAATTTATAATATCAGGTACAATGTAACAGTAGCCTAAGTTATTCTTCATTAAGTTATTGTTGAAATAGTGAACATTGTATTTGTTGGGCTTTACTATTGTGATTGATTTTACTATATTTCTTTATTTCTTTTTTTTTTTTTTTGCGACAGAATCTTGCTCTGTCACCCAGGCTGGAGTGCAGTGGTGTGATCTTGGCTCACAGCAAGCTCCGCCTCCCAGGTTCACGCCATTCTCCTGCCTCAGCCTCCCAAGTGGCTGGGGCTACAGTCGCCTGCCACCACACCTGGCTAATTTTTTGTATTTTTAGTAGAGATGGGATTTCACCATGTTAGCCGGGATGGTCTCGATCTCCTGACCTCGTGATCCTCCCACCTCAGCCTCCCAAAGTGCTGGGATTACAGGCCACTGCGCCTGGCCTGATTTCACTATATTTCTTTATTTACAATCTTTCTTCCAGCCTTTTCTCTTGTTAACACGGGGGGTTGTGTTGAAGAATATAAAGTTACAAAGTCAAGGAAGTAGGAAACATTTTTACAAGTATTATGTAGCCATCTTGGTGGGGCTGTGGTGGGGTAGGCTGCAAATGATGCTCCTATTTTTTCTCTGAGTTCAGAACATAAGAATCAGATGGATAGACATCAACATACCAGCTTTATTGCTGACTTATGACAACTCATGGGAAGATGTGGCTCAGATGTGCAGCCACAGTGAGCTTCTGAACATTTCTTCTCAGACTAGGCTCTTACACACTGTTGCAAGTGGAAGAAAGAGATGCTTGACACTGCCACAGGAGCAGGCAGCTTCCTGCAGAGATGACAGTCAATCCAAACTCATGTCACTGTAGGCAGACACACGTTTGCAAAGAGACTCAAAGCCAAACAAATACACTCAATGTGCTTTGCCCAAATTTACTCATTACATAAATCTTCCCTCCTCCCAAGAGGAAAGTAGAGAGAGCATGAGCCCTCACATGGAAACTTGAAGCCAGGGAAATGAAGGCTCACCAATTATTTGTGCATGGGTTTAAGTTATCCTTGAAATTAAGTTCAGATCTTTCTTTGTATGTACCAATTAATGACAAGAGGTTAGATAGAAGTATGCTAGATGGTGAAAAGAAATCTGTTTTGTGTCTTCAATTTTGCTAAAAATAACCCAGAACATGGATAATTCATTTATTAATTGATTTTGGTAAGTCAAGTCCTGTTTGGAGAAAATTAATAGTTTTTCTAAGAATTTTCTCAATATCACCTGGCTTGATAAGGGCTCAAGCCTGTAATCCCAGCACTTCGGGAGGCCGAGACGGGCGGATCACGAGGTCAGCAGATCGAGACCATCCTGGCTAACCTGGTGAAACCCCGTCTCTACTAAAAAATACAAAAAACGAGCCGGGCGAGGTGGCGGGTGCCTGTAGTCCCAGCTACTCGGGAGGCTGAGGCAGGAGAATGGCGTAAACCCGGGAGGCGGAGCTTGCAGTGAGCCGAGAT
>NW_012101998.1:1956222-1960094 GCF_000951045.1 Mandrillus leucophaeus | reverse complement strand
GCTCTGAAATTGAGGCAATAATTAATAGCCTACCAACCAAAAAAAGTCCAGGACCAGATGGATTCACAGCTGAATTCTACCAGAGGTACAAGGAGGAGTTGGTACCAATCTTCACAGTTAAGTTTCTCAGCATAAATGTTCAGCATCAAGTTCATCAATCCCCCTTTTGTTGTGAATTTGGGTCGCTTGAACCCAAGACCCAGAAGCCAACAACTCCCACTGGAGCAAATACCAAGGGAGGCCCTTAACCTGCTCATGGTCACAGCCAGCCCCTGGATGGGCCTTCAGGGATGCCAGCAATGAGCACTGAATCTCACCAGGGCCCCCTATCCTTACTATGACAGTAAGATGATGAAATCCATTTTGGATCCATTACCTGACAGAATCTTATCTCCCCACTCTGAATACAAGCTCCTTCTAGGAAAAATGAATTCTCTATAAAAAGGTGCAATCTGTCAGTTCTAGCACTTTCTACATGACATGGATTTCTTTCTCACATTAATTAATCAAACACACCAAGTACAAAAGCAGACTCTCCCCACGCTCCACATTTCATCATTGTTGTCTGTGGATGGACCCCTGGTGGGAGGGTGGCAATCTCATGGCATCTTCAACCCTGTAGCTTTAGAGTCCTGCATGTAATTGAAATCGGACATCACCCCATGGCTGACTGGGGGGGATTTGAATATCAACAACACCAAAACAAACAAACAAACAAACAAAAAACGCACAATAAAGTTCTGAGATTCTCATGTCTAGTGTGTTTTGTAAAAAGGGACAAGACTTTCCTGAAAAATGTCTACCACTCCTGCAAGCTATCTCTTATACATGACTGATTGGAAACATGAGGTTGTAAATTACTTCAAGCTGGTGGGGCCTGTTCTCAGGGATGCCAATTAGCATGGACTCTGGATTGACAAGGATGAGGCCTTGTGTGAGCTCTCTGCGAAGCTACCAGTGATGAAACTGATCCTCTGAGGCAAAGTCCTTCATCAACGGGATTAGTAGCTACAAGGGCAAGAAAATGAGAATGCTTAGTGAAAAAGAAGAAAAAAAAGGTTTTTTAAGAAAAATCACCTGAGCAAGAGTTTGTTGTTTTGGCAGCTTTAACGATGACGGTTAACAAGCAGCCAGCCACCATGCTGTATTCTTTTCAGCTGCATCTAATCTCACGCCTGCATCTAATACTCATTAATCCTTAACATCTGGTAGCATTTCCACAATTTCCATGGAAGGGGGCATTTTCTCCTCATCTCAGTAATTAACTGTGTGGTACATGCAACTGAAGAGAAAACCTAGCAAGTGCTCAGGATTGACAAGCAGGGTCCTGAGTTACAGGGTCCAAGCTGGGCATGGGGTGGGTACTGTGGTCTGTAGGACACCCAGAGGCAGAAAGGCCTGTTCTCTCCCTGGGCCCCCCAAGGCTGCAGGTCAGCAGCACTGCTCACTGAGCCAACACCAGGAGCTCTCTCTTCATCTAATCAAATGCATTCTTATCACAGGTTTGATATTATTTACAGATACACAATGTATTAGTCTGTTCTCATGCTGCTAATAAAAACATACTTGAGACTGGGTAATTTATAAAGGAAAGAGATTTAATAGACTCACAGCTCCACTGTGAGGCTGGGCAGGCCTCACAATCATGGCGGAAGGCAAAGGGGGACCAAAGTCATGTTTTACATGGCGGGAGGCAAGAGGGCTTGTGCAGGGGAACTCCCATTTATAAAACCATCAGATCTCATGAGATTTATTTATTATCACAAGAACAGCATGAGAAAGACCCACCCCCATGATTCAATTACCTCCCACCAAGTCCTCCCATGACACGTGGGAATTATAGGAGCTAAAATTCAAGATGAGATGTGGGTGGGGACACAGCCAAACTATATCAAATGACATTCCTGCTATTTAATTTTCTCCCTGGAAGCCTAAACCACACAGGCAGTAATCATGTTTAGTGGAGTATCCAAATTAACTGGGATTTGAAGGTTTCCAATGACCTGTGCAGTCTATTAAATACTTATATTAGAATAACTAGAATTATACAGGAAGTTGCAAAAACATTCACAGTCATGTAGGGTGATCTTGGGAGGAAGCAGTACAGAGGCAATAAAAGTTATTCCTACAATGGCCTTCTTGCAATTACTCTGCCTCAGTCATAGCATGTATTTTTAAGAATCCATTTTGCTAGAATTGTACTGATATATTTCTTTGTCAGTGATCTTGTAGCCCCTGTTGGTGCTTACTTCTGGGGAAGGCCTATGGTCTATGTGAACATCGGAAACCTTCTGGGCATGGGCTGTGGCTCAGTGAATGTCATCAGTGCCTGATGCTGGAGACCAGCCTCTACTGAGGCTGTGTGTCATGACTGGCTCCGCCTTCTCTCCCTTTTCTGACCCTTTCTCACCTGAAACAGAGAAAAGCAGAAAAGACACGCCTCCAGGGAAGCAATTTTGGTCACCACTGGGGAAGTTTTGCCAGACTGATGCCTGATTCTGAGAAAGCGGGCACTCCATTTTTGGCTCAGAGCCACAACTGGCCTCCTTCCCTGAATCCCCTGATGAGGGAGACAACTGGGGAGGGATCCGCCTTCCCAGCCAACTGGTCCTGGAAACTGTGCCCTGAACCAGCCCACAAAGCTCCTCACCATCCGAGGGAAATGTTACTCATAATTTTCCACCTTAGGTATGTCTACCTGCTTGTCTGTCTGTGAGACTTAAGACTGTCCTGGGGAGCAGAGGGCTTTGTCATGGCTCACACTGCATCCTGGGATCATGCACAAGGCCTGGCATGTCAGAGGAATGTCGTGGATGTCTTTTTTTTTTTTTTTTTTTTTAAAGATGGAGTCTCACTCTGTCTCCCAGGCTGGAGTGCAGTGGCACGATCTCGGCTCACTGCAATCTCCGCCTCCCCGGTTCTCCTGCCTCAGCCTCCCCAGTAGGACTAATTAGCCTTAAAATTAGCCACCACGCCTGGCTAATTTTTTGTATTCTTAGTAGAGTTGGGGTTTCACTGTGTTAGCCAGGATGGTCTCTATCTCCTGAACTCGTGATCTGCCTGCCTCGGCCTCCCAAAATGCTGGGATTACAGGTGTTGGCCACCGTGCCTGGCCCAGATGTCTTTACAATAAATGAGCAGATGTGTGGGTCTGTAGACTCCCTTACCCTGCATCTTCTGGCCCTCACTTGGGCCTTTTATGATTCTCCTTCCCCTGCATTCCCCATGTGGCATCTGATTTTACCTGGATGAAAACGGCGGGGAAAAAGCAGAAAGCACCATGGGATCTTCTCATGAACTTCTTTGTGCTGGCTCCAACAAACACAAATAGTTCAGAGAGCAGTCCTCACTCCCAGATCTGTGATCACCCACAGGGCACAGGTCTCCCGATCTGCTAAGGTGTGACCCACGCCCAACTAGACTCCACTACAAATTGACCACAGAGAATCAGACACAGAAAGTGGTCTGATTTTTTGCATTTAATTTTCCTTCCCTACTTCCTCCCTTCCTTCCCTCCTTCCTTCTTTCCTTCCCTCCTTCCTTCCTTCCCTCCTTCCTCCCTTCCTTCCTTCCCTCCTTCCTTCCTTCATTCCCTCTTTCCTTCCTTCCTTCCTTTCTTCCCTCCCTCCTTCCTTCCTTCCTTCCTTCCCTCTTTCCTTCCTTCCTTCCTTTCTTCCTTTCCTCCTTCTTTCCTTCCCTTCCCTCCCTCCTTCCCTTCCCTCCCTCCTTCCCTTCCCTCCCTCCTTCCCTCCCTCCTTCCTTCCTTCCCTCCTTCCTCCCTGCCTTCTTTCCCTCTTTCCTTCCTTCCCTCCCTCCTTCCTTCCTTCCTTCCTTCACTCCTTCCCTCCTTCCTTTCTTCCTTCCTTCCTTCC
>NW_012101998.1:1942846-1956052 GCF_000951045.1 Mandrillus leucophaeus | reverse complement strand
CTTCCTTCCTTCCCTCCCTCCCTTCCTCCCTCCCTTCCTCCCTTCCTTCCTTCCATCCATTCTTCCTTCTTTCCTTCCCTCCTCCCTCCCTCCCTTCTTCCCTTCCTCCCTCCCTTCCTCCTTCCCTCCTTCCTTTACTGTTACTGAACCAGTTACCAGATTTCATGGGAAAAAGAGTTGGGTCTCCCCTCATCCTACCAAGTGATTCCAAATTTTACCCACTTAATCTGCTCCAAAACAAGACACTGACCTGCAAGACTTGTGGGGAGAGACCCTCCAGAGGTCGGAGCTTATGGCTATCCTGCACACCCACTGGCTCTGTGGCTCTGAATGTCTCACCCAACCAAGTTTTCTCATTTTTCGAAAGTGAGATGACAGTATGTGCCCTTGTTCCCTCCTGGGTCCCTCTGGGGATCCTAGGAAACCCCACGTGAGGGGCTCTGCAAATGTAAATTCCTACCCAGGGGAGTACTAATTGTTTCTCAGCTGGTAAAGATTTGGAATTTTGTAGTAAATTAGAGGGGAAACTGTTCTGCCACCTTTTTTTCTTTTTTAAATTTAGAGACAGGGTCTCGCTCTGTTGCCCAGGCTGGAGTGCAGAAGCACAAATATCACTCACTGCAGCTGCGAACTCCTGGGCTCAAGCAATCCTCCCACCTCAGCTTCCCGAGTAGCTGGGACAGGTGCATGCCTCCATGCCCAGCTATTTCTTTAAAAATTTTTGTAGAGTTGAGGGTCTCACTATGTTATCCAGGCTGGAATCAAACTCCTGACCTCAATCAATCCTCCCACCTCAGCCTCCCAAGTGTTGGAATTACAGGCATGAACCACGGCACCCAGCCCAGAGAGCTCTTTCTAAAACGTAATTCTACTTATGACATTTCCTAATTAAGACCTATTTATGGGACATGCCTCCCCCAGTCCAAATACAGAGGAAAAAAAATAGATTAAATAGAAACACAGAACACTGAAAGCATAATGAAATTCAAATAACAAGATAAATCTCCCCATGAACCAGAAACAGAGGAGAAACCAAGTCAGTGGGCTCTGCTGGAACCGGGGTCCTGCTAGATGGCTGTTCTGGAAGGAGGCTGTGACAGTCTGCAGTTTGATTCCAGTGGGATAAAGAGGATACAATTACTCCACTGAAGAGTCTGAGACTAGCATCACCCACCAACTCCCACCCCCGCTCCCAATACCCACCCATAAAACAAACTGAAAGCTGTGACTAACTCTTCCCTGGGAGCTAGAGTTTTGAATAAGCTACAAACCTAGGAAGGAAGAAGAAGACAGAAACACAGTGTCCGATCGAGACAGGAAGGAAGCCACAGTATACCCCCAAAGCCACTGTGGGACAGGAGCACTGCAGCACCGCCGGGTTTAGGGCAGGGAGTCCTGAATAGCTGCACAAAGGTGACCACAAAACCCCCAGGAGGGGTGAACACAGAAAGAAACAGAAAGAAGAAAAACAAAAACAAAAGCCTTCCACTCAAAATAAGCCTGCAAAGCAAAATTCCAAAACAGAGGAAGAAATCTAATACTGAGAAAGACAGCCAACAAAATCAACCTTCAAAACAGGAATATGCCTCAGAGGAAATTAAGGGTGTGGATCCAGCTGGCAAAACTTCAAAATAGGTATGTTTAGTCGCCCAATGAGATAAATGAATAACTTGCATTTTAAAAGTGTGAGAAATTAAAATAAAAGCAGATGTAAATGAAAAAAAAAATTAAGGCATTGAGTTTAAAAAAAAAAAAACCCTCAATGAATGATATATGCCCAGATCTGACACAGAGAGAAGCACAGAACTACTAGGAATCTGCCCAGAACACCGTGCAGAAAGATTACATGCATTAACATCCATAGAGAATGATTGAGAGGATTTAAGTGTCCAACAGGAATTCTCCAACAAGGTAACAGACAAAATTGTGAAAAAGCATTATTCAGAATTTAAAAATTTCCAGATTTTAAGAAAGACATGAATCCTTAAATGGACAGTACAACCCAACTACCCATCAGGATAAATAATGGTAAAGCCATTCTCAGAATCGTCACAGTAAAACTGCAGAACGTGAGAAATAAAAGAAAATGTTTATAGCCACCAGAGAGAAAAGACAGATTACCTGCAAAAGAACTGCAGTTAGAACAACACTGGAACTTCTCATGAGCAACAAGAAATGATGGAAGACAATGAAATTATATCTTCAACTTGATAAGAAAAATTTGTAACTCTCAACCTGAAGTTTTATACACAGATAAAGTATCAACTCAAGACTCATGGAGGGGAAATCTGTGTTTAGAAAAATCAAGAGTTAAATACCCATAGACCCTCACTAAGAAAATAATTAAAGGATTATTTCAGGGGGAAAAATAGTAAACTCAGAGATATATGTATATAGAATTTTAAAAGTAAAAGTGATCAGGAAAAAAGGTAAAATGCTTTAGTAAACATGTTTAACTATTAAGTGAAAAAATATTTTTAAAAAAAGAAACTAAAACCAATGCTAAGATGGATACAATATTCCATGGATGGTTGATATGTGCCCATGTCACATTCAGGGGCAGGAAAGAAATACTATGTTAGAAAAATGTACAGCCAAGGGTGTTGGTTAAAAATTTAAAAATAACTGAATAATGGAAACAGAAAAATATACAGCTAAGAAAAATGGAAACACAATGTGTAGCTTCCAAATCCGTACAGATTAAAAGGGGGCACTCTAGAAAACTTTGTCCATCCAATAGAGAGCAGAAAAGTAAAAACAAAAAGGCAGATAAAGATGGTATAAAGAAAATTCAAGCTGGGTGTGGTGGCTTATGCCTGTAATCCCAGCACTTTGGGAGGCCAAGGCAGGGGGATCACTTGATGTCAGGAATTCGAGACCAACCTGGCCAACATGGTGAAACCCTGTCTCCACAAGAAAATACAAAAATTAACTGGACGTGGTGGTGCACGCCTGTAATTCCAGCTACTCAGGAGGCTGAAGGAGGAAAATCACTTGAACCCAGGAGGCAGAGGTTGCAATGAGTCGAGATTGCATCAGTGTACTCCAACCTGGGTTACAGAACGAAGACTCTGTCTCAAAAAAAAAAAAAAAAAGAAAGAAAGAAAAAAATTCAAAATAGGGTGGTAAAGAATGTATTAGTAAGTACATTAAATGTAAAAGGATTTATCCACATACTCAAAGGTACAGATTATCCAATGATTTTAAAAATAGGCCGGGGTGGTGGCTCACACTTACAATCCCAGCACTTTGAGAGGCCAGGGCAGGAGGATCCCCCAGGCTAGAAGACAAAGCAAGACTCCTTCTCTACCAAAAATTAAAAATTAGTTGGGTATGGTGGTACACAGCCGTGTGCTATCTGTTCAGGAAGATGAGGCAGGAGGATAGCTTGAGCTCAGGGTAGGTAGAGGATACTGTGAGCTATGATCACACCACTGCACTCCAACCTGGACAAATAGTAAGACCCTGTTTTTGAAAATAAATAAAATAAAATAAAAACTCCTGCTATATGCTACTTGTATGAGAACATCTAAAACAAAAGATCCTACAGGATTAAAAATAAAGGAGAAACAATATGCCAGGGAAACATATATGTTAAAGACAAACCTATTACAGCAATGTTAATGCCAGACAAAATATGAATTAAGAAAAAATGAGTAAGAAGAGACAGAAGGGGGATAGAAAGAAATGGTTGTATATAATTCTGCACTCAAAGAACTAGCAATATACATTCTTTTTACATCAAATATTTTTTAATAGTGATGTTTTGGGTTACGAAGGAAATCTCAATGAAGATCAAAGATTTAGTAAAACATAAACCACATTTTCTCATCAAAATGTAATCAAATTTTGTAAAAATATGTAAAGATGGCACCAAAAAATGTGTGATTAGAAACATTAAGTGCCCCAAATTAACTCATGAGTACAACAGAAATTCACAATAAAAATGAGTACTATTTAGAACTAAACAATAATAATGAATTAACTACATATAAAATTTTATGAGATGAAGCCACAAAAGTATTTAAGTATAAAATTATAATGTTAAATGTATTAATGTATAAAACATGTAAGATGAAATATAGATAGGTTAAGCATTAAGCATTCAACTAGATGCTTGGTGGGAAGACTATATATAAGAAGGAGAAGGAAATAATAAGGATAAGGAATAATAGCAAACATGTAACATAAGATAATCTAATTTGAAATTATTTGAAAATGATCATGACAAATCACTTGAAAGACTGGTTAAGAAAAAATTAGAAAACACATATTAATAATATTAAGAATAAAAGGAAGCCACGATTATAAGCATAAAAATTTTAATTGAAATAGTTCAATAAACAATTTTATGAAAATAAATTTTTAAACTTCATCAAATAACTTTTTAGAAAATAAAATTAGCAATTGTATTCGCCTGTTCTTGCATTGCTATAAACACTTGAAACTAAACCATTCATGAGAACTCTTCCCCCATGAGCCAATCACCTCCCACCAGGCCCCACCTCCAACAATGGAGATTGTATTTCAACATGAGATTTGGTGGGGACACAGATCCAAACCATATCACCAATATTGACTATAGAAGAAATTTATAACTGAATAAATCAATAATCCATTTTAAAATTACATTAGTAGTCAAATCTTCATCTCTAGGAGTCATCAGACCGAGAGCATTTTAAAGGAGAGTTTTACCAAACATTGGTGGAATAGATAATTTCTCTTTTACTAACTGTTTCTGAGTTGGAAGAGAAGAAAAAAGTACCATTTTGGGGTATTAGTTAAAACCTTGATAACAAAAGAGACAGGATCAATACCATAGAAGAAAGTTACAGATAAATCTTGTGTGTGTACATACATGCAAAAATCCTTAAAATATAATTTTTTAAAAGCAAATCAAATTTATATGTTTGTAAAAGTGATATACCATACAAACCATGTAGTGGATCATTTGAGGTCAGGAGTTCAAGACCAGCCTGGCCAATATGGTGAAACCCTGTCTCTACTAAAAATACAAAAATTAGCTGGGGTAATGGCGGGCGCCTGTAATCCCAGCTACTCGGGAGGCTGGAGAAGGTAAAATCACTTGAACACGGGACGGGGAGGTTGCAGTGAGCCGAGATTGCACCACTGCATTCCAGCCTGGGAAACAGAGCCAGACTCTGTCTCAAAAACAAACAAACAAACAAAAACAAACAAACAAAAAAACTAGATGAAATTCAACATATTTTTATTATTAAAATATATTTGAAAACTAGATAGGAATAGGAAAATTCTTAAACTAAAATACCTCACCACAAATCTACACAAATGTTGCACTTAGGTTTGAAATTTAGAAAATTTTTATTCATGTCAAGAACTTTCTAGTTACCACAATTTGTATTTAACATTATATTGAATGTCCTACTCAATTAAATAGGACAGGAAAAATAAATAGTAAGTGTGAAAATTATAAAGAAAAAGACAAAATTTGCCTTTATTTGTAGCTGCTATAATTTCTCAGAGGAAATCCAAAAGACTAGAGTTATTATTGTAACTCTTTTAATATAGAAATTTTGCAGTAATATAGGTACATTGACAATCTTCAGCTTTGATCCTATAGTTGATATATATATATATGGATTTATAACCAACACAAGTCATTCTTATAATTTATGTCTTAAATAAGAATATATACTTTCAAGTAATTAGGAGGAAAATATAGACTTGGAAGTTTATCTATTATTTTAACTATTTCTTATGTTCTTCTCTCCTTCAGAAAGATCTGATATCATTTCCTTTAAGCATGACAAACTTCCTTTAGCATTTTTATAACTGAAACATTGCTTGAAATTTAGCATTGCTAGTTCTGCTGGCAATAAACTTCGTTTCTTTCATCTGAAAATGTTTTTGTGTTGTTATTACTCCTATTATTGTATCTGGATAAAAAATTCTGGGTTGACAGATTTTTTTGTTTTCTTTCAGCACCTTACATATGTTATTTCACCAACTTCTGGACTCTATTGTTTGATAAAGTCATCAGTCATTTGAATAATTGCTTCCTATATGCCATGTATCATTTTTCTCTGTTTTCAAGACTTTCCCTTCATCTTTGGTTTTCATCAGTTTGACTGTGATGTGCTTAGGCATGTTTTTCTGTCAATTTATCCTACTTGGGATTTACTGAAATTCTTGAATCTGTAAATTTGTATGTTTTATCAAATATGGAAACTTTTCTAGCATTATGACTTTTTTTTTTACTTTTTTTTTTTTTTTTTTGAGATAGAATCTCTGTTGCCCAGAGGAATCACAGCTTACTATAGCCTCAACCTCCCAGGCTCAGGTGATTCTCCCACCTCAGCCTCCTAAGTAGCTGGGACTACAGACATGCGTTGCCATGCCCAGCTAATTTTTTGTATTTTTGGTAGAGACTGGGTCTCGCCATGTTGCCCAGGCCTGGTATTGAACTCCTGAGCTCAAGTGATCCACCCATCTCAGCCTCCCAAATTTCTGCAGTTACAGGTGTGAGCAAACACGCCCAGCACATTGCCTTTCAGTAATGTTTTCTGTCCGTTACTTCTCTCCTCTACTTCTGGGACCCCAGTTATGCATATGTTGGATATCATTATTTCTCCACAGTTCTCTGGGGCTCTGTTCAGTTTTTCTCATCTTTTTTCTCTCTGTTCTTCATATTGCATAATTTCCATTGATTAATCATTAAGATAACTATAATTTTCTGTCATCTCCATTCAATTGTTAAGACTGTCTAGTGAATTTTTAATTTAATATATTTGATTTTTTAGTTCAAAAATTTCCATATTTCTGAGTTCTTATCCTTCTGCTGAAATTTCCTCTGCCTTTGTCAGTTCTGAGCATATTTTCTTTTACAGCATTGAGGATTTTTATAGTTGCTGCTTTATACAGTTTGCCTGATAATTTCAACAGCCAGGAATGGTCTCTGCTGATTTTCTTTCCCTAGAGAATGGGTCACATATGCCTGAATCTTTGCAGTCAAACAATATTGGATTTTATCCTGGACATTGTGAATATTATGTTATGGAATCTCTGGGTTTTATCATTAGTCTTTCAAAGAGTATGGATTGTTTGGGTTTGTTTACAAGGCAATAATATGACTAGACTCAAAGTAAAAACTCTATATGTTTGATAGCAACTCAAATCTCAGTTCACTTCTTGTATTATTAGTTGAGCTTCTCAGAGTCTGCCTCACATATATATGGCTCAAGTGTTAACCAAGATTTGGGCAGAGTTTATACAAACAATTTGGAGATTCCCTTTCTAGCTCTCTGCTATCTGATATTCCTCCTTAACTTTCCAGAGACTGTTGTTGCTTAAATTTTTCCTCTGGTTCTTCATGCCAGAAATACTATGGATTTTCTCTCGGAATTTTAGCTGCCTCACATGCTGCAGAATCCCCTCAGTTGTCTAAAAATGAGACACTCATCTAGAGTCATTGCCTTCTTCCAAGCATCAACTCCCTTTCATAATATTCCTGCTTTGGTTCACCTTCTAGTGCCTTCGAGTGTTGCTTTTGTTTTCTCTTTTTGCTTTATTTAATTTTCCTTTTCTTTTGTTTGTCTGTTCAATGTGTATATAGTTATTAAAGGTGAAAGCTCAGTCTGATCGGAGCTTACTTGGCTATTAGAAGAGGAACCAATATTTTTAAAATCTTACAAATTGTTTGAATGTATAAGAGAGTATAGTAAGGTGCTAGATACAAAGTCAACATCACTTTATTTTACACCAGTAATAGCCACTTAAAATGTAATATAAAATATAATTTTTTAAAATACCACAGAAAATTCCTATCAAAATTAGAAATACCTGGTATTAATCCAACAAACAAAAATATATAAGAGCTTTATAAAAAATAATTATTAACAGACATACAAGAATTTTGGAATAAATGAGAGAGCAACTATATTTATAGACGGAAAAACTCAGAGTAAAGATATGAGTTCTTTAAAAATTAATCTATAAATGTAAAGCCATTCTGATTAAAAGCCCCAAAGAGGTTTTCGTTGACAAGCTGCTCCTTAAGCTCATATGGAGAACAAATATCAAGAGCTAGAACAACAATTTATGATGTAAAATACCAAGACATTACATGTTCTATAGTAATGAAGTCTACAAGTAAACTCATGGAACAGAATAGAGAGTATAGAAAGAGAACCACACATATATGAAAACTAGACATATAGAAAAAGTGACAATGTAAATTAAGGGAAGGAGAAAGGATGAAAAACTCAAATGGTACTAGAATGATTGATTATTCATAAGGAAAATAGAGTAAAATTATACCCATACCCAAAAAAATTTCAGCTGGATTCGAGACCTAAAAGTGAAGTATCAGATTCTTAAAAATTTAGAAAATAATATGAGAAATAACTTAGAATAACATCTTGGGTAATGATTTTTTAAACTAGACAATGAAAAATACAAACCATAAATAAAAACACGACATTCTTTCATTAAATTAAAAGTTAAAGCTTATTGTATGTCAAAAAACATCATAAACAAGATAAATCACCAACCCGAAGTTGTTATTTACCGTGCATACATACCTTTGTTTATTATACTGTATAATTTTCATTATGTTTGAAATACAATATTTCAATACAATCACTTTGAAGATCGTTCCATTGCTGTTCACTTCTCTTAGAAGAAAGACAAAAGCCTTTAGCTGCTCTTCTTCCAGCTGTTTTCTTTCCAGACTCAGCTCTCCACTGTCCATGACGTTTCCTGTCTCGGGGCCTTCACATAAGCTGAGCTATTCTTTCTAATAAAAACACCTGTCTGCCTGTGTCACTTAGTGAACTCCTCCTCCGCCATCATGCTCAAAGGTAATCCTGCCATAATGATTTTTCTTGCCAATCCACCATAACACAAGTTAGTCCCCTGTTACAAAGTCTCACGCACTGTGAACTTCTCTTTCATTGTCATAAACGTTAACATTAATTATGTGCGTATTTTTAAAATGTCTGCTCTGTAAATTTCATGAAAGCAAATAAAATGTCTATACTATTCACCACTTAATCAAGCACAAGGCTTGACACATAGTGTATGCCCAGTTGATGTATTGGGGAAAAACGGACAATAGAGGAAAGAGAAACAGGGAGAAGAAGGGAGGGAAGGAGGAGAGAAGGGAAGAGGAAGGGAGGAAGGAAAGAAGGAAATAAAGGAGGAGAGAGAGGAAAAGGAAGGAAAGAAAGGAAGGAGGAAGAGAAGGAGGAAGGGAAGGAGAGAAGGAGGCAGGGAGGAAGAGTTCTGGTCATTCTGAACAGCTGGTTGGGGATGGTGAGATTGAAGTGGGAGTCCAAAAAAAGTGGAAGAGGAGAGACAAAGATGAAGCAAGATTATACCCAAGATAGCTTCAGTTTCTTAAAATCTACATTGAAAGGAGCTTGGGGGCTGATTTCTATTGGCATTGGCCCTACACTCAATTTTCCAGTGTTCTGTTATCTACAATTTCTGACCCGTAATTATACACATCCATCAGAGACCCAGTTGCAGGAAGTCATGATTAAGAGTTCCTGCTAAATTGGCCCCTTGTGTATTAGTCATTATTTTAACATTCAGTGTAACAACATATTCAACAGTGTATCTGTATATTTAAAAGGGGGAAAGGAGTCATTCTCTGTTAATACCAGGCAGTAGTTCTGCAAATGAAGCAATTAATTTAAATGGATCGGAGTGTTTAAAGATTGGATCCACTAAAACACACACACACACACACACACACACCCTCATCAACACTTTCACACACTAATACTTATGCTCATACTCACACACTCTCACACACACACCATTTAATTTGTTACTAATGCAGTAAATACCTATTAGAAAATAAATCTAAAGAAAGCTATTTTTGAAGGGTGTAAAATTCATTTTGTATTTTGAAATAAGAGGACAAAGGTGATAATGGTGATGATGATGATGATGATAAATGTTGACACAGAATAGTGACTAATATTTAGTGTGTGTTTACTATGTGCCAGGGATTATATTAAGTACTTTACATGCAATAATTATCTTAAGTAATCCTAAGACCTTTTGAAGTAAATACTTTTATTACTCTCTTGTACAGTTGAGAAAAGTAAGGTATTCTTACCCAAAAGTTATCTAACTTTAAAGCCTGTGATATGCCTAGCCACTTGGCTAATTGTCTCACCTGCCCCCACCATATCCCCAAGATTGTGTCACTCATGTACCACATACCACATGCCACAACCATACGCACACACACAGCTCAAACTTCATTTTCACAAATATATAGAGGAAGCCAGATGTAGGAAAACTTTCATTCAAATGTTTACAAATGGAGGCATTCACAGTAAACACAGATCTTCATACTGAATTCCTCAAACTGTAGAATGATTAATCTAATTTCCTCCTCCATGTTTTAATTCTGAACAGATGGCCACACAAACTGTTTAGCCTCCTTGGTTAGTATCTATTTTCCAGACAATTCAAAGTCCCAACAGATGCTTCAGCCTAAATGTCACGAATTTATAAATGAACCTCCCACTCCCGATTTTTTGTACATTAAAAGCACCACACCTGACATAGTTGATGTGTTCATTTTAAAATAAATAAAGTTGAGGTTTTTCATAGCAATAACACATAAAATGACGCTTTCAGTTATGGTGACCATGTGATTGATAAAATAAATGGAGATCCAGCAACCCGTATCTGAGAAAGAAAATAATCTGTTATATTTCCCATGAGAATGTAGAGGCCATCCAGACGGAAATAGCCTGTTTTCTAGGATTGGATAAGAGTTCAAGTGCCTCAAGTGAGCACTGAATGTCCAGAATTCTCAAACAACCTTCGTTACCTTAAAATGCCCAATTTGAAAGGCATGCTGAGCTCAGATGGATTTTAAAAGCAAGGCAGGTATCTGTGTTTGCATATCGAAACAGAAGAGCATAATTGGAATATCTGCAACAAAGAAATAATCGATGCTTGAGGTGACAGATACCCCATTTACCCTGTTGTGATTATTGCACATTGTATGCCTGTATCAAAATATCTCATGCACCCCACAAATATATACACCTACTACATACCCATGAAAATTATTTAAAAATTTTTAAAAGAAATATAAAAGAAAAAAATTAACAGAATTTTAGAAGTAAAAAGGAAGTTTCTTCTTGCCTTAAGTAGAATTGGAACAAACAGAAACTGATATTAAACATGGGATAAAAAGAAATAATTAAATGAAAGAAACATCAAAATATTTCCATGATTTTTAAATAGATATTTTCTCTTGTCTCTCTCTCCTCTACACCCTTACCAGAAAGAAACAAACCCTCATCTGGAGAGAGGGGCAAGTGGGACCATAGTTAACCACCTTCAATTCTCAAATCTCAGATGCAGTGATCAATACTTCCAAGCCAGAGGCAGTGGCTTTACTGTCTAACAAAGAATGGCACTCCCAGAGCCATTTTCTGACAGCTTCTGATGCTCATCACTGTAATATGGAACTCTGCAATAGGACAGGAAGAGTTAGAGAGAGAGACTTAGTCTTCCCTAATCTTCCCCTTTGTTAGCTCCCTCACTTTGGACAAGTTACTAACATGAGTCTCTGCTTCTTTGGCTCTAAAATAAGAGCAACCCTACCTATCTGATAACAAATGGAAATGCCTAGAATAACACTAGGCAGGCACACAGTACACTGTCAACAACAGTGTATAGTTCATGCAAGTAGAGTCAATTCAAGGAATAGAGTTTTGAGAGTCAACAGAGAATATCGTCACAAAATCAATTTTAGAATCAGAAGGAAACCTTTAGATCATTCTAGTATTGTTCCTTCCTGTTTAGGAAGAGGAAACTGAGAATCTTACCATCCATTAGCATCTTTTAATACTTAATGGAAGAACAGACTTAAAAAGATAACCATTAAAAAAAAAGTAGGCTGATTCTTAAAAAAATGGTCCTAATACACAGTAAAGTCCCCAGTGGACAGGGCCAAGCCAAAGCTCAGTATATTTCTAGTGGAAGAATGACTTCATAGAAAGACTTTGCCAATACAAACCTTATAGTTTCTGGTTTCTCAGGAGAACTCAAGGTCAGCCCATTGTTTTTAATGTAGGCGTCTGGCCACTTGGCTCCCACTTAACTGGCACTAAAACAGGGGTTCTTTTTTCCAGTGGCTGATTTCCAGTCCTTCCCGTCAGAGCCCCAGTTATTACAACTATAAATAGAAATGTCATTTATTCCCATTGCTGAATTTTAATCTTTCTAAGTTAGTTCTACTCCCAAGAAGTTAAGAAGTAGAACATGAAGAGAAGCAATGGACATCCGATTTCCTTCTAGGCAGGCCATCAGCCATTGATTAAAGGAATCTATGAGTTGGACCTTATTCCAACCTCCCAGTCCTCGAAGGAATCCCACCTACAACATGAGCAAGCTGGTTATGCCGTCCCAGAATATATCTGAGTTCAGGCATTCTTGGTGTCACAAAGACATTCTTTCCACTTTCCAACGGTCCTGTTTCACAAAAAGATTTATTTTCCTTTTTCCCTAAAATCTGCCTCTCTAGAACTTCTCCCCATAGTTCCTGGTTCTTCCCCTGGAGCTGCAGCTTGTACTCTGATGTATTAATCACAGTTTTTAGTTTTCATATTTTATGATGTTTTGACCTCTTGGAGGACCTAGTTGAGTAAGAGAGACTGACCCCCTCCTCGGGGCTAGCTAATTCCTAAGACGATAAATGACTGGTCTGTGTGAGTGCCTTTCATACACAAACCAGCCAATCCAAAGGCTATACTCCAACCACCTCCTGTATCTAACACATACCAGGCCAATACTTTCCCTGTCCGAAATCAATGCAGGGACAGGTACCAGACAACTAGGGACAGCCACTCTGCCCCTAAACCCACTGGCGTCATTCAAACTAACCAGTCTTAAGCTGTTTCCCCTGCCCTGCCACGCTTGTTCCACAGAAAACACAGTGAAGACTGGCCCATGCTCTCTCCTCACTCCTCTCCACCTCCTGTCCAACACTGGCCTTCCCCCCATGTGACCCTGTGTGGCCTGCCATGCCCTTCCTCTTGGGAAGTAGAAGCAACAAAAATCTTTCCATCACAGCTGCTCAGTCACCTTTATAAATTAAAATCAATGTGTGTTCCAGCAATTTGGGATGCCAAGGCAGGAGAATTGCTTGAGCTCAGAAGTTCAACACCAGCCTGAGCAACATGGCAAGAC
>NW_012101998.1:1939546-1941636 GCF_000951045.1 Mandrillus leucophaeus | reverse complement strand
TGTACATTTTTTAAGTTTTCACATGTACATTTTTAAAGTTTTAACAAAAACTTTCACTCTGTTTCACATGTACATTTGTTAAGCCAAACGTCCCCAATCCTTTCTTGCACAACTGATTGTTTAAATGTTAAAATTCATCATTATCTTGATTAAATGTGCAGTTATCTACAAAGACTAAATAACTTTACTATAGTATTTATTATTGTTATTATTTTAGAGACAGAATCTCACTATGTCGCCCAAGCTGGTATCGAACTCCTGGCCTCAAGCAATCCTTCTGACTTGGACTCCTAAAGTGCTAGACTGCAGACATAAGCCACCATGCTGGCCATGTTTATTATCCATATTTATTATTCTTAATAACAACTATGATGACAGTAATAATAGCTAAAAGGTACTGAGTGCTACTGTGCTAAATATTTGACATGTCCTATCTTATTAAGTTCTATTCTAGGCACTAATATTATCCCATTTTCTAGATAAGAACATTGAGAATTTTAGAGACTAAGTGTAACTAGCTCAAGATTGTACGAATTAGTGTTAGAACAGGGATTCGAATGCAGGCTTAAATGTACATCTTGTTAATTACATCTTATTTTAGTTGTTTATGCTTGGATCTCCCAGTTAAAATTGTAGAATCCCCAATATGATATGTACCCACTCCTGAGGATCTAAATTGTGAGTGCTCAGATACTTGTTTTCATTGGATTCTATGTTAAATTGGTAGTTTCATCAATCTTGTTGGCTATTCCACCTAGGTCTCCACAAGTGTCTTCTTTGTCTTCCCGCAGCCATTAATAAGTATTTCGAAAGATATGAAGCCCTGTAACATTCCCCTGAGAGCCTCTGCTCTTTGCGATAATATTGGTGACTTTTGATATATGGTTGTTCACAAGCTATGGATCTTTCTAACTAGATTTCTTCTTTTGACGTTTCTCCCTACATATAACAAATGCTTCCTGGGTGTCAGCTGTCATTATTGTCACTATTTCCACCTGAACACTCACATGCTACCACGAGAGAGTTTTTCAAATGATTTATTAAGTCATGATTACATCAAGTTTACAGCAATCCATTACTCTAACAGTAATCACTTTATCAAAGAATAAAAAAACAGAGGAAAGGCGTGTGCTTCCTTTTCTTTGTTCACCAATGCAGGCTCAAAAGAATCCACCATTTCCTATTCTGAGCTCTCTCTACTGCGTTTAATAATGTATTACAACCTCAGACTGATGCAGATTATGATTAAATTCACAAGAATAACTTTTCCACCATTCTAATGAAGGCACACTCCAATAGTGCTTTGCAGTTTACAAAATAGTAAATACTCCAATAGTGCTTTGCAATTTACCCACAACAAATCTTACAGAAAATGTGAGGGTATAATGACTCCCCTGCTTAAAGGGGTCATTTACTGTGCCTCCTTGATTCAAAAGAGGAAAGCAATAAAATAGATATTTGCATGCATAAGATTTTACATTCTTTTCAATATTCTTATACCTGCGACTTTTGATCTGGAAAATCTCTCCTAAGGAGATCTGTTAACTGCAGCATTCAACATGGAAAAGATTGCAGAAAGCCTTCCAAGAGCTATAAAAATAGAATTCGTAACATTTGGCTTGTGGGAAGGGCTGTGTGTTTATTAGCTTTAAGGTAGAGTGGTGCGCAGCTGCTCTATGCATTTTCTCACCGGCATGGTTTCAAAGCCCTTCCTTCCTGTGCTCCCCAAACCTGTTTGCAACAATCTTTCTCCTCCACAGTACTTGCCACAGGTAGCTAAGTGTGAATAATGACAACCAAAAAAAAAAAAAGAAAGAAAAACTCAAGTTAGCCCTCTGGGGGAGAAGCTCACAAGGATTAATTATATTGTAGGGGTTGATATCTGTCTTAATTTGCCTTTCCAGCAGTTTTGCAAATACATTTTTCCACAGTTTTAAAGAAATGTAAGAATTCCCAAGTTCCACAACCAGAAAATCCTGAGTCTCTGATAGCTAAATAATGGATGAAGCTCCACTGTTTACTTAGCAGGAGAAAATAAAAGAATGATAGAGAAGTCCAAATAAAGTGCAGGAATCTGACATCCTCCTGTG
>NW_012101998.1:1936318-1938561 GCF_000951045.1 Mandrillus leucophaeus | reverse complement strand
AACTTTTCTTTTTCTGCTTGCTTTTAAAATTGTACTTTTCACATACACTGGAAATGTTTCTGTAGAAAATGTGGAAGTGACTTAAACTAATAAGGTGTCACCAAAAGAGAAGAACTAGGAGTCTACGGAAGCTGACTTTGTCGATTTCAGAAATCTGCCTGTATCTGATAAGCCGCTGATAGGCCGCAGCCGAAGTTGGTCCCAGAGCCGTCTCTCTGCCTCTCAGAGATGCTTCCTACCTTGAAAAGTCATATGGACACTAAAAGCTTTAAAATGCCAGGAAAGATTGAATTTCTGTTATTATTGTGTGGTGGTGATATGTGTATATGTGTGTATATGCATATGTACGTGTGTGTATTGAAAAATGTAAATGCACAGTGGGAAAAATTGCAGTGGGAGATTAGATTTCCCCTAGAAAGATAATGTAAAACATTTAAAGGTGTTATGACCCTAGGGAGAAAATAATAGGTTGAGGCAATAAGTTTCTACACTTTTCTTATGTACCTGAAACAAAAAGTTATGGAGGTATTTTGGGTGTTTTATTATCGTTGCCATTGTTGTCGTTTTTATAGTATACAGACGGAATGATTAACCCAAACTTAGATCCACCTCAATGAACATCGAAGTCCAAGGCTTCTCAGTGAACACTGCCCAGGGTCAAGTCAGAGAACCAGGATTACAAATTGCTTCTGGCCAGAAAGAGAGAAGTATGGTGCAGAAAATCAATTCCTGGGGAAACACAGTGAGTAGGCCTTCAGAAAACTGTAGATTTAAGAAGACAGAATAGATGCATTTCTTTAAATCATGGTATCTTCACCGTAAGTAACTGTGTAACTGTACTTCATTAAGGGTGAGCTGATGGTTATAATATTTTAACAAAGAGTTACACTTTTGTAGAGAAAGCTTAATCAAGGGTGTTTTTACTCTGTCACTCATCTCATTTATCTGAACTTGATATAATATCTGTATCTCCACTTGCCTGCATTACACCATAACTGGCCTTCGTCAAACAGGATGTGCTCCATTTCCAATGCTCCAGAAGCACAAAACACTAAAGTCAGAAATATTTGAGAAAAATCCAGCAAAACCTTAGCCAATATAAAGCTATGGAAGACTGCACACTACAAGAAAAAACAGAAAATGAATATCCTTCAAACCACAGGTCAACAGCTTCATCCACATGCATCTGCAAAACAGCAGATTTTCCCCCTGACCAGCATTAAGTGGCCTTATTTCATGCTCTACTCTTTCCAGGGTAAGGAAAGAGGAGCAAAGACCCACAGGAATCTCCTGGAGTTGCCCTCCATGGCCACTTCTGAAAGAAGTAAATAAGGAATGCAGTGTCTGGTGATTGTCAATATTTTGATCACAGATATGGAGGTGCATGAGAATGCACATGCATGTTGGGTGTGTTTTATAATTGTAAAGTCAGTATCACCAGTTGCTGATAACAGACAACCATTCATCCAATCAACAAATACTGATTACCTGTTAGGTGCCAAGGAATGTCCTATTAAGAAAAAATAAATGAGAGAGAGTTTCTGCCATTTAGTCTAGGCTAGGAAATAATTCCATAAAATAATTACTGGGGCCAGGCATGGTGGCTCACATCTGTAATTCCAGCACTTTGGGAGGCCAAGGTAGCTGGATCACCTGAGGTCAGGAGCTCGAGACCAGCCTGGTCAATATGATGAAACCTCATCTCTACCAAAAGTACAAAAATTGGCAGAAGAATCACTTGAACCTGAGAGGTGGAGGTTGCAGTGAGCTGAGATCATGCCACTGCACTCCAGCCTGGATGACAAAGCGAGAATCCTTCTCTATTAGGTAATAATAATTACTTAATAGTAAATATTATTATTATTATTGTCCAGGCATGGTGGCTCACACTTATAATCTCAGCACTCTGGGATGCCAAGGCAGGAGAATCACTTGAGGCCAGGAATTTGAGACCTGCCTGGGCAACATAGCAAAACCTCATGTCTACAAATATTTTTTAAAAAATTAGCTAGGTGGAAAAGACGTGAACCAGCAGGAGTTCGTCAGAACTCTGGCAGCCTTTCTCAAAAAGTCTGGGAAGCTGAAAGTCACCGGATGGGTGGACACCATCAAGCTGGCCAAGCACAAAGAGCTTGCGCCCGACGATGAGAACTGGTTTTACACCTGAGCTGCTTCCACAGTGCGGCACCTCTACCTCTGGGGTGGTGCTGAGGTTGGCTCCATGACCAAGATCTACAGGGGCC
>NW_012101998.1:1933978-1936268 GCF_000951045.1 Mandrillus leucophaeus | reverse complement strand
CAGGAAACACCTCCAATATTACCACATATTCATTTACTGAAAAGTTGATTAAAACATTAAAGTATAATTAGCAAAGCTGAAGGCTTTCTTTGCAATAATGTTCAGTATTTCATGGCTGATTAATTCACTCTCCTGTTCTCTTTTGTAGGGTCAACCATACCAAGTCAGTCAAGTCGAAAGCTTTTGTGGGGGGTGTTTATCTTCTGAGAGAATCCTCCCCATGAAATCTCCCACAATGCCTGTCACTGGTACCTAAAATTCCACCATTAGAGATTCACTCTTTTGGTTCTGGAGGCATTTTAATCCCTAGGGGTCCTATTAAAATGCAAAATCTCTTAGAAGAATAACAGCATTGAAAGCTATTATTAACTGACAGCAAGGAGGCCCTGGGGAATTGGACACGGGATTGGATCCAGCATAAGGAACAACTCCAGGAAATCGGGGTGCAAGCAGAGGGGAGGTAAGATGGCAGCAAAAATAAACTTTAGCTACTTCGCCATTTTGCAGGGGCAAGGCAGCCCCACTTCTGATATTCTGTACACTAAGGAAACTCCATTCAAGGTGAGATGATGGACACACTGAGAGCAATTTATTTTCAGTTGTGCTAAAGGAGAAAATCAACAGTGACACATAATAGTATTTATGCAGAACTCTGACTTCAATGCAGCGTGTTTAATCAGCATGTTGCCCCTGTCCCCCAGTGCCTTGAAGAACTCACGTGGCCTTTCAAGGGTCTAAATCATATAATTATAAGCTCATGTTCTTCTATTCCCTCACCCTCTTTAGAGACAGCGATATGGAACTTTTCTTTTTCTGCTTGCTTTTAAAATTGTACTTTTCACATACACTGGAAATGTTTCTGTAGAAAATGTGGAAGTGACTTAAACTAATAAGGTGTCACCAAAAGAGAAGAACTAGGAGTCTACGGAAGCTGACTTTGTCGATTTCAGAAATCTGCCTGTATCTGATAAGCCGCTGATAGGCCGCAGCCGAAGTTGGTCCCAGAGCCGTCTCTCTGCCTCTCAGAGATGCTTCCTACCTTGAAAAGTCATATGGACACTAAAAGCTTTAAAATGCCAGGAAAGATTGAATTTCTGTTATTATTGTGTGGTGGTGATATGTGTATATGTGTGTATATGCATATGTACATGTGTGTATTGAAAAATGTAAATGCACAGTGGGAAAAATTGCAGTGGGACATTAGATTTCCCCTAGAAAGATAATGTAAAACATTTAAAGGTGTTATGACCCTAGGGAGAAAATAATAGGTTGAGGCAATAAGTTTCTACACTTTTCTTATGTACCTGAAACAAAAAGTTATGGAGGTATTTTGGGTGTTTTATTATCGTTGCCATTGTTGTCGTTTTTATAGTATACAGACGGAATGATTAACCCAAACTTAGATCCACCTCAATGAACATCGAAGTCCAAGGCTTCTCAGTGAACACTGCCCAGGGTCAAGTCAGAGAACCAGGATTACAAATTGCTTCTGGCCAGAAAGAGAGAAGTATGGTGCAGAAAATCAATTCCTGGGGAAACACAGTGAGTAGGCCTTCAGAAAACTGTAGATTTAAGAAGACAGAATAGATGCATTTCTTTAAATCATGGTATCTTCACCGTAAGTAACTGTGTAACTGTACTTCATTAAGGGTGAGCTGATGGTTATAATATTTTAACAAAGAGTTACACTTTTGTAGAGAAAGCTTAATCAAGGGTGTTTTTACTCTGTCACTCATCTCATTTATCTGAACTTGATATAATATCTGTATCTCCACTTGCCTGCATTACACCATAACTGGCCTTCGTCAAACAGGATGTGCTCCATTTCCAATGCTCCAGAAGCACAAAACACTAAAGTCAGAAATATTTGAGAAAAATCCAGCAAAACCTTAGCCAATATAAAGCTATGGAAGACTGCACAGTACAAGAAAAAACAGAAAATGAATATCCTTCAAATCACAGGTCAACAGCTTCATCCACATGCATCTGCAAAACAGCAGATTTTCCCCCTGACCAGCATTAAGTGGCCTTATTTCATGCTCTACTCTTTCCAGGGTAAGGAAAGAGGAGCAAAGACCCACAGGAATCTCCTGGAGTTGCCCTCCATGGCCACTTCTGAAAGAAGTAAATAAGGAATGCAGTGTCTGGTGATTGTCAATATTTTGATCACAGATATGGAGGTGCATGAGAATGCACATGCATGTTGGGTGTGTTTTATAATTGTAAAGTCAGTATCACCAGTTGCTGATAACAGACAACCATTCATCCAATCAACAAATACTGATTACCT
>NW_012101998.1:1928701-1930958 GCF_000951045.1 Mandrillus leucophaeus | reverse complement strand
AAAAAAAAAAAAAAAAAAAATTAGCTGGGTGTGGTGGCTTGTGCCTACACTTTCAGCTACTTAGGAGGCAGGAGCAGGAGGATCCCTGAAACCCAGGAGTTCAAGGTTATTGTGACTGTGATGACATCACTGCATTCCAGTCTAGGCAACAGAGCAAGAGCCTGTTGGTTGGCACAGGGGGAGCTGCGCCTCGCCCAGAGCTTCACCCAGAGCCTTCTGGGATGGTGGATAGGTGAGGATCTCATGGAGGGAGGAGTTGGGAGGTGGGGAAGGGAGAGTGGTGGGGTAGTTGAGGGAAGCTCGTGAGCCAGTGAGCGCACAATGCGCCAGAGTGTGGGCAGGGACTGAGGAAAGAAGTGGAAAACGGACAACCTGCAACAGTGCCTCAACGGTGCCTTGCCTCCGTTTGAAATTTCACCAGCTCCTGAGCAGGCTAGGGGTCTGGCAGGCTTTTGATGTGGATTTTCAAGATTGTTTCAATTATACGCTTGCAGTTATTGAGTCTGACAGAGGTGAAGTACCTTGCCTAAGGTCATACAGCCGGGGTTCGAGCCCAGGTGAGTCATAGCTAGATGACCTCACCGACCCCTCCCACCCCTCTGCACAGGAGATCAGCTAGTTCTGGAGGAGGATTATAACTAGACCTACATTTTAAGTGAGCAAGACATTCTAGAATTTACCTGGGAGGTTGGTATTGATCCCATCAAGGAACCAGAACTGATGTGGCTGGCGTGGGAGGGCATTGTGGCCCCACTGCCTGGGGAGTGGAAACTATGCCAGGACATAAGGGGCAACAAATATTTTTTCACCTTTGCCAATGGGCAGTCTATGTGGGACCATCCACATGACAAACACTGTCAGAACTTTGTGATCCAAGAGCAGGAAATCTGTCATCTCTGGGGCCATTAAGAATAACAAGAAAAAGAAAAAGCAAAAGAAAGACAAGAAGGACAAAAAGACCTCCAAAAGTCCCCTGGCCCTGGGTTCCTCGTTAGCCCCAGTTCATGTTCCTCTTGGGGACTGGCTCCTTTAAGAGGTCTTGTTAGAAATACCAAAATTGTTAGAAATTGATCATCGGTGCTGTTAAGGAAAGTCAGCAAGGAGACGAAAGATCTCTCAGCAAGGCAATCTTTACTTTCTGCAGAAAGGATACTCAGTCGCAGATAGAAGAATGGCAAGAGCACACCTGAACAAAGGAAAAGCAAACATGTTTATCCCTTACACATTTGGGTCATCCTTACTGCTATGTCCTGCATCCACTGGAGCAGGACCTCACACTCTTAAACTGATACCCAATTTGCTAATAGCCTAAAACTTTCCTAAATAGGTAAGTGCAGGGACGAACAAAGAAGTTGCTTACGAAATGTTTAAGGGAGCAATAACATTTCCAAATAAGGAAGGGGCATAGGCTGTGAGCTGGAACGTGCTTGTGAGCATGTCCAGCAGTTACATAGGATAGGGCTTAACAAAGAGTTATCAGCACAAAGCAAGGAGGCTTGAAGAAAGTTAGTCTGTAAAAGAAACTATTATTTCTAACACTTATGATTTATTCTTTAACAAGAAGGGGAACTTCCAAGAGGAACCTTTTTACTTTCTACAATTCCCTCCTGTTTATAGTTTTCCTCTTCAAACGCTTAACATGTCTTGGATTAGTTGTTTTGATTAACTCCTGGATGTATGGTACAACATAACACCTCAGAAGAAGGAGTATACTTATTATAGTTGTTAAAGAGGTAAGAATTGAGGCTATGTTTTTTTTCTTTTTCTTCTTTTTCTGGTTGATGAAATGCCAGGGTAAAAGGGATAGCCAATTGAACTAGAGCACAAGCACTGCTCTAATTATTTGGCAGAGTGTCCAGTGAAGGTCCTCCATAATACCACCAGATAATCAGGGATGAATAAGGGCAGACTGATGAGTCAGCTCTTGGAAGTGCCTGACTTCACTGCATCCTGTTAAGTCTACAAGGAACGTGAAAATTTTCCCCTTGTTGTTGGAGACATGAGGTAAAATTGGTCTTGAAAGATGGAGGCTGGATGGCCCTTGGGGGCTGACTCGCAGGGTGTTGGACTTCAGGAAATAGCAGAGAAAGAGCTTGGCACAATTTCTTTTTCCAGGTGGTGGAATCTTGAAAAAGAGCTACCATGCACTCCATGTCCACTTGATTTGAGGACCGTCCTAATGGAAAGGGAACAACCTGGGCCTCTGGCCTACCATGGGCACAAGCGTAATAGTCTCTGTTGTTTAAAGTGCGAATGG
>NW_012101998.1:1925591-1928651 GCF_000951045.1 Mandrillus leucophaeus | reverse complement strand
CCAAGAGCAGGAAATCTGTCATCTCTGGGGCCATTAAGAATAACAAGAAAAAGAAAAAGCAAAAGAAAGACAAGAAGGACAAAAAGACCTCCAAAAGTCCCCTGGCCCTGGGTTCCTCGTTAGCCCCAGTTCATGTTCCTCTTGGGGACTGGCTCCTTTAAGAGGTCTTGTTAGAAATACCAAAATTGTTAGAAATTGATCATCGGTGCTGTTAAGGAAAGTCAGCAAGGAGACGAAAGATCTCTCAGCAAGGCAATCTTTACTTTCTGCAGAAAGGATACTCAGTCGCAGATAGAAGAATGGCAAGAGCACACCTGAACAAAGGAAAAGCAAACATGTTTATCCCTTACACATTTGGGTCATCCTTACTGCTATGTCCTGCATCCACTGGAGCAGGACCTCACACTCTTAAACTGATACGCAATTTGCTAATAGCCTAAAACTTTCCTAAATAGGTAAGTGCAGGGACGAACAAAGAAGTTGCTTACGAAATGTTTAAGGGAGCAATAACATTTCCAAATAAGGAAGGGGCATAGGCTGTGAGCTGGAACGTGCTTGTGAGCATGTCCAGCAGTTACATAGGATAGGGCTTAACAAAGAGTTATCAGCACAAAGCAAGGAGGCTTGAAGAAAGTTAGTCTGTAAAAGAAACTATTATTTCTAACACTTATGATTTATTCTTTAACAAGAAGGGGAACTTCCAAGAGGAACCTTTTTACTTTCTACAATTCCCTCCTGTTTATAGTTTTCCTCTTCAAACGCTTAACATGTCTTGGATTAGTTGTTTTGATTAACTCCTGGATGTATGGTACAACATAACACCTCAGAAGAAGGAGTATACTTATTATAGTTGTTAAAGAGGTAAGAATTGAGGCTATGTTTTTTTTCTTTTTCTTCTTTTTCTGGTTGATGAAATGCCAGGGTAAAAGGGATAGCCAATTGAACTAGAGCACAAGCACTGCTCTAATTATTTGGCAGAGTGTCCAGTGAAGGTCCTCCATAATACCACCAGATAATCAGGGATGAATAAGGGCAGACTGATAAGTCAGCTCTTGGAAGTGCCTGACTTCACTGCATCCTGTTAAGTCTACAAGGAACGTGAAAATTTTCCCCTTGTTGTTGGAGACATGAGGTAAAATTGGTCTTGAAAGATGGAGGCTGGATGGCCCTTGGGGGCTGACTCGCAGGGTGTTGGACTTCAGGAAATAGCAGAGAAAGAGCTTGGCACAATTTCTTATTCCAGGTGGTGGAATCTTGAAAAAGAGCTACCATGCACTCCATGTCCACTTGATTTGAGGACCGTCCTAATGGAAAGGGAACAACCTGGGCCTCTGGCCTACCATGGGCACAAGCGTAATAGTCTCTGTTGTTTAAAGTGCGAATGGCATATTTAATCCATTCTAACCAGGCATTTACATCTTTATACCCTGTTTTAATGGCTATGGTTTGCCTTAGGTCTCCTATTTGTACTACTGAGACCTTGGTTTCGTCATTGGGCATGAGGCAAGGCATAGTTTCATTTTGTAGGTTTGGGAAAGGGGCAGTTGTAGGAGGTGGAGAAGGGAGAACAAAGTGCATCTTAAAGAACTCTATAGGATCCTTTCCAGTGACCTCTGCGCCTAAACCGTAGAAACACTGTAAAGTGGGGTTAAAGTTGCTAGTGGTAGGAATAGTAATGGATATAGGCACTGGGTTAGGAAAGAAAAAGAAAACATAGATAGACTAAGCTTTTCTTAGCTTTAATTTGGAAGGGCTTGATCCAGGAACAATGGCCCATGATTCTGATGATAATGGTGCTTGCTTGACTCGGGTGTGATGTGTCCATTCCCTTTCCGCTGTGTGAACAGCAGTCTTGGTGGTTAGCAGCACAAGGCAGGGTCCTTCCCGGGCTGGCTTGAGTTTCCATTCTTTCCACCCTTTGATGAGAACGTGATTCTCAGGCTGGTGCTGGTTTAACGGAAATTTTAGGGGTGGTACCTGTACTAAAACACTTTTAGTTTTGAGAGAAAGTGGAAGATAAACCAAATATATAATTTCTGAGAAACTGATCTTTTGTTTTAAATGTAGGGACATCAGCAAGAACATACATTGGGGAAACAACAGTCTCTTCAATAAATGGTGCTGGAAAAACTCGGTATCTATATGCAGAAAAATGAAACTAAACCCCTATCTCCCACCATATACAAAAATCAAATCAAAATAAATTAAAGACTTAAAGCCATGACCTCAAACTATGAAACTACTACAAGGAAACACTGGGGAAACTCTCCAGGACATTGGTCTAGGCAAAGATTTATTGAGTAATAACTCAAAAGCACAGGTAACCAAAGCAAACATGGACAAATGAGATTACATCATTAAAAAGCTTCTGCACAGCAAAGGAAACAATCAACAAACTGGAAAGACAACCCACAGAATGGGAGAGAATATTTGCAAAGTATCCATTTTACAAAAGATTAATAACCATAATATTTAAGGAGCTCAAACAACTCAACAGGAAAAATACCTAATAATCCCATTAAAAATGGGCCAAGCATCTGAATAGGCATTTCTCAAAAGAAGACATACAAATGGCAAACGGGCATATGAAAAGTTGCTCAACATCACTGATCATCAGAGAAATGCCAGTCAAAATACAGTGAGCTATCATCTCACCCCAGTTAAAATGGCTTTTATCCAAAAGATAGGCAATAGCAAATGCTGTCAAGGACGCGCAGAAAAGGGAACCCTCATACACTGATGGTGGGAATGTAAATTAGTACAGCCACTGAGGAGAACAGTTTGGAGCTTCCTCTAAAAACTAAAAATAGAACTACCATAAGATCCAGCAATCCCACTGCTAGGTATATATCCAAAAGAAATTAGTATATTGAAGAGATATATGTACACCCATGTTTATTGCAGAACTCTCCACAACAGCCAAAATTTGGAAGAAGCCTAAGTGTTCATCAGCAGATGAATGGATAAAGAAAATGTGGTACATAATGAAAATGGAGTACTATAAAAACAAAAAGCCATAAAAAATGAGATCCTGTCATTTGCAACAACATGGATGGAACT
>NW_012101998.1:1916396-1924781 GCF_000951045.1 Mandrillus leucophaeus | reverse complement strand
TGTTAGAAACTTAATCCTCAATGTAACGGTGTTGGGAGGTGGGTTCTAATAAGAGGTGACTGGGTCATGAGGACAGAGCCCTCATGAATGAATCAATGTCATTATCATGAGAGTGGGTTTGTTATTGCAAGAGTGGGTTGTTATAAAGTGAGTCCAGCTCCTGGAGCCTTTCTCTGTCTCACTGGCTCATTTGCCCTTCTGCCATGTTTGGATACAGCAAGCAGGTCCTCACCAAATGCCAGTGCCATGCTCTTGGACTACCCAGCCTCCAGAACTAAATTTATTTTCTTTATAAATAACCCAGTCTATGGTATTCTGTTATACAAAGGCTCCCAAAGAAGATGTGAGAGAGATATAGGTAACTTACTTTGTAATTTTGCCTTATCAGGGAATTAAAACAAAAATCCTCACATGAAATGATTCAGTACTTTTCAGATAGAATATAATTCACTTGAGTTTACTTTTTTAAAAAATCAGCAGAAATCAATTTTATGTTCCTTTTCGGTAATCATTTAGTATAATATGTGCTGCTCAATTACAATCATGTAGATATACAGATGAGTATTATAGCTAAGACTTATGACATACATTTCCAACTCAATAGCTGCTAAGAAGACCACAGCAGCCTTCAAAAGTTGTATCTTCCCCTTTACTGAAGAATCACCAGTCACCTACAGTTGCACAGCAAGCATGGTAAAATAACTGAAATTTTGATGTGCCATTTCTCACTTCTTTAAGAACCCTCCTTCAAATTCCTGAATAAAGCTGCTAACTAAGACAGACAAATTTTCAAAGCAAGCCACTTATTTTTATGATGAATGACAGAGAAGAGAAACAGGATTTGTAAAGTGACTGGAAAGTGATAATTATAAGTAATTAGTATTTTTTTCTTCCCAAATTTCAGGTTTGAGGTTTAAATACATCTCTACTGAAAGGGGAATGGATAAAGAGGTAGAGTAACAGGGCCCAGTTACCCCTCCTAGTCTCTTCTTGAGGTTGGCGGTGCTTTGGAAATTTGGTGGGACTGAATTTCAACACAAGAATAATCACCAGGTGACAGATTAATAATAAGAAGGAGGGAAGGTGCGCAAATGCATGGCAGTCTAGAAATGAGAAAACATGGCTCTCGGCTGGGCATAGTGGCTCACACCTGTAATCCCAACACTTTGAGAGGCCAAGGTGGGAGAATAGCTAGAGGCCGGAAATTCAAGACAAGCCTGGGCAACATAGCAAGACCCAGTCTCTACAAAAACATTTAAAAATTAACAGGACCTGGTGGCATGCACTTGTAGTCCCAGCTACTCAGGAGACTGAGGGAGGGGGATTGCTCAAGCCTAGGATTTGGAGACAACACTGAGCTCTGACTGCACCATTGCACTCCAGCCTGGGTGACAGAGTGAGACCCTGTCCTGGAAAAAACAAAAATCAAAAACAGCTTTTAAGTGAGCAATGTGGCCAAGCAACTTTTCTTCTTGAGGAGCAATAACCCAGTTCCTGCCAATGTCTGCCAGATGCTAACTGCCAGGCTGATTTTGGATCCTTTGTATTCTGTCAGATGAGAACACTTGTTTACCTTCCAGGACTGACCTGAGCATGAGGTGAGGTTTCTCCCTGATTTCCACTAATTTATAGACACTCGAAACCATAGGTTTTTCTAGCATGGATGGGTTTAAATTCTATTGGTTATTTCTGCTATGTTGTCATGGCAGCCTTCCCATTATAAACCTGGGCACTCAGGGAAGGGGTTGCTTACATCTGGAAGGGGAAGTGTATTAAACTGGACAAGTGAGGAATGAGTACGTTCTGGGCACAGTGGTGGGGGAAGAAGTGGGGGCAGCCGAGGGGCCCGAGGTAGGGAACAGCTGTTGCGTATCCTCTCATAGAGAGATGGACATTTTTAGACTTCCTCTCTTCAGAAAGTCCATTTCTCAGCACTACCAAGGCTCTCCACTGCTGGTCCCGTAAAACCCAACTGCCACAGCTCACCCTTGGACCTGTCTCTTATACACATCTAGATGTGTATAAGAGACAGGGAGAATAGCTAGAGGCCGGAAATTCAAGACAAGCCTGGGCAACATAGCAAGACCCAGTCTCTACAAAAACATTTAAAAATTAACAGGACCTGGTGGCATGCACTTGTAGTCCCAGCTACTCAGGAGACTGAGGGAGGGGGATTGCTCAAGCCTAGGATTTGGAGACAACACTGAGCTCTGACTGCACCATTGCACTCCAGCCTGGGTGACAGAGTGAGACCCTGTCCTGGAAAAAACAAAAATCAAAAACAGCTTTTAAGTGAGCAATTTGGCCAAGCAACTTTTCTTCTTGAGGAGCAATAACCCAGTTCCTGACCAATGTCTGCCAGATGCTAACTGCCAGGCTGATTTTGGATCCTTTGTATTCTGTCAGATGAGAACACTTGTTTACCTTCCAGGACTGACCTGAGCATGAGGTGAGGTTTCTCCCTGATTTCCACTAATTTATAGACACTCAAAACCATAGGTTTTTCTAGCATGGATGGGTTTAAATTCTATTGGTTATTTCTGCTATGTTGTCATGGCAGCCTTCCCATTATAAACCTGGGCACTCAGGGAAGGGGTTGCTTACATCTGGAAGGGGAAGTGTATTAAACTGGACAAGTGAGGAATGAGTACGTTCTGGGCACAGTGGTGGGGGAAGAAGTGGGGGCAGCCGAGGGGCCCGAGGTAGGGAACAGCTGTTGCGTATCCTCTCATAGAGAGATGGACATTTTTAGACTTCCTCTCTTCAGAAAGTCCATTTCTCAGCACTACCAAGGCTCTCCACTGCTGGTCCCGTAAAACCCAACTGCCACAGCTCACCCTTGGACCTCCTCCACAAACACCGCTTCCCTTTCCACTACAGCCATTTCTCTTTAGTCCCTCGGAAACCCTCTGCTTCAGCCAAACCTATGTGCTCACTGGCCCCCAAACATTGCTTGCCTCTTGCTACAGCCAAGTTTTGGTCCACATTCGACCCAAGTGATTTTCACAGCTTCTCTCTGCCCTTCACTTTCTAAACACAGAGAATAATTCACCCCCTTCAGGAAGCCCAACTCACCTAATCACAGCATACACCACTGTCCCTCACTGGGGACTATGAAGGTACCTGCCACATGAAAGTGTGTTACTTACAGACACCCCATACCACTTTGTCTTCTTAGGCAGGACCAGAAACTGTGCACCAAATCTGAGTTTCTGAGATGTCAAAGTGCCCGTCCTTGTGTGTGAAAATACATCTGCCTTCTGAACATCTTTTGCAATATATTCAAGGACAAATACTGACCACTTTTCAATTAGCCATGACTTTAGAATGCCCTCTTCAGGGCTTCTGTCCACTGGATGCCACACTCTTCCTCAAGGCTCACAGGGCTATCTCCTTATCATTCAGGATGACATTCAAAGAGCACCCCATTACGAAAGTTTTATCTCTCTTTCCAGCCTAAAGAAATTTCCCAGTCTTTTAATTGATATCACACTGTTTTGTTTTCATTATAACACCCATGATTTCTTATGTACTATTGCTTTCTGTTTTTTGTTTTGTTGTTGTTGTGTTTGTTTGTTTGTTTGTTTGCTTTGAAACAGAGTCTTACTCTGTCTCCCAGACTGGAGTGCATTGCTGCTATCTTGGCTCACTGCAACCTCCACCTCCCGGGTTCAAGCAGTTCTCCTATCTCAGCCTCCTGAGTAGCTGGGACTACAAGCACACGCCATCACACCTGATTTTTATATTTTTAGTAGAGACAGGGTTTCACCATATTGGTCAGGCTGGTCTCAAACTCCTGACCTCAGGAGATCCACCTGCCTCGAGCTCCCAAAGTGCTGGTATTACAGGTGTGAGTCACTGCACCCAGCCCATTATTTCTTTATTATCTCTGTTTCTGCACTGGAATGTAAGACTCATAAGAGAAAGTAGCTGTCTGTCCTGCTTACTACTTGTCCCTGGAATAATGCCTGGTATATACTGTATAATCAGTAAGTATCTGTTGGCAAATCAGTGAATTCACATTCTAAGAATGCAGTTGTGATTTTTCTTTAATTATTCCACCCCTCGTTTACAAATAAAAGAACTACCTGGTAGCATGGAAAGTTTTCTAATTTACTTTAGGAAGGTTCTGCTCTTTTGTCATTGCTGTAGTGATGCCAGGGAAGCAGCGCTCTCAGAGCTCTTGACCCAGGCTTTCTTCCATGCACCCTTCGAAACCACCTCCTTGTACAGAGAGCAGCTGATTGATGTACTTCATTGCAAAATCTAGGCAACTTCAAAATGTTTAATAGCCTTGTGGGTTTTACTGGGGAATAAAGGGATATTTAAAAACTATCACTGAGCATTTTTAAATTCAGGCTCCTCTGTGATCATACGAAGTAGAAATAGTATATTCTCGAATGACAGAAAATGGAACCCTCAAGAGGTTTAAACGCTTGGATCAGGCCCAGTGTGGTGGTTCACACCTGGAATCCCAGCAGTTTGGGAGACAGGTGGGAGGATCGCTTGAGGTCAGGAGCTCAAGACCAACCTGAGCAATGTAGTGAGACTCTGTTTATATGAAAAAAATAACTTTTAAAAATATCTGGCTGGGTGCGGCGGCACCCCAGCACTTTGGGAGGCTGAGGTGTGTGGATCGCCTGAGGTCAGGAATTCGAGACCAGCCTGTCCAACATGGTGAAACCCCGTCTCTACTAAAAATACAAAAATTAGCTGGGTGTGGTGGTGGGCACCTATAATCCCAGCTCCTTGGGAGGCTGAGGCAGGAGAATTGCTTGAACCCAGGAGACGGAGGTTGCAGTAAGCCGAGATCATGCCATTGCACTCCATCCTGGGCAATGAAACTGAAACTTCATCTCAAAAAAAAAATGTTTAAAATTAGCCAGGCATTTGGCATGAACCTGTAGTCCCAGTTACTTGGAGGCTAAAGCAGGAGGATCACTCGAGTCCAGGAGCTTGAGGCTGCAGTGAGCTACAATCATGCCACTGCACACTCCAACCTATGCAACAGAGTGAGACTCTGTCTCAAACAAACAACAAATGTTCAGGTCATATGAGTAGTAAGTGGTCAGAGCTGCATGCAAACCTGGGTCTTTTAATTTCATATCAACCATACATCCTTTCACATCTCCTAACACCAGTTTCTAAGAGGCAACATTGTCTCATGAAAGCAGGCCTTGACCAGAAGTAGGAACATCTCTCCTCATTCAAAGGTCAGCTTGCCGTTTGCCGGCCATGCTACCCTCTGCAGCTTCTCCTTCTGTAAAGTTGGGATGACAAAAAGTTTCCCTCCCTGCCAACTTCCTCTGGTGACTGGGATAAGCACACAAGATGATGTACATCAAGACACAACATTCCCAGCAAACAATGGCATCCCAGCGGATACTTGTGGACTGCCTGCCACATGACGGCTTTCGCTTCAAGTCTACTCCCGAATCTGCAAAAGCGAGAGAGGAGTCACAGGTGAGAAACACAATGACGTCATGGGTTTGTTAGCTGAGGATGGTGTATAAGCGAAGAATCCTCTTCTGGAAGAATAAAAATGGAAATAGCAACTAATGCTCAGGGCTTGTTGCCATTTGAAGTGAATATTAGCTTGCATTGTCTTGGCAAGTCCTAGAGAGACATTTCGCTGTGAGCACAAGAGTTAAAGGTGGCATGCTTCAGCCAGCACATTTCAGCAGGCTTAACACAGCAAAACCCAGAAGAAACCAACCAGCCCCAAAGGGGACTGAGCGCACAGCTCTACACCCCCATGATGGATAGTTCATACTCACTGTGGCAAGCTGCTGAAGAAGATGCAAGGAATCCATCCCTTCTCCAGCTGACAATTCAGATCTGACAGGTCCAATGAACCAGGATCACCCTTTCCTACTCCCTGATCAAGTTTTTCAGAGAATCTATGAGAGAACAAAAACAAATCCCTAGAATAATCCTTCACAGATTCCTTCTCAAAATTGTAACTAAGCTAAAACAAAAACCAATCAGAAAAAAAGCTAAAAGTTTTATTCATTTTGGTTGAATTAGAAGAATTTGTGTTATGACCTAGATAAGAAGCTCTTCTATATTTTTTTCTTTTGACTTAAGACACTATTAAAATGAGGCTTTTAAGGCCAGGTGCGGTGGCTCATACCTGTAATCCCAGCACTTTCGGAGGCCAAGGCAGGTGGATCAAGAGATCAGGAGATCGATACCATCCTGGCTAACATGTTGAAACCCTGTCTCTACTAAACATACAAAAAAAAATTTAGCCGAGCGTGGTGGCAGGCGCCTGTAGTCCCAGCTACTCGGTAGGCTGAGGCAGGAGAATGGCGTGAAGGCGTGAACCCAGGAGGCAGAGCTTGCAGTGAACCGAGATCGCACCACTGCACTCCATCCTGGGCAACAGAGCAAGACTCCGTTTCAAAAAAACAAAAGGCTTTTAATATCTTATCCTAAAAAGCCTTGGACATATCTATAATTATGTTATGATTTTTGTGAGGGGTTTCACCTGAAGGGGGTGTGGAGACTATCAGCGTTCCGTCGAGCTCTCCTTGAAAATGTTTTCCATTACTAATAGAACCTCTTTTTCTGATTATTTATATAAGACTTTCTTTGATTTCCTGCTTGTGACACTTTGGAATGAAAAACTGGAGACTGCATTAATTAAAAACGAAAATGAGATGGCTTATTTTTTTCCTTCCAGAAAATCCTAGCCAGAGTCCCTGCAAGCAGACCTCAGTGTGAGCCTAGAGTCTACAGGGCCAAATGTTCAGGTTTCTGTCATTCGATCTGATATAAGCTTAAGTACTGATTACAATCATTTTTGTTGAGTGTGTGTGTGTGTGTATGAGAGAGAGAGAGAGACAGAATGACAGGGTCTCATTTTATTGCCCAGTCTGGAATGCAGTGGCACCATAATGGCTCACTGCAGCCTTGAACTTCCCCGTAAGCAATCCTCCCACCTCAGCCTCCCAAGCACCTCAGCCTCCCAAGTACCTCAGCCTCCCAAGTAACTGGGACTACAGGCTATGCCACTAGGCCTGGCTATTTTCCCTTTCTTTCTTTTTATTTTTTCTTTTTATTTTTTTGAGGTGGAGTCCTGCTCTGTCACTGAGCTGGAGTTCAGGCACCGTCTTGGCTCACTGCAGTCTCTGCCTCCCAGGCTCAAGCGATTCTCCTGCCTCAGCTTCCTGAGTAGCTGGAACTATAGGTACATGCCACCACACCCAGCTAATTTTTGTATTTTTAGTAGAGACGGGGTTTCACCATGTTGGCCAGGATGGTCTCAATCTCCTGACCTTGTGATCCACCTGCCTCAGCCTCCCAAAGAGCTGGGATTACAGGCATGAGCCACTGCGCCCAGCCGCTGTTTTCTTTTTTAAATTTTTGTAGAGATGAGGTCTCACTATGTTGCCCACACTGGTCTCAAACTCCTGGCCCCAAGCGATCCTCCCGCCTTGGTGTCCTGAAGCGCTGGGATTATAGGCGTGAGCCACCGGGCCCAGCAGAACCATTATTAATTGGAGAGTAAGATGAAGCCGAGCAAGAGAGGCAGGTGGAGGTGGCAGTTTGATCCGCCATCTCAAAATTCAAAGAGGAGAGGAAACTTCATCTGCCTCCTTGATCTCCTACTTCCTTTTCCTCTCCTCCCCTCCCTCACCCCAATCAAATTGTGTGATCAGACCTGAGAAAAAAGAGAGACTTAAAAGAGAACAGGGCGAGGACTTCTGCAGCAGCAAAATGACCAAATGAAGAGCTTCTGCCCCACTTTTCACTACACGGAGGAATAGCCCAGGTGCTTGTGTGTCTGGTATTGGTGGGTTGTAGGTCTCGCTGACTTCAAGAATGAAGCCGCGGACCCTCTGAGTGTTACAGTTCTTAAAGATGGTGTGTCCGGAGTTTGTTCCTTCAGATGTTCAGATGTGTTCGCAGTTTCTTCCTTCTGGTGGGTTTGTGGTCTCACTGGCTTCAGGAGTGAAGTTGCTGACCTTGGCAGTGAGTGTTACTGCTCATAAAGGCAGCGTGGACCCAGAGTGAGCAGCAGCAAGATTTATTGTAAAGAGCAAAGGAACAAAGCTTCCACAGCGTGGAAGTGGACCCGAGTGGGTTGGCACTGCTGGTTCCCGCAGCCTGCTTTTATTCCCTTATCTGACACCACTCACATCCTGCTGATTGGTCCATTTTACAGAGAGCTGATTGGTGCATTTACAATCCTTTAGCTAGACACAGAGTGCTGATTGGTGCACTTTTACAGAGTGCGGATTGGTGCATTTACAATCCTTTAGCTAGACACAGAGTGCTAGACAGAAAGTTCGCCAAGTCCCCACTAGGTTAGCTAGATACAGAGTACTGATTGGTGTATTTATAATCTCTTAGCTAGACATAAAGGTTCTCCAAGTCCCT
>NW_012101998.1:1888086-1915891 GCF_000951045.1 Mandrillus leucophaeus | reverse complement strand
GGCCAGCCCAGAGAAGGGCTCCCACAGTGCCGTGGCGGGCTGAAGGGTACCTCAAGCGCTGCCAGAGTGGACGCCAAGACTGAGGAGGCGCCCGCGCCAAGAACAAGGGCTGCTAGCATGTCGTCACCTCTCACTTGGGGGACAGCAGCAGCTGGATGCAAATCATGAAACCAGGAAGTGCTGGCCAGGTGTGGTGACTCATGCCTATAATCTCAACACTTTGGGAGGCCAAGGCAAGAGGATCACTTGAGGCCAGGTGTTCGAGAACAGCCTGGGCAACGTAGTGAGACCCCATCTCTACAAAAAGTAGAAAAATTTGCCGGGCGTGGTGGCATGCTCTGTAGTCTCAACTATTCAGGAGGCTAAGTTGGGAAGACAGCTCAAGCCCAGGAGTTCAATGCTGCCATGAGCCACGATGGCATCACTGAATTCTAGCCTGGGCAACACAGCGAGATCCTGTCAAAATAATAAAATAAAATAAAATAAAATGCCATCTCTCTCAGAAAACCACCAACCAGTAAATGATGATACCCATACATGGGAGATGAGCAGGAGCTTTCAGCTGTATCATCCCACACAAATCCTCCTTCAATCAGTTGGTTCATTAGGGGACTTTTGCTGTTGCAAGGATAAGGAAATGGTCAACTTGTGCAAGAATCCTCTGTATGAGAAAGAAAAGACACAATACCAGAATTTGGATTTTCTGTCAGATCTCTTTCTTACCTCTCTGACACATTTAACTGAGTAACTATCAAAAAGCAAAGGGAAATAAATACTAGACTTCATCTCTATCCTTAAAGAGCTTCCTGATCTGTCTGGGAATTCAGGGCATCATCTGGCTGTGAGTCACAGCTGTAATATCTCATCAGTACAAGGGCTGGGATGTTATGTAAGGGCAATGAGTTTATGCCTGCATTCTAGGGATAATCAGCTCTCACCTGCTCTCTAGAATGCCCAGCCCAGAGGCAATCAGCTGTACTTAATCAGAAAGGGCCACACACTGGGTGATATGGCTTGGCTCTGTGTCCCCACTGAAATCTCATCTTGAATTGTAATCTCCATGTGCTGGGGGAGGGGCCTGGTGGGAGGTGATTGAATCATGGGGGCTGATTTCCCCCTTGCTGTTCTTGTGATAGTGAGTTCTCCCGAGACCTGGTTATTTGAAAGTGTGTGGCACTTTCCCCTTCACTCTCTCTCCTGCTCTGCAGTAGTAAGACGTGCTTGCTTCCCCTAGTCCTCCCACATGATTGTAAATTTCCTGAGGCCTCCTAGTCAGACTTCCTACTAAGCCTGAAGAACTGTGAGTCAATTAAACCTCTTTTCTTCATGTAAATTATCCAGTCTCAAGTAGTTCTGTATAGCAGTGTGAAAACAGACTAATACACTGGGGCAACAAATATAAGTTAATCTGTTATCATTATCGCCATCAAAAATTCACATTTTGCAAGTCAGTAGGGCAGTTCCTCAAAAAATTAAATTACCACATGACCTAGCCATCCCACTTCTGGATATTTATCTAAATGAATTGAAAGCACGGTCACAAAGAGATATTCAAACACCCATGTTCATAGCAGCTCTATTCACAGTAAGCCAAAACATAGAGCAACTCAAGTGTTCGTCAAAGGATGAGTGCATAAACAAAAGGTGGTATATACATGTGAAGGAATTCAGCATTAAAAAGGTAGAAAATTATAACATGTGCCACAATAGGAATGAATTTCTTGAATTCAGACAATGAAGATGGTACAGCCTAAACCCTGACTTTTGATCCTGGTATTGTTTTTGGTTAAGCTGTTCTTTTTGATGGTAGACATCAGGTCCATTTTCTCTTAAAACTATGTTGTGTTTACCATAGTAAAATTAAGTTTCCAATCCATCTAAAAGCTGCATGAAATTATTTAGATCTGGAGGAAGAAGGGGGCTAGAAAAAGCTATCTCACACCACTTGGGATGAACTTTGAGGACATTATGCCAAGTAAAATGGGACAATCACAAAAGGACAAGTATTGTCTGATTCCACTTAATAAAGTAGTGAAAATCAACTTCATAGACAGAAAGTGGAATGCTGATTGCCAGGGGTTCGAGGTGGGAGAGAATGGGGAGTTATTGTTTAATGGGGACAGAGTTTCCATTTTGCAAGATGAAAAGATTTCTGAAGATAGATGGTGGTGATGTTTGCACAACAATGTGAATGTATTCAATGCTATTAAACTGTACACTTACAATGATTAATATGGTACATTTTCCAGCCTTGTCTCTTATACACATCTAGATGTGTATAAGAGACAGGCCTTGGCCAGCCCAGAGAAGGGCTCCCACAGTGCCGTGGCGGGCTGAAGGGTACCTCAAGCGCTGCCAGAGTGGACGCCAAGACTGAGGAGGCGCCCGCAGAGCCGAGATTGCACCACTGCACTCTAGCCTGGACAACAGCGTAAGACTGTCTCAAAAAAAAAAAAAAAAAAAAGTAAATTTTATGTTTCGTGTATTTAACCAGAATTTTTAAAATAACAATAGATACATTTATAAAAAATTGTTTTAATGTTTTGCAAAATGAATGTCAAAAATGGATTTTCATTGGTGAAACAAGTGACTTTCAAGTAGCATAATTAATATTAGAAAATGACTTTCATTGGTGAAATGAAATGTATTCAGAGCATGTGGATTCACTAAAATTGTCATTCCTCTGCAGCCTTACATGAACCGGGCATAGAAGAACATTTGGCCAGTGCTGGGCACTCCAAGGACAGCACTCGAGGTCTGATCCCTGGGCAGAGCACAGTGTAGTCAGTGATGTTTGTAGAGAAGGAGTCTCATCATGTTGCCCAGGCTGATCTGGAACTCCTGGCCTCAAGCAATCCTCCCGCCTCAGCCTCCTGAGCTAGGATCAGTCCATTGTTGAAGAGTACATGGATGTTACTTTGCAGACTGTCAATCTGAATTTGTATTTGAATTTGTATTTGCTTGACATTGCCTAATTATTAGTTTCAGTTTCAGCTCACCCACTTTTTGTTAGCAACATGCAGAAGAGACTGTGCCCTTTTTAGTGTATCGTATCAGGAAGCATCTCATGTTGGTTTGTACCTTTCTGGTGCAGTGACTTTCAGCCACTTGGTTAAGGTGGAGTTCGCCATATTTCACCACTGCAAAATTACTGATTTTCCTTTTGTCATTAGTAAGTGTGTGTGAGAAGATTCTTTGAGATGAGGTATATATCTCATTCTTCATTGAACTATAGGGTTTTTTTTAAGTGAAAGAAAATTTATTAAGAAACTAAAGGAATAAAAGAATGGCTACTCCATAGGCAGAGCAGCTTCACTTTAAGGTTTTGATGTCAACTGATTTTTGTCCAAATCAATAATTATTGCAATGATTGAAAAATGATTATTACTAAGTTTATTTTCATTGTCTCAAGGTCTGCTGAACTCTGGATCCAGGCTGTGTCAATATGGTAGTGTGGTGCCTCCTGTACCTGTCTTGGCCTCCTACAGTCCTTTTTATTTATAATAAAGACAGGGTCTTACTCTACTGCCAAGACTGGTTTCAAACTCCTGGGCTCAAGCATTCTTCCTGCCTCAGCCTCCCAAAGTGCTGAGATTACAAGCGTGAGCCACCACACCCAGCCAAGTCCTTTACCATTTTCAGAAAGCTTAGTTTGCACTTTGAGCAGAATGATAGACTCCCAGGAAGACTGTGAGAGAGATATAGGGCCCAAGTTGATAATATCAGATACACTGAACTTGACTGTGTTCACCATGTTTTGGCTCTAGAGAAATGAGAGTACTAGTGAGGTTGGTGCCATTTTGTGTATCTTCTGTACCTTGAAGTCCCTCAGAAATCTTGCCCCTGGTCTTGTTCTAAGGACATAACAGGTTCCCTTTTCTCTGGAGATGAAATCTAGATCTTCGATTTTTGGAACCAAATTTGGACTCTTGACTCTGGAGCACCAATTTCTTCAGCAAGTTGTTCTCTGGAATCAATCCCAGGGTATGTGTTTTTCATAAATGCCTTGATGAGAGTGTGTAATTGAGAGGCGCTATAGATGGTATGACACCGTCTGGCTTCTCTACTGTGAAACTCCACACCAGGTTGATCTTGACCATGGCTCTGGCTTGAATCTAAAGTCTCAGGTTCTGGTCTTTTCTGGAATCGATGCCTAGCTCTTTGATTCTGAAACCAAATCTGGATTCTGTACTCTTCTGCATTGATTTCTAAAGCAAGTTGTTGTTTGGTAGCATAACTTGGGTAAGATTTTTGATTGAAGGTATTGATGAGGATTTTTCAATGTATCTTCTGTGAATTTGGTGTGATCATACCTATGATTTGTTGCTACCATCTTGTGTGAAGTCTTTGGTCATGCTGGAAGAGAGTCCTGGAGGCTGAGCTGCTGTCTGGGAGACCGCTTACAGCTCATTTTTAGAAAGAAAGATTGCATATAATACAACATTATTCACAAATCTAAAACATATGATTTTCTGGGTTTTGACAAACGAAAACACCTGTGCAACTTCAACCCTTACCAGGATATGGATGAGAGTTTCTACCCGAAAGCACCAGTATTCTAACAAACAGCTTTGCATTTTTTGAATTGTTCAGTGCCTGTGAGGATTCCTTACTCCAAGTTTATGACAAATATATTCAGAAGGCATAATTTACAATTATTGTTTGGGTAAGTAGTTTCATCAATTATCTGATTATTTGCTGCGAATTTGAAGTATGTTGATTTTTATGCAGTTGTCTTCTGAGAAACACTGTGCCATTTTTCTTGTGGAAACTACTTGCAGAATAAACAGAGATTATGAACACACAGAGGTGGTTGTGATGAGCACGTCTACCTGTGGCTGCCATTTAAGTGGAAGGTGGAATCCGACTCTGGAGCATCGGCAGCCTGAGCCGGTGCTGGGCTCATGCTGACCCTGGGAGTACTCTATGCATGCTTCACCTTATGAGGGGTGCGGCAGGAACAAAAATAGAAAAGTGTGCTCTACTTTCACATTACCAAAGGACAGAGGATACCACCAAGGAATTAGAAAACTGTTAAGTGAGGGTTTATTCTTCTTAATAGCCTTTCAAACAAGGAATTTGAAAACAGGATTCTACTCATCCCACACCAAAATGTAAACAGATATATTATTTTTTATATTCCCAGGATAATTTTGGTTTTACTTAAGCATCACTATGCAATCATAAGCAAAAGAACAAAGCTGGAGGCATTGCACTATCTGACTTCAAACTTTACCACAAAGCTATAGCAAATAAGACAATGTGGTACTGACCAAAAATAGACACATCGACAAATGGAACAGACTAGAAAGCCCAGAAATGAACTCACTCATGTACAGTAAATTAATTTTGACAAATGTGCCAAGAATACACAGTAGGAAAACAGTATCTTCAATAAATGGTGTTGGAAAAACTAGATATTCACATACAGAAGAATGAATTGAACTCTCATCTCACACATATATGAAATTTAACTCAAAATGGATTACAGTCTTAAATGTAAGACCTGAAACTATAAAACTACTTGAAGAAAACATATGGAGAAAACTACATGACATTGATCTGGGCAATAATTTTTTGTATTAAACCCCAAAGCACAGGCAACAAAAGATGAATGGGATTACATCAAACTAAAAAGCTTCTGCACAACAAAGGAAACAAGTATCAGTATGAAGAGACAACCTACAGATTGAGAAAAAATATTTGCAAGTCATATATTTGATAATGGGTTAATATCCAAAATACATAAGGAACTCAACCCAATAGCAAGAAAATATAAAAGTCAATTAAAAATTTGGTAAGGGACCTGAATAGACCTTTATCACAAGAAGATCTACAAATGACCAACGAATATATGAAAAAATGCTTAACATTGCTAATCATTAGGAAAATGCAAATTAAACCCACAATGAGATACAATCTTACAGCTGTCAGAATAGCTATGATCAAAAAGACAAATGGTAACAAGTGTTGGTGAAGAAGTACAGAAAAAAGAATCCTTGTATACTGCTGGTGGGAATGTAAATTAGTACAGACGTTATGGAAAACCATATGGCAGTTCCTCAAAAAACTGAAAACAGATTTACCATATGATCTAGCAATCTCTAGCAATCCATTTTTTGGTTATTTACCCAAAATATTTGAAATCAGTTTGTTGACAAGATGTCTGCCCTCTCATATTCATTGCAGAACTATTCACAATAGCCAAATTATGAAATCAGCCTAAGTGTTAATCAGCAGATGAGTGAATGAAGAAATGTGGTATATATACATGATGGAATACCATTCAGTCTTTGAAAAGAAGAATATTCTGTCATTTGCAGCAACATAGATGGAAATGTAGAACATTATGCTAAGTGAAATAAGCCAGGCACAGAAAGACAAATACCACATGATCTCACTTGTATGTGGAATCTAAAAAAGTCAAACTGATAGAAGCACAAAGTAGAATGGTGGTTACAGAGTCTGGGGGTGGTAGAGAGAGGAATGGAGAGATGATGGTCAAAAGTTACAAAATTCCAGTTAGGAGTAATAAGATTTTTTTAAGATCTACTGCACAGCATGGTGAATTTAGTTAAAAATGGTGTATTGTACATTTCAAAATTGCTAATACATTTCAAATGTTCTCATCACAAAATAAATAAGTATTTGAGCTGATGGGTATATGCTAATTAGCTTGATTTAATTATTCTACATTGTATTTTAAATCGTAACATCCCTTTTACCTCATGTATATACAATTATAAATTATCAATTTATAATTTTTAAAATATATGTTTCCAGATGAAGAAAAACTAAGAAATTTTGTTGCCATCAGACCTACTCTTCCTCTACTGTTGCTGAAGAAAGTTCTTCAGACACAAGGAAGTGATCCCAGAAAGAAACTTGAAAAATCATGAGTGAAAAAAGAACAATAAAAAGGGTAAAAATATGCAACTCAAATGATGTAACATTTCTGAGACTAGGATTTAATAGGCATCACAGTGTCTGCTTTCAGTCTCTTAGAACATTGAGACCTCCATGTTGTGAAGAAGTCCAGCCTAGCTTACTAGAGGAGGAGAGGCCTCTGTGGGAGAAGCCTGTCAGATAATAGCTAGTACCAACTTCCAGCATGTAAATAGGGTTGTTTGGGGCCTTTTAGTTTCAGTCAAGCTGTAAGATATCTGTAATCATATGAGTAATCTCGTGTAAGACCACTTGGAAAACCACCCAAATTGTCAATCTACAGAATTGTATAATAATAAATCTTTGTTTTTTTAAAGCCTACTTTAAAAAATTCTTAAGAAAATAAAAATAAGCAACAGATTTTGAGAAAATATTTCCAAAACACATATCTAATAAAGGACTTGTACTGAGAATATGGGAAGGATTCTTACAATTCAATAAGAAGAAAACAATCACCCCAATAAACAAATGAAAAATATATTTTTATCAATACTTCATTGAAGAAGGTATATAAAAGGCCAACAAGTATAAGGAAAGATGGCCACAAATTGTTAGTCACCATGAAAATGGATTTCTACTTAGAAATTAAATGAAATCAACTATTGATGTTTGCAAAAAGACATAGGCATCTCCAAAACATGCAGAATCAAAGAAACTAGACATGAAGAGAACATATTGCATGATTTGAATTATATGAAGTCTTAAAATAGATGAAACTAGTATATGATAGTGGAAATAAGAACCGTGTTTTTCTCTTGGGGCAAAAGGCAGTAATTGAGGAAAGAAAGAAGAGAGCTTTTGGAGTTTTAGAAATGTTCTATATCTTAATTAAAGTAGTTGTTACACATGTGTATACATTTTTCAAATTAATCAAACTTTAAACTTATAAACTGTGCATTTTATTAAATATAAATTATGCCCCAAGAAAGATAAATAGGAAAAATGAAGGCTAAATACAAGCTGACATATTCATACAAATTATAGATACATAGTTTTAATCTCAAAACATAGAAATCCTTACAAAAAATTAAAAATTAAAAATTAGTTGTTCTTCAGAAACATAATCTTACAAAACAAAGTGTTACAATCATCTGAGTTGTCAGTGTATTTATGTGAAAAATTTTTCTAACTGTTGAGAAATTCTTAACTCCAATGGGAAGAACAGTACAAAGATAGTTATGAGCTGACAAAAATATTCGCTAACTCTTTATTTTTCAAATAACCCATTTCTTGTTTGATAACTTTAAGGAAACTTTTAGAAAAATATTGGAGTTTTTTCAGAGGCTAACCTTTATATTGATAATGAATTGTGGTTTGTTTTCAAGAAAACTAATTGTGCCTTCATATTCTTTATTTCCATGATGTTTAGAAAGAAATCCCAATGCAGGAGCACATGATAAATTTCAGTGTTGTCATGAATACATTCCATTAGCTCAAAATTTCTCTAAAGTAAAATAAGAATTTTTCTTGTAATAAAATTTTAATCCTATTCAATTACAAATTGCAATGTAGCATATATTTCCATCATTAGGCATAATAATTTAGATCATTTATAATATATTATATTAATAAAATCCATTCCTAGCTAAATACAAATTTATATGATGTTAAAAACTCGTAAGAAGCCAGCCAAGGAGCCTTAGTGGGTTATCGAAGTGATACGCAGAGAACAGGATGATACCATAGTTGTGAAGTCTGGTTTTAAAAGTATATTTGTCCAGGGTCACTGTAGTCAATACTAATTTAATTTTACGTTTAAAAATAACTAAAAGAGTATAATTGGATGATTTGTAACACAAAGGATAAGTGCTTGAGGTAATGGATATTCCATTTATTTTGAGGGGAATATTACACATTGTACACCTATATCAAAATATCTCATGTATCCCATAAGTATTTACAGCTACTTCACACCCACAGAAATTAAAAAAATTTTTTTTAAAAAGGGTTTGTTAAGTGCACCCAGCTCTCCTGAAGGAGGGCAAGCCAGGAACAAAGATAAGTGGATTTTACCAGAAAGACGCTACTGGGGATAAGTGACAAAGTGTTTTCAGCAGACTGTGGAGATTAAAATCCAGGCCAAGAGAGATAGCAGACATAGAGTGGAGGTTTTGGCATTGCCAGCCCGTCACACTCCGCCTACCCATGTACACTCTACCTACCCTCTCCACCCCACCAGCCACTTGATGCTGGTGATGTGTTGCCTTCCAGGCGTGATAGAAAACCAGTTCAATAGGTCTTTACAATTTGACAAGCAACCCACACCTAGGATGCACTGTTTTTGCTCATTATGCCACTGCCAGCCAATAACTAATTTCCTACTTGCAGTGGTTCTCAAATTTGGCATGCATCACTATCACTTGGAAGGTTTGTGAAATCACAGATTGCTGGGCCCTATCCCAGGAGTTTCCGATTCCGCAGGCGGGGTCCAAGAATTTGCATTTATAACAAGGTGCTGTATTGCTACAGGTCCAGGGACCACAGTTTGAGAACTAATGTCATATTTCATTCTTCTGACACTCATTTTAATTCTCTTTCACTAAGTGTAAATTAGTTTTTCCAGAACATTAACAGTAATGGAAATGAAGCTGAGGAACTAATGAGCTGTTTTACATACAGGAACAAGGCAGGGTATAAGCAAATCTGTATCACAGATCGTATCAGTCTTAAATGAGGTGCTTACTATAATCATGCTGCTTATAGGGGATAGAAAGAATGGAGACATGAGAAAAGAAAGGGAAAGTTTATTTATTTTTGCCTACTTTGCACCAACTGGCTCTGAGAGCCATGAGCAGAAGTGGCTTCTGTGCTAGTTAGTGGTAATTGTGATAGAACATTTTTCAGAGCTGGGGATAGAATTCTCTAGGGCTGCCTAAAACCCGTGTGATTCATTAACAGTGCAAGTAAAGAGCTGCCACAGAATTTCTCTGCCCATTTGGGCTTAAGCTAGAAAGTGATAAGTTCATTTCTTAGCCTACTGGTCACTCCAATGGGGATAAATGAACAGATAATTAATTCTTCAGAGAGTAGATTTTCTTCCATTGTTTAGTTCAACTTGAAAATGTTTTCAGTGAAACTAGCATGCCTATGGGAAATTATAATAGCTTGCTTTAATTATATTACTAATGTGCTAAGTAATTAGTGTAGAAAAGTAGTTATCAGGTATTTCCTATTATGAAATGCCTTGCTAAGTTGAGCCTTTGAACTCAGGGCAGGGCTAGGAAAGGGAGTTACAATATAAAACGTCACTTAACAGTATAGTGACATAGTATTGACTGGGGAAGAAAGAAAATTAGGTGAGACCATAAGATGTTAAAAAACTGGAGGACAATATTAGGTGTAGGTGTGCGTGACAATACAGGAATAAATAAATAACTTGTAGGAACCAGTTGTAGAAATGATGGAGAAAACACATTCCACCCTGTCTCTACCACTGAATGCAGCTATGAAATAGAATATATATTGAGCAGCTATTATCAGATTCTGAAAAATTAATAGTAGCAGGATTGCAAAGAAGATCAGAATCCAAAGCCCCACCAAATCAGTGGTGAGTTTACCATTTTTTAATCTTCTTGTCCTCTTGTGTATTGCTCCAGGACATAGGTACAGTCACAAAAGTAAGCAACAGAGAAGAGTACCTAAGGCCCTATACTTCTGGCTACAGAACCTAAAAGAAGAGCCTCAAGGAAACAAGATGTACTGAGGAGATTGTAATGATGAAGGACCTCAAGAAAGAAACTCCATTATGTTAAGTAATCCCAAAGTTTACTCCAAAACTACATATGATTGGATCTGGCACTAATCAGTATAACAAAGACATTGAAAATTGAACTAACAGAAAGATTTCTGGCCAGAACCCACACTACAACTGGATGATATACAAATGGGACAGATCTGAATAGCTCTTTAAAAGTTTTGAAGACTGAGCTGATGGGAAACCACTTCAGATGGGATAAAATTTTGGCCCAAATTTAACCAGGTCAATTTCTTCCTAAAATAAATATGTCAACATTCTCCAGATGATTTTACTTCAAGCCTCAAAACATGATACCTCAGTCCAAAACTACTCAGCAAATGGACACGATAGATACAAACACTGAGATGGCACAGAGGTTGGAATTAGCTGACACATACTTGAAATCAGCTATTTAAAAATGTTCTAACAAGCAATTGCAAACACACTAAAATTAAAAGAAAAATGGTCCCAGCAATGATATGAAAAGAAAAACAAATGAAAATATAGAACTAAAAAATACAATAACAGAAATATAAAACTCATTGAAAGAGCTCAAAAGCATAATTGAGATGACAGATTAAATGGTGAGTGAAACTGAAAATAGATCAGTAGAAATTATCCAATTTGGAAATCAGAAAAAAAAAAGATTTAAAGCAAATGAACAGAGCCTCACACCTGGGGGGAAATAATAAAGGTATAACATTCTTGTCATCAGAGTCTCAGGACAACAGAAAACAGTGCTAAAAAGTACATTTCAAGAGATAATGGCTGAAAAATTCCCAAGTTTGGGAAACTACATAAACCTACAGATTCAGGAAGATGAGTGAATCTCAAATGGGATAAACTCAAAGAAATTTTATGCTTAGACAAATCATAATCAAATTACCATAAACTTGAGGACAGAAAAAAAAAATACTTGAAGTCAACCGGAAAATAGGCACATTACCTATAAGGGAAGAATAATTTTTGTTTTTTGTTTTTTTTTTTTCAGCTTCTAATTTCTGGGGTTACATGTGCAGGTTTGTTACATGGGTAAATTGTGTGTCAGCAAGATTCGTTATATGAATGATCCCATCACCCAAATAATGAGCATAGTACCCAATAGGTAGTTCTTCAGCCCTCACCCCCTCCCATCCTACCTACTCTAGTAGTTCCCGGTATCTGTTGTTCCCATCTTTATGTGCATGTATACTCATTTTTTAGCTCCCCTTATAAGTGAGAACATGTGGTAGTTGGTTTTCTGTTCCTGCATCAATTCACTTAGAATAATGGCCTTCCATAGATTTCCAACCAGAAACTACAAAAGGAAATGGCATAATATTTTTCAATTACTGAAAGAAAAAAACTGTTGGGGCCAAGCATGGTGATTCACATCTGTAAACTCAGAGCCTTGGGAGGCCGAGGCAGGAGGATCACATGAGCCCAGGAGTTTGAGACTAGCCTGGGCAACATAGTGAGACTCTGTCTCTACAAAAAACTTTAAAAATTAGCCAAATGTAGTGGCATATGCCTGCAGTCCCAGCTACTTAGGAGACTGAGGTGGAAGAATCAATGGAGCCTGGGAGGCCGAGGCTGCAGTTAAATCCTGCAGCAAAAATCATAAAACTGTATACACATGTTTGTGCCAATGCACTCCAGCCTGACTGACAGAGCGACACCCTGTCTCAAAACAAAAACAAGCAAACAAACAAACAAAAAGAAAATAACTGTCAATTTGAATTTTTTTTTTTTTTTGAGACGGAGTCTCACTCTGTCGCCCAGGCTGGAGTGCAGTGGCGCGATGTCAGCTCATTGCAAGCTCTGCCTCCTGGGTTCATGCCATTCTCCTTCCTTAGTCTCCCGAGCAGCTGGGACTACAGATGCCCACCACCAAGCTCGGCTAATTTTTTTTTAATTTTAATTTTTAGTAGACACATGCTAGCCAGGATGGTCTCTATTTCCCGACCTCGTGATCCGCCCGCTTCGGCCTCCCAAAGTGCTGGGATTACAGGCGTGAGCTGCCGCGCCCGACTGTCAACTTGAAATTTTATGGTTATCAAAACAACCTTTAAAACTTGAAGGTGAAATGACAGGGTTATTGATGAAAGGAAACTAAGAATATTTTGCTAGCAGATGTGCTGTAAAGGAATTGCTAAAGGAAGTTCTTCAGATAGAAAGAAAATGATACCAAAAGAAAATGGTACATCAGGGAGAATAAGAAAGAGAAATGGCAAATACCTTAGTAAATATAATGGGCTATTCTTATCCTCTTGAATTCTTTAAAATACATTTGATAGTTAAAAGAAAAGTGATAACATTAAATAAATACTTCAATGTATATAAATGTAACCTAAAAGACATCTATAACATAAAGTGGGGAGGGTAAAGTGACACATACGGTTGTAGGTTTTCTACATTCCACTTAAGTGATAAGACATTGATTCTAATTCACCTGTGAAAAGTAAAATATGTTCATTATAATTTTCAAAGTAATACTAAATAAATCTATTCCAAGAGATACAGCAAAAACATGCCTGGTAAATTAAAAGATAATACAAAAAAAAAAAAATCAAAATAATCCAAGAAGGCAGAAAATGGGGAAACACAAAAAAGTAAAACAGAGGGGAAATCAAACAAATAGTAATATGGCATAGCTAAATCCAAATATATTAATAATTAATATATTTTAAATAAGTTAAATAGAAATGGCCTAAACTCACCAGTTAAAAGGCAGAGATTGCCAGGACAAATCCAACATGATTCTATTTTATGAGATATTTGAAGTAGTCATACTCTTGGAAACAGAAAGTATAATAAATAGTCTTTACTGGAGGCTGGAAGGAAATGTAAAAGGGGAGTTGTCATTCGATGAGCATAGAATTCCAGTTTGCAAGATGAATAAGTTCTAAAGATCTGTTGTACAACAATGTGCATATAGTTAACATTACTATATTATAGACTTAAATGGTTAACATGACAAATTTTATATTTGCAAATAAATATATGGCAAAAATTTATATTGTGTTTTTAACTTAATAAAAAAGATTTTCAGATTCGCTAAACAAATAAATATGATTGCACTATATATAGTTTACAAGAAATAAATTTCAAATATGCTCATATAGATAGATTACAAATAAAGAATGAAAAATGAGATAGTATGCAAATACTAAAATTGTACTTTGGTGAATATATTAGTATCAGACAAAGTACACTTCAGAACAAAAAAAATTACCAAGGATAAAGAAGAACATTACATAATAATAAAATTGTCAATTCACCAAGAAGATACAAAAATCCTAAAAGTATATACACATATGCCTAACTAAAGAGCTCCAAAATGCTTGGAACAAAAAAACAGCAGAATTAAAAGGAAAAATAGAGAAATGCACACATATAATTGTGCATTTCTTCAACACTCCTATGTTAGTAATGGGTTTAACTAAGAAAAAGAAAAAAGCAAGTATACGAAAGAACTGAACAACACCATAAACTAAATAGATACAAACGACATTTACAGAATGTTTTACAAGACAACAGCAGAATATACGTTATTTTCAAGTGCTACATACAATATTTACCAAGGTAGATATGACACAGTTGTTGGCATTATCAGGCAGATAATTTAAAATAACTGTCACTAATACGTTAAAGCCTGTAATAGAAAAGTGAATAACATGCAAGGTGAGTAATGCTCTTAGAACATTTATTAGGAAATGCTCTGAGAGAAATTTTCTTTTTCTTTTTTTTTTTTAAGTTAGAAGTAAGCCACTGTAAAAAAATAAATAAATAAAGAATGCCTCTGATGGGCTCATCAGCAGAGTTGCTACAAGTGAGAAATCAGTGAGCTTGAAGATAGGTCAGTAAAAACATCCTCAACTAAAATGCACAGAGAAAAATACAATTTAAAAATGAGAAAAGGTCAGACAATCCTAAAATGGAATACAGAATGTAATAAAAGTATTTAAGAAAACCTCACTGGGCTAAAAAGTTGCTGATTTAAGTAACTTTGCTATGAATGGAGCCTGTAAGCCTAAAGGCTAAAGAAACTGTACGTAAGCATGTATTCTAATTGATAATTATTTCTCACAGGGGTATGTTTTAACAATTCTGATGCCACGATACGTGTATACAGGGATTGAAATTTGCATAAATAATTGGCAAATAGGAGCTAGGTTTCACACTGTTGGAGCTGGGGATTACTGGTAATAATTGGAAGGAGGCTAGAATGATCCATGTGGTAATGAATTAGAGTTGTAGACATCAGAATGAACTCATGTTTGGCTTAATATCGACAGTACAGGACTTATTAAGAAATTGTTTTTAGGCAGATAGAAAGGGTAAAAATTCTTAGTGGAATTTTCCTTTAATGAAAGCAGCCCTAAACCACTTCTTTTCTAACAGAAAGCCTGATAGATATGCAAACTAGGGGCTTTCATATGTAAATACAAGCAGCTGTACCTGGAAGCCAGGTACCTTTAACATGGCATTTTCCACCCTCTTTTCCTTGTCACCACATGTGCTGGTGTCTTGGTGACTTCCAGGTAAAAACGTGTGCAGATATCATGGCAACCTTTAGGTAGAAGGCACATCTGCACAATAAAAGACTTTATTGTGGGAGGGTCCATCCTTCCAAGGCTATGTAAATGGCACACCTGGTCAAACCAATCTCCTGGGCCCTATGTCAGTCAATCACTGTGTCCTCAAGCCTCTGTACAAAATCAATTGTGTTCTGCCACAGACCAGAGATCCTCTCTTGGGCAACCCACTTTATCAGCACGAGAAAGTGTTTCCTCTCTTTCTTCCACTTTATCTATTAAACTTTCCACTCCTAAATCCACTCCTTGTGTGTGTCCGTGTCTTGAACTCTTTCTCAACCTAAGGGAGGAGACCACCCCTCATATCGTTTTATGCCCAATTTCTGCCTCCAAAGAAAGAAGTAAAAACTAAAAGGCAGAAATGAAATCCACAGGCAGACAGCCCGCACCGCACCCTGGGCCTGGTAGTTAAAGATCGACCTCTGACATAATCAGTTATGTTATCTATAGATTACAGACATTGTGTAGAAATGCACTGTGAAAATCCCTATCTTATTTTGTTCCGATCTAATTACCAGTTCATGTAGCCCCCAGTCACGTACCCCCTGCTTCATCAATCACTACCCTCTCACATGCACCCCCTTAGAGTTGTGAGCCCTGAAAAGGGACAGGAATTGCTCACTCGGGGAGCTTGGCTCTTGAGACAGGAGTCTTGCCGATGCCTCTGGCAGAATAAAACCCTTCCTCATTTAACTTGGTGTCTGAGGAGTTTTGTCTGTGGCTCATCCTGCTACAAACTGAGACAAAGAACCAGGGTATATACCCCAGACAATGGAGCCATTTCATAGATACAATTAATTACATATAGAAATGTTTACAGATAAGTGTATATACACAGGTTATTAGACACATGTATATTTCCTTAATCTGACAGCTGAGAAGGCCTAGAAGCAATGACAACCCAGTAGCAATGAACAGACCTAGCAGCCAGATCATAGGTTTCTGACACTATTCACCAACAGAAGGAATCAGAACTCTTTGGAGAAAGGGCAGAGTATAAGACTGCTACAGGAAATACACAAAATAAGCATGGAGCATCTTGTAAATCTGGAAAAAGGCAGTGTTTTTTTGTTTTTTTTTTTTAAAGCAAATAATGGAGTTATGGCAAAAAGAAGCAGTCAACAGAAATAGCTGCCAAAAACCAATGCTGGAAAGAGTTGATCAATAAAATAAATAAAATAGTATTAGATAATAACATAAACTACAAAATAAATATATACAACCTCATACTGATATAAATAGATAATTGGAGAAATAAATAAATGGAAGTGTTATAGGAGTTATTAAGAAATTATTTTAGGCAGATAGAAAGGTAAAAGAGTCCTTGGGAAGTTTTTGTTTCTTTTAAAGCAGCTCCAGAAACTTTTCTTTTCTAGCAGGAAAGCCCCGGCTCTTAGAGCCAGGTTGACAACCTTTAATGTGCAAATGCAAGCCATTAGAAACTGGGTCCACCCAAAAATGGCGACTTCTGCCTTCTTCTTCTTGCCCTTGCCCCCACATGTGCCTGGGAACATGGCCGCCCCCATGTATCCCCACGTGTATAGAACATAAGGGCTCCCTGCATTTGCATATCAAAAGGCTAGGGTGGGAAGGCCAGTTTTTTTTGTGAGCTGCATGTATGACATGCCTGGTCAAACCAATCCCCTGAGCCCTGTGCAAATCAGACACCACCTCCTCCAGCCTACTCATATAAGCAGCCACTTTCCAACTGCACATGAGGTTTCCTCTCTTGGAGCACCCCCCACCCATCTCTGTATGGAGGAGCTTCTTCCTTCTTACTTGCCTATTGAACTCTCTGCTCCTTAAAACCACTCCACATGTGTCTGTGTCATTTTATCCAATTCTAGTCGAGACAAGAGCCCTGGTGTTCCTTCACTCATCGCAGCCCCATCAGAAGAGAACAGAAAAATCTTCGATATAGAATTCCAAATAATTTAAGTAGATACTTCACCTTCAAGAAAGTAATTCCCTACTCTTTAAGTATGGACTCTGCGGAGTGACTTTCCTTCAGAGTATGGCAGGGAGTTGGGGAGAGTAACTTTACAGTAGAAAAACCTGTCAAATCCTATCATAGCCAGGTGACAAACGTCACACCAACAATGATATATAATGCCTACCTTAACAATGATAGTATATATCTTTGATATGGTGTAATTGGCACTTTATCTAAGTGGTTTTTCTTTCAAAAATCTATAATCCCAGTCTAATAATAAGAAAAGAATCAGACAAATCCCAATTGAGTGGCAAAGTACCTTTCCAGTGCTTCTTCAAACTTTCAGAATCATGAGAAATAAATAGTCTGTCATAGTCAGGAAAATTCTAAAGAGACGTTATGAGTAAATATAACGTGGTACCCTAGATGAGCTCCTAGAACAGAACATTAGGCAAAAACTAAAAACAATCTAAATAAAGTATGGACCTTCTTTAAAAATAATGTATTAATATTGGTTTATTTGTAACAAATATGCCATGATAATATAAGATGTTAATAGTAGGGAAACTGGGTATAGGGTATGTGGAAACAATCTATATTATGTTCATAAATATTTCTGTAATCTAAAACTATTTTAAAATAAAAATATTGTTTAAGGAACTTCTAATAAAGAAATATCTAGGTCCAGATGGTTTTAATGGTAAGTCTACCAAAAATTCAAAGGAGAAATAACACTAATTTTATAAATCTATTCTAGATCATAGAAGAAAAAGAGACAATTTTTTACTCACTATATGAGTTCAGTATCACTCTGCTTCAAACTAGACAAAGACATGATGAAAGAAATAACTACACATGAGTATACTTCATGGACATAGATTTAAAAAAGCTCAACAAAATATTAGCAAACTCAATCTAGAAAAATATTAAAAGAATAATAACATACCACTTATGGGGCTTATCCAAGGAACTCAAGGATGTTTCAATTTTTAAAAACCAGTAAATATAATGCATAATATTCTAATCAAAAGAAAAAGTACATCACAATACCAATTGATGCAGAACAGACATATGACAAAATTTAACATCTATTCATGGTGAAAATTTCCCAGAAATCTTCTTCAATGTAATAAGGGCATTTACAAAAAAAGTCATGATATACTTAAATGGTTAAAGAGTGAATGCTTTTCCCCTAAAAGTCGGTAACAAATCAAAGATGTCCCCCTTCACCATCCCAATTTAACACCATACTACAAGTCTCAGCCAGTACAGTAAGGTAAGATTAAAAAAAAAAAGACACACAGACTGTAAAGGGAGAAACAAGACTGTACCTACCAACAGATGACACGATTATCTTCATAGAAAAACCCAAGGAAACTCTAGAAGGCTTCTTAGATCTAATAAGTGAGTTCAATAAGTTGAAAGATACAAAGTGAACACACAAATATCAATCATATTTCTATATACTAGCAATGTAAATAGAAACAGAAATTTTAAAACAATATTTAAAATATCTCAAAAATGTAAATATCTAGGTATAAATATAACAAAACATGTACAGGTGTGGTGTGCTGAAAACCACAAATTAATGAGGAAAAAGACCAGAAAAATACCTAAATAAATACAGTGTCCATAGACTATACAATCAATATTGTAAAGGCATAAATTCTTCCCAGATTGATTTAAATTTTAACTCAGTTTCAATGAATATCTCAGCAACATTTAATTATAGGTATAGAAAAATTGATTCTATTATATATGGAAATGCAAAAGATTATAATATCTTCAATAATTTTGAAAGAGGAGATAAAAATGGAAGAAGGTAAAGCAGTGGAAGGTGAATATAAGTGGAGTCATATTAGAGCTATAGTGAAGAGCCATAATAAAAGACTTCCAAAACCACACAGAGAAGACAAAACATTGCTATGAAAATTTGAATCCTATTATATGCTTACTGTCCAGGGATCCTAGAACTAAACAAAAAAAATCTTTCTCGGATATAGAAGAAATAATTATTGAAACCTACCAAGTGGAAATTGGAAAAGATTTTTAAAATTCCACCGTGCATAACAGCAAACAAGAACTAGAAAGAGCAAGAAAAGTAGGGCAAAACTGCAAGAAGACCATTTGAAGATTTTCTTTTATAAACTAAAATCTAAGGTTATAAACAAGAAAAAAATGTAGAGAAGATTTTTGTATTCTACTTCAGGAGATTTTCAAACAATATCCTGAAGCAGACCCAAAGCTATTTGTAAAAGAAGCCCTGTCCTCTCTTTATGTAATAGATGGGCTAAAATCTGAAATAGAAAATTTGGTTAAAAATTGCTTGGAAAATTGTAGTTATGGGGGAATCTCCAATATTTGGCTGAGTGATTTCAAGTGGACTTAAAACAATTGGTATGCCAAAGGCGAAGACAAACTTATGGCCCTTCAGGTAAAACAACAGTCCCTAAAATAGAGACTGAATTGCAGGGCCTTCCATAATCTAAGAATTAGGGAATTAATACTGAGGATATGTACAGCTATTGCAAGCAAAAAAGTCATTGGTAGAGTCAATGTCTCATATTGTTGAAAACCAGAACAAAGCAAAACTAATCATCCCTTTCACTAGTCTATATAATATGCCCGATTTGCCCATAAGGGCCAAATGGATGAGATTGTAGTTCTTTTCGAGATTTCCGAGTAACTAATACAATAGCTATGTGGTTATACTTTACTTTCTGATATTTCCTAACCCACTGAGCATACTTTGCTCAGTCTTACCCTGAAGATAGAAAATTCTTCGCTGACGTAGACTTCTATTCAGCATTCTTTACTATCCCGGTAACTAAGTTAATATTTATTTTCTTTTCCTGGGAAAATACATTACTTGGACAGTGATACCTGTGAAATTACTGGGACTCTAGCTCATGTCTCTCAACTTTTAGATGAGGGTGTCTAAAACAAAATTTCCATTTTGATCTCTCTTATACAATATGTAGATGATCTCCTTCTACACTTCACTGATTCAGATTCTTCTACAACTAACTCTAAATATCTATTCACTGAAGTGGTTTAAGAAGGATACATAGATTAAGGAAAAGCTTCCCAGTCCTAAAAGGCCAATCATTACCTCAATCATGATTTGTCAGCCAAAGTTAGGGTGTTATCTGGCGAAATACTGTTGACTATTCAAAATTATCCAAAGCTATTTTCTAAAAGACAAAATTTTTTGGATTTGCTATATTTTTATACAATGGTGACTCGGCTTTACTGAAATAGCAAGGCCTATACATGAGCTTCACTTCTGTGAATCCCAGAAATTAAAAATGTCCTTAGTAACCTCAAAATGCCCCTTCAACAACTACCTTTGCTGGGTCTTCCAGATTATGATAAACAGTGTTTTTTTTTTTTGTTTTTTGTTTTTTGGTTTTTCTTTTCTGTGTGTCCAGGTAAGTTCAGGTCATGGTCTTGAGACATGAATGTAAAACACCCATCAGTGACTCGTTGCCTATAGCTTGTCTCTTGATCCAGAAGCCAAGACTTAAGTCCTTTTGCCTCCAAGTGACTGCAGCTTCAGCTAAATTTTTCAACTAGTGAAATTATACTCTTTTCCCCTTACCTGATGACTGAGCTGCAATGACGTTTTTATCAGGAAGAATGCCGAAGGCTGATCATCTAGATTTTCGCCTTCGAAATCTTAATGTGACTTTATTTGTTGATGGGTCTTATCTAAAAAATGACAAAGGTCAATACTACATTTGGTTTCCTGTTTGCCTAAGCAAGAATTCTGAAATTTTTTTGTTGGAGATTTGAGCAAAGTGTGATTCCTTTAATTAGCAGCTGCACAACTGTGCCATGGTTCTTAAGCAAGAGAAGAAACTCAGAAACTGTTAAGATAATTGTTGAAACAACTACACTAAAAGCTGAATTTTAAGAACATAAAAGATTATTAAGATTCTGCATAGCAAAATATACATTTATATGAACAAGTCAAGTGCAAAATGATAGATTGGAAGAAAATAGTTACATCATATCTTTTTTAAAAATTCAATAATTTTGGGGGAACAGGTGGTATTTGGTTCAATGGATAAGTTCTTGAGTGGTGTTTCCTGAGATTTTGGTGCACCCATCACCCAAGCAGTGTACCCTGTAGCCAATGTGTGTTATTTTATCCCTTACCCCACTCCCACCCATCCCCTATGCCCCCAAAGTTCATTGCATCATTCTTATGCCTCTGCATCCTTATAGATTAACTCCCACTTACGAGTGAGAACATATGATGTTTGGCTTTCCATTCCTGAGTTACTTTATGTAGCATAATAGTCTCCAACTTCATCCAGGTTGCCGTGAATGACATTATTTTGTCCCTTTTTATGGCTGAGTAGTATTTCATGGTACATATATATGTAACACATTTTCTTTATCCACTCATTGATTGATGGGCATTTGGACTGATTCCATATTTTTGTAATTACAAATTTTGCTGCTGTAAACATGTGTGGGCAAGTCTTTTTTGTAAAATGACTTACTTTCCTCTGGGTAGATACCTAGTAGTGGGATTGCTGGATCAAATGGTAGTTCTACTTACAGTTCTTTAAGGAATCTCCACACTGCTTTTCATAGTAGTTGTACCAGTTTACATTCCCAATAACAGTGTAAAAGTGTTCCCTTTTCACCGCATCCATGCCGACATCTTTTTTTTTTTTAATTTTTTTTATTATGCCCATTCTTGCAGAAGTAAGGTGGTATTGCATTGTGGTTTTGATTTGCATTTCCCTGATAATTAGTGATGTTGAGCATTTTTTCACATGTTTGTTAGCCATTTGTAGATCTTCTTTTGAGAATTATCTGTTCATGTCCTTAGCCCAATTTTTAATGAGATTATTTGTTTTTTCTTGCTGATTTATTTGAGTTCCTTGTAGGTTCTGGATGTTAGTCTTTTATTGAATGCATAGTTTGTGAAGATTTTCTCCCACTTTGTGGATATTCTGTTTAGTCTGCTCATATTTCTTTTGCTTTGCAGGAGCATTTTAGTTTAATTAAGAACCATCTATTTACCTTTGTTTTTGTTGCATTTGCTTTTGTGTTCTTGGTCATGAAGTCTTTGCCTAAGCCAATGCCAAGAAGGGTTTTTCCAATGTAATCTTCTAGAATGTTTGTAGTTCCAGGTCTTAGATTTTAGTCTGATCCATCTTGAGTTGATTTTTGTATAAGGTGAGAGATGAGGATCCAGTTTCATTCTTCAACATGTGGCTTGCTAATGATCCCAGCACCATTTTTCCAATAGGGTGTTCTTTCCTCCAAGTTATGTTTTTGTTTGCTTTGTCGAAGATCATTTGGCTGTAATTATTTGGCTCTATTACTGGGTTCTCATTTTGTTTCATTGGTCTATGTGCCTATTTTTATACCAGTACTATGCTGTTTTGGTGACCACAGCCTTATAGCATAGTTTGAAGTTGGTTGATGTGATGCCTCCAGATTTGTTCTTTTTGCTTAGCCTTGCTTTGCCTATGTGGGCTCTGTTTTGGTTCCATATGAGTTTTAGGGTTGTTTTTTCTAGTTCTGTGAAGAATGATGGTGGTATTTGGAGGGGAATTCCATTGAATTTGTAGATTGCTTTTGGCAGTATGGTTATTTTGCAATATTGATTCTACCCCTCCATGAGCATGGGATGTGTTTCCATTTGTTTGTGTTGTTTATGATTTCTTTCGGCAGTGTTTTGTAGTTGTCCTTGTAGAGGTCCTTTACCTACTTGGTTAGGTATGCTCCTAAGCATTTTATTTTATTCACAGCTAATGTAAAAGGGGTTGAGTTCTTGGTTTGATTCTCAGCTTGGTTGCTGTTGGTGTATAGCAGTGCTACTGATTTGTGTACATTGATTTTGTATCCTGAAACTTCACTGAATTCATTTATCAGATCTAGGAGCTTTTTGGATTAGTCTTTAGAGCTTTCTAGGCATACAATCATATCATCGGCAAACAGCAACAGTTTGACTTCCTCTTTACCGATTTAGATACCTTTATTTCTTTCTCTTGTTTGATTGCTCTGGCTAGAACTTCCAGTAGTATGTTGGATAGAAGTGGTGAAAATGGGCATCCTTGTCTTGTTCCAGTCTCACAGCATTTGCAGTGGCAAGCTGCTTCTTTCAAGGCATCTGTGAATTCTTTCAGTTTTCCTATGTTCCTGTGGTGGTTCTTGGAGCAAAAGTTCATGATGTGGGTCTCCACATGCTGTTCTGTCCACCTTAGTGGGAGCTGCAAGTTAGTCCTGCCTTCTATCCACAATTTTCATCAAACCTCCCCTACATCATATTTGACAGACAAAGGTTAGTTTTCTTAACACTAAAATCTCTCCTAATAGATAATCCAATAGAACAATTGACACACAACATAAAGAGACAACTCTCAGAAGAGGAAGTGTGCATGTCAATCATGCTAGTCACCAAAAAAGAACAACAGAATAATACATAATAAGTAATAAAATAATAAGTAACAGTAAAACGACATTTATCCATGATATTGGCCCACACTTAAAAGAAGTACAACAGTCAGGGCAAACAAAAGATTCAGGAAAAAAGGCCCATTCCTCTGCTTTGGGTGAGTTACTGTAGCCTTTGTGGATCAGAATGTGCAGTACGTAGTGACACTGAGACAAGCGTACACTTTTGTTTGTTAACTTTTAAGTTCCAGGGTACATATGCAGAATGTGCAGGTTTGTTACATAGGTAAACAAGTACCGGGGGGTTTGTTGTACGGATTATTTCATCACTCAGGTATTAAACCTAGTATCCATTAGTTATTTTTCCTGATCCTCTCCCTGCTCTCACCCTCTGCCCTCTGGTAGGCCCCAGTGTGCTTTGTTCCCCTTTTTGTGTACATGTGTTCTCATTATTTAGCTCCTACTTATAAGTGAAAACACATGGCATTTGGTTTTCTGTTCCTGCATTAATTTGCTAAGGATAACGGCCTCCAGCTCCATCCATGTCCCTGCAGAGGACATAATATCATTCTTTTTTATGACTACATAGTATTCCATGGTGTATATGTACCACCTTTTTTAATCCAGTCTATCATTAATGGGCATTTCAATTGATTCCATGTCTTTGTTATTGTGAATAGTGCTGCAGTGAACATATGCGTGCATGGGTCTTTATAATAGAATAATTTATATATACCCAGTAATGAGATTGCTGGGTCAAATGGCATTTCTGCCTGTATGTCTTTGAGAAATTGCCACACTGTCTTCCACAATGGTTGAACTAATTTACATTCCCACCCATGTAAAAGCATTCTTTTCTTCTCCACATTATGCCAACCACTGTTATTTTTTGGCTTTTTAATAACAGCCTTTCTGACTGGTGTGAGGTGGAATCTCACTGTAGTTTCGATTTGCATTTCTCTAATGATTGGTGATGTTGAGCTTTTTTTTCATATACGCTTGTTGGATGCAGAGACAGGCATACATTTTGATACAGCAATCACACTTAGGGGAGTCTATCCCACAGAACTTAAAGCCCTAGTACATAAAGATCTATGTGCAAAATTTGTATCCCAGTCTCAGCCTCCACACTGGTAAATAGCTGAATGTGGTGTATACTTCATGAGTCCATTACTGGGGTTAAAGCTAATAAACAGGAAATGCATTTTGAAAATCAGTTCTCACTATCAAAACACATGGCAACATGGAAATACTGTGGGATTTCCAAAAGAAGATCCCAGATTTCCTACCCTGACTCCTCACACAGCATGCTCTGTGTTTCCCACAGTGCAGTATTCAAAGGAAGTAACATGGGAAATAGCAGAGGTAAATGTGACAGTGCAGGAGGGAAGCCTGTGCTTCCTCAGCCCAGAATGGAGCCACCCTAAAGGGCCACTTTCTGAAACTTTGACTAACTAGTCTACTGAGGTTTCTTTTGGTATTAATTACTCCCAGAAAGTGTGGGGCAACTGCAAAAAGAAGCCTCTAGATCTCGGAAGCAGAGACAGCTCCAGCCATGTCTGCAGGGATCCTGGAGTTTGGTCATTATCTGCCTGTCTCTGAGGACTTTGTTATCTCTAGGAGGCTGGCCTCCCAGTGGGCTCTTCCAGGCAGCTTGGAGGCTCCGGGGTGTTTTCAGAGGCCAGTTCTAGACTGAAGTGACTCAGAGCCTTTGGGAAATTTCCCCTAGTAGATAAGGATGGATGAATTCAGGGGAATTATTATGACTAAGAGAAAAGTCTACAGGCTGGAGTAAACGTATGCCAAGAAAAGAGAGATTGCAAAGGACCCTTTGCTTTGGGAATCATATATTTTTCTACTAATGATATCCCAAGCTAGTGAGTGGGCTTTCCCAAAAGCCTGCAAGGTTAGGATGCTTGCTTTGAGTAATGAGAGATGTGTAGTGTTTATAGGGCTTCCTCTCCTCCACCATTTCCCAACATTTATCCCTCTTACCCCATCTCCCACCCTCTCAAAACACAACTTCACTGGCTTTAGGGTGGCATGACTCTTTTTTAAAAAAATAAAATGTGGAGACAATGCTACTTTGTTGGTCTGATAAGTGAGGTAACTAGAATTTGGCTGGAGTTAATTCTATGAGATCCTCGGTCTGTGCAGAGAGGCAGGAATATGTAGGTAATGTGGAGTTACACAGTGTTAGGACATCACCCTGTCACTTGCCTGTCCTGTGCCTGTCACAGTGACTTCACCTCAGAAATCTCTCTTGTGTAAAGTGGCCTGAAATCACAGAAGAGCTCAGCGCATGTTAGTTCCCTTTACCTTTGAAATTAAGGCTGTGCAATTGAAAGTTTGTTAAATAGGTTTTATCACTTGACTATAGAAAATCATCATAATCTAATAGAACAGAAAAATGGGCTCCAAACAGACCTGTAGCACATAGTTTCACAAATAAATGCTGGTGTTTGAACAATGAATTATTTACAAAAATAGCTACTCGCTTTATAATATATAGTAAACTAAATTCTAGTTGAATTAAAGAGTTAAATATGAATAATGAAACAATAAGAAAGTACAGTGGATATTTAACTCATCTCTTAATCACAAAACGTAAGCACAAAAGTGAAAAAGAAGGAGAAGAAGTGGGAGGAGGAGGAGAAAGAGAAAAGGGATAGAAGAGAAAAAGGAGAAGGATAAACGTAAGATTTAACTGTATAAAATGCTAAACTTCTGTATTAAATGTAAAAATAGCCAGAATATATAGGAGAGTTAATTTCTTAATATGTAAAAAAGCTCAACCAAGTCACTAAGTAAAATATACACATTCTAAAATTGTCAAAAGATGGTAATAGAAAATAGCAAAATCATTTCAAGTGCTATTCACGTGCTAATAAATGTGTGAAAAATACAACAAACTATAACACTTAAGAGAGCAAGATCTAGATGTTGACTACAAAATGGAAAGACCAAGGTGTGCATTAATACTGAATGCTGGCATGGGTGCAGACAAATGGGCCCTGCTGGGAAGTGGGGTCATAAGCAATTCCATAGGGATGTGCCACTGGAAACACTAGGAAGAGCATGTGCCAACTATGGGGCAGCCTGATTCCAGGAAGAAGGGAAAAGGAAGGATGAGGACATACCCGCCCAGCGTTTCTCTCAAAATTCACCAGTAACATAGGTCTTCCTCCAACTCACATCTTCGCGGTGAATGAGGTTGGGGGAAAGCAAGTGTCTTACAGTTGGAGGAGCTCTCTCTGCATGAAAAGAAACATTAGGAGTTGGAAAGACGTCCCCCCTTCCAATGACAAGTGCATTCCATTATCTTCTCCTGGCCCTCAACTGTTTAATTAATTGTATTACTTTTCAATTGCTGAGTAGCAAATTATCACAAATACACCAGCTTAAAACAACACAAATTTATTATCTCACAGTTTCTACCGGCCAAGAGTCTGAGCATGCTTTAACCGGGCGCTCTGCAAAGCTGCAATCAAGATGTCTGTCAGAGCTTGGTTCTCATCTGGAGGCTCAAATGGTGATGAATCCACTTCTAAGGTGTTGAGAGAATTCATTTTCTTGTTGCTGTAAGATTGAGAGTCAGCTTCTTGCTGGCTGTTGACTGGAGGCCATCCTAAACTCCCAGAGGCTGCCTGCAGTTCCCTGACACATGACCCTCTTCAGAGGCCCTCTCATAACATAGTGATTTAGTTCTTCAAAGCCAGCATGGGAGAAAGAGCGTGAAATTCTGGCAAGATGGAGTCTTAGAAAATGTAATCATGAGAGTGATAGCGCATCATCTTTGCCATATTCTCTATTGATTAAAGTCAGAGGTCATTCCCACTCAAGGGTACACACACAGGGTCTGACCACCAGGAGGTGAGCAGCATAGGGACAATCTTAGAGTCTGTCCACCACAACACTGCATAACAGGGACAACCTGGCCACAGATCAGGGAATGCTCACATTCCTCCTTCCCCTATCTCATCAAATTTTATAATCTGTCATTTATAACACTCCAATTCCAAGTAACATATTTCTATATTAATCAGGACTGCCAGTTTTTAAAATAACATACACCAACCCAAAACTAGTTTATGAAGAAGCTAAATGTGTTAACTCGCAAATACAAGACATAAAAGAATATCCCAACTATAAGAAGAGACTGGAATGGTGGCTCATGTCTGTAACCCAGCACTT
>NW_012101998.1:1881048-1886181 GCF_000951045.1 Mandrillus leucophaeus | reverse complement strand
AAAGGACCTACAAGTGATTCAAATATTGAGGTTAGCAGATAAGGGCTTAAAATGAGTTTTTTAAAAAGATTAACATATCCAAGATATACAGGAGAAGGTGGAGGAAACAATGGAGGAAAATTTCACCAGATATTTGAATTTAATAAAAAGAATCTAGTTGAAATTCTGCAGTAGAAAAATATTCAACATTAATAACTGAAAAGAATAGATTTAACAAGCAGATTAGACACAACAGAAGAAATTATTTGTAAATTAGAAGACAGCTCAATAGAAACTATCTGAATGAAAGCACAGAGAGATAAAAAAATGAAAAGAACAAAGGAGTGTAAGAGTCATGAAGTACACAGTGAAAAATCCATATATAACTGGAGACATACAAGAAAACAGAATGGGGCAGAAGAAATATTTGAAAAATAGTGGTCAAGAACCATCCAGAACTAAGAAAAAGACTTCAACCCTCAGATTCAAGAAGCTCTGTGAATGACAAATACATTAAATACAAACAAAACCATACCTAAATATATATCATAGTAAAACTTCTGAAAATCAAAGACAGATAATTTTGAGAACAAGCAGAGAAAATAATTTAAACGAGTAGCAATAAAACTGAAGTCAAATTCTCAATAGAAACAATAGAAGGTAGATTATAAGAAAACAATACTTAAAGTGTTGAAATAAAATAACTGTCAACTTAGAATTTTATACCAAGAAGTATATTCTTCAAAAATAAAGATAAAATATTTTGATAAGATATTTTGCAAAACACATTGAGCAACTCTATTGCCAAGTAACTTCACTAAAATAAACACTAAAGGGAGTTGTTTAGGCAGAAGAAAAGTGATGCTAGATGGAAATGTAGAAATGCAGGAGGGAATAAAGGAACATATAAGGAAACATAAGTGACTGACTATTGCCTGTACAAAGCAATAATAACAGTTTCTTATGCAATTTAAAATACATATAGAATTAAGATGCATGCCAAACATAAGATAAAAGGCATGCAGATGACAAAAGAAGTGAAATTTTTCTAAGGCATTGGTATTATCAGGGGAATAATAAAAGTAATTATATTGGACTGCAAATACCTAAGAATACACATAATTATTAGGGTAACAACTAAAATGGTAAAATATTGTATGGCTAACAAGTTAAGATATATATATTTATATAATAATTATAAAATTAAATAATATTTAGTAATTAATTAGTATTAATATAATATAATTAATATATAATATACAGATGTGTATAAGAGACAGGGGCAATATAGTGAGACTCCCATCTCTACAGAAAATTTAAAATGTAGTCAGGCATGCTGGCACACACCTGTATTCCCAGTTGCTCAAGAGGCTGAAATGGGAGGATTTCTTGAGCCCAGAAGTTGGAGACTGCAGTAAGCTATGATCATGCCACTGCACTCCAGCCTGGGCAACAGCGCCAGACTCCGTCTCAAAAAAAAAGAAAAAGAAAAAGAAAAAGAAAGTAAATCAAACTTTTTAAAGGCAAATAAAAAGATAAAGAAAATAGCAGAATTCCATGAAATTTTAAAAAATCAAATGAAAATAGAAAACAAATTCAACAAAATAAGACTTTTTTGATTTGTTAATAGAATTGATGTTAGAATTGACATGGTAGCAAGACTGATAAAAGAAAAAACACAAAAATTACAAATAATAGGAATGAAAAAAGGGACATCATTCCAAACACTACATATATTTTTAAAATAATAAAATGATATTTTGGCCATTTTTTGCTTAATTCATATATATCATTCTCTGGGTTGTTCCCTGGGAGGACTGTACCAATAGGAGTTCTTTGTTCTCTATTCTTCCATTTGGGGGTATCCTTACAGATTGGAGGTGAGAAGGAGAGTGAAGTCAGGGTATTTATTCTAACAGCTTCCTCCCTACTGTGTCATTTCAGAGGAATGGAGGCTAGATGCCTCCATCAAGTGCCCCTCCTCCTCTCGATGGTCACCCTCACCATACAATTATCCTTCCCACTATGACAATCATTCCTTCCCCTCTTCTCCCCTCTTTAAGCCTAAGGGTGGTTCCAGCCCCACTGCTACTAGCCCCAGGGTGCTACATTGTTTCTTGTGATTTTCCCACATCTTGCCCATACCTTTAATAATTTTCTCTCTAAGAGATAGTTTCTTTAATAAACTCTCTACAAACAATCCTAATTGGAACATACCATCTGTTTCCTGCTGTGACTTTCACTGATACAGCTCCTTTGTCCCCAATGTCCTTCTCCTAACATATTGCCTTATCTTAATTAGCAATGTCACATTTCAATAGGTTGTCCAAGCCAGAGATGTAAAAAATCATCCTAGTGCTCTTCCCTTCTCTCATCCCTCATACCTAGCCATTGCTGAGTCTGTGTGATTCTTGCTTTTAAAAAAAAAAAAAAAAAAAAGCACTTTTGTTGCTCCCCTCTTCTATCGTCGCAGTCACTGGCCTCATTAATCAGGCCCATATCTTTTCTCTCCGAAAAAAAAAAAAAAATGCTGCACTCTTTCAATTGACACCTGCAAGGTTGTTTGCTCTGCACTTTACTTGTGCACTCATCAGTGGAAGGATGAAGGGGGCTGAAACCTCACTTCTCCTCCACTTTACATGTTATGTCCTGCAGCAGGGTCCTGTTAACCTGGAGGAAAGGATTCCTTTCTTATTCATACAAAGACAATGAAACTAGTGGTGGTCCTGCATTTAGCAACCTACAACCCCTGAAATGTTCTGATCACCAATATATTCCAGCCAACACATGATCTAGTAACATAATCTAGAGCCTTGCTTGGCATAAAAAGGCCACAAAGTTGTGGTCCCTGCTTAGTTCAGATTTTACTAATCTCTACTTTGTAGTCTATTCTCCAGCTATGCTAACCCCTGGCGAGCCCCTAAATGTGACATTCTATCCCAAGCTTTCATATCTTTGTACAGACTGCTCTATCTTTGGAATACCCTTCCTCTGCTCCTGTGCCGTGTGGGCTTCAAGATGGTCCCTAGTTATCTCTGCCTCCTAATTTTCACATCCTGTGTGGTTCCCTCCCTTGAGGGTTGATGGAGTGGGGGCTCTAAGTTAATTCTAACCAATAGAACATAGCAGGCATAATGGAACATCACTTCTGTGATTATGTTACATAAGATTGTAATTTCTAACTTGCTAGCAGACTGTCTCTTGCTGGCTTTAATGAAACAAATTGCTATCCAGTGAGCTGTTATATGAGGAGGCAGGCCTACATAGCAAAGAACTATGAGAAACTTCTAGCCAACAGTCAGAAGGAAATTAAGCCCTCAGTCAATAGAACACAAGAAACTGAATTCTGCGAATAACCACATAATTGTGGAAGAACATCCTTACCCAGTCAAGCCTTGAGATGAAATTGCAGCCCCAGCCACCGTCTTTTTTCTCCCAAGTTGTTTTCTTTTTCTTTTTGTTGGCACATAGAAACCATATATGTTTATAGAATGCAGAATAATATTTTCACGTATGTATACAATGTGTAATTACAAAATCAGGGTAATTGGCATATCCATTACCTCAAACATTTACCATTTCTTTGTGTTGTGAACATTCAAAATTCACTCTTCTAGTTTTCTGAAAATACACAATAAATTATAGTTAACCATATTCATGCCACAGTGCTACAGAACACTAAAACTCGTTCTTTCTATTTAGCTGTAACTTTGTATCAGTTAGCCCTCTCCTTATCTCCCCTCCCTTCTACCCTTTCCAGCCTCTAATACACGTGATGCTACTCTCTACTTCCATGAGTTTGGTTTTTATTTAGCTCCTACATATGTATGAAAACGTTCAGTATTTATCTTTCTGTGCCTGACTTATTTTGCTTAACATAACATCCTCCAGCTCCATCCATGTTGCCAAGAATGACAAGATTTTATTTCACATTTTTTTGAGATAAGGTCTCTGTCACCTAGGCTGGAGTATGATGACATGATCATAGCTCACTGCAGCCTCGAACTACTGGGCTCAAGTGATCCTCCTGTCTCAGCCTCCTTGAGTAGCTAGAATTACAGGTGTGTGCCACCATGCCCAGTTGCTTTTTGTATTTTTCCTAGAGACAGGGTCTCACCTGTCTCTTATACACATCTAGATGTGTATAAGAGACAGATATAAAATTAAACCCTTCTCCCCCAAAAAAAGAGAAGGAAAAGAAATATATCAGATAGAAAATAGTTAACCATATAAAGAAAAAAGACAGTATATATAAACACATTTATCTCTGTAACTATGTTAAATATAAATAATGTAATCATGCCAATAAATAGACAATCAAACTGAATTAGAAAAGTAGAAGACTAATTCACCTATATGCTATTACAAGTAAACAACTTATTAAGGACACAAACTTTAAAAGCAAAATTGTGGGAAAAGATATTAAGAAAACAGTGAAAAAGGGAAACTGATATAGAAATTAATGGCAAAGTAGGCTTTAAGGCAGGAAAAGTTACCAGAGAAAAGGAATATTTCATAATTAGGAAGGAATCAATTTACCAGGAAGATATAACAATTTTCAGTCTATATGCACCAAATAATATAATTTCTAAATATGTAAAACAAAAATTGATAAAATAGAAGAAGAAATAGAAAAAAACACAATTAAAGTAGGAGACTAAAATTCACCTCTCTCAATAACCAATAATATAATCTAAAACAGATATATAGTAGAGATAAACATTCTGAAAAACTTAACTGAGAAATGTGACCCAATTGATGTGTATAGAATCCAGCAACATCAAAATACAAAATCTTTCAAGTATACATGGAACATTCACCAAAACTGGCCATATTTTGGGTACAAAGTAAATCTCAATACAAAATAATCAAAATTATTCAAAGTACGTACTCTAAGCATAGTTCATATAGGAAAATTTCTGGCCTTAAATGCATATTTAGAGGAAAAAGTACATCTGAAATGTTATTTTTTAACTTTCCTCTAAATAAGCTAGAAAAAGAAAGTAAATCGGCCGGGCGCTGTGGCTCAAGCCTGTAATCCCAGCACTTTGGGAGGCCGAGACGGGCGGATCACGAGGTCAGGAAATTGAGACCATCCTGGCTAACACGGTGAAACCCCGTCTCTACTAAAAATACAAAAAAAATTAGCCGGGC
>NW_012101998.1:1877303-1879409 GCF_000951045.1 Mandrillus leucophaeus | reverse complement strand
TGTGGTCCCTGCTTAGTTCAGATTTTACTAATCTCTACTTTGTAGTCTATTCTCCAGCTATGCTAACCCCTGGCGAGCCCCTAAATGTGACATTCTATCCCAAGCTTTCATATCTTTGTACAGACTGCTCTATCTTTGGAATACCCTTCCTCTGCTCCTGTGCCGTGTGGGCTTCAAGATGGTCCCTAGTTATCTCTGCCTCCTAATTTTCACATCCTGTGTGGTTCCCTCCCTTGAGGGTTGATGGAGTGGGGGCTCTAAGTTAATTCTAACCAATAGAACATAGCAGGCATAATGGAACATCACTTCTGTGATTATGTTACATAAGATTGTAATTTCTAACTTGCTAGCAGACTGTCTCTTGCTGGCTTTAATGAAACAAATTGCCATCCAGTGAGCTGTTATATGAGGAGGCAGGCCTACATAGCAAAGAACTATGAGAAACTTCTAGCCAACAGTCAGAAGGAAATTAAGCCCTCAGTCAATAGAACACAAGAAACTGAATTCTGCCAATAACCACATAATTGTGGAAGAACATCCTTACCCAGTCAAGCCTTGAGATGAAATTGCAGCCCCAGCCACCGTCTTTTTTCTCCCAAGTTGTTTTCTTTTTCTTTTTGTTGGCACATAGAAACCATATATGTTTATAGAATGCAGAATAATATTTTCACGTATGTATACAATGTGTAATTACAAAATCAGGGTAATTGGCATATCCATTACCTCAAACATTTACCATTTCTTTGTGTTGTGAACATTCAAAATTCACTCTTCTAGTTTTCTGAAAATACACAATAAATTATAGTTAACCATATTCATGCCACAGTGCTACAGAACACTAAAACTCGTTCTTTCTATTTAGCTGTAACTTTGTATCAGTTAGCCCTCTCCTTATCTCCCCTCCCTTCTACCCTTTCCAGCCTCTAATATACGTGATGCTACTCTCTACTTCCATGAGTTTGGTTTTTATTTAGCTCCTACATATGTATGAAAACGTTCAGTATTTATCTTTCTGTGCCTGACTTATTTTGCTTAACATAACATCCTCCAGCTCCATCCATGTTGCCAAGAATGACAAGATTTTATTTCACATTTTTTTGAGATAAGGTCTCTGTCACCTAGGCTGGAGTATGATGACATGATCATAGCTCACTGCAGCCTCGAACTACTGGGCTCAAGTGATCCTCCTGTCTCAGCCTCCTTGAGTAGCTAGAATTACAGGTGTGTGCCACCATGCCCAGTTGCTTTTTGTATTTTTCCTAGAGACAGGGTCTCACTATGTTGCCCAGGCTGGTCTTGAACTCCCATGCACTCCTCTAACCTCAGCTTCCCAAAATGCTGGGATTACAGGCATAAGCCACCATGCCCAGCACAGGATTTCACTTTTTATGGTTGAGTAGTATTATATTGTGTATATATACCAAATTTTTAAAATCCATTCATCTGTTGATGGACATTTATGTTGATTCCATATCTTAGTTATTGTGAATAATGCTATGGGGGTGCAAGTATGCCTTTAGTATACTGATTTCGTTTCCTTTGGAAAACACTCAGTAGTGAGATTGTTGGATCGTTTGGTAGTTTTAGTTTTATGAGAAACCTCCATACGGTTTTCCACAATGCCAGCCAATATCTTGATTGCAGCCTGGTGGGAAGCCAAGAAGCACAGGACCCTGAGAAGCTATGCCTGAACTCTTGACTCACAGAAACCGTGAGATAATAAATGTGTGTTGTTCTAGGCTGCTAAGTTTGTAGTTATTCATTATGCAGCAATAGATAACTAATACAGCACCTGAATTCAGAAAACTCTTGGTCATCAGAGACTGGGATGCTCCTTCCTCTTGATTCCAATACACCAAGTACATTCCCTATCATGCTAGCCAGAGACTTGAGAGCTGAACTCTGTCCATTGTAATTCTCATCTTTATTTATTTATTTTTTATTATTATTATTTTTTTTTTTTGAGATGGAGTCTCGCTCTGTTGCACAGGCTGGAGTGCATTGGTGCCAACTCAGCTCACTGCAACCTCCACCTTCTGGGTTCAAGCAATTCTCCTAGCATCAGCCTCCAGAGTAGCTGGGGTTACAGGTGCATGCCACCACACC
>NW_012101998.1:1834894-1876463 GCF_000951045.1 Mandrillus leucophaeus | reverse complement strand
TTCACTGTTTTTGGTAGCATCCAAGCCAAGCCAAGTATATTATTCCTTTCTAATGCCAGGATAATTCCTTTTTACTAATCTGTAGTATTCACCAGCAACCTAGATGACCTGGAAGCATCTTCTTGCCCAGAGCCTCCTGATGAGAGCCCAGCCTAAACCTTGATTTTGGTCTTGTGAGACGCTAAACAGAAAACTCTGTTGAGCCCATCCAGACTTTTGACCATTAGACCTATGTTGTTTTAAGCTACTTAGTTGGTGGTACCTTGTTTTCTCACTGATCTTGAATCATGGGAGCAGGCCAAGAGATAGAACCTGTACTGGTTTAGATAGTGTCTCCCCAAAATTCATGTCCTTCCTGAATTTCAGAATGTGACCTTATTTGGAAATAGGGCCATTGAAAATGTACTTACAGTTAACATGAGGTCTTATTGGAATAAGTAGGCCCTTAATCCATTCTAACCGGTATTGTTATAAGAAGAGAAGAGGTACAGACACTGAGACACACTAGGGAGAAGGTTTTGTGAAGATGGAGGCAGAGATTGGAACAATGTGTCTATAAGCCAAGGAATGTTAAAGATAGCCAGCAGCAACAAAACCTAAGAGAAAGGCATGGCACAGATTATTCTCCTCTAGACCCCACAGGGAGTACATGGCCCAGTATACACTTTGATTTCAGACTTCTAGAACCCAGAACTGTAAGGAGACAAATTTCTGTTATTGAAAGTCACCCAGTTTGTGTTACTTTGCTATAGCAGGGCTAGAAAACTAATACAGGACCTAAGTGTTTTTCTGCGCTTTTTGTGGTCTTTGTTTCATCAATCAAAGCCTGAGCCTTCCATGTAACAAAGTATGGACTGCATTCCTTAATCTAGGCTTATTTGTTAATAGGTTGTCTATCATTCTGAGGTTTTAGTGAGAGCATGGGTTTGTATTCTCACCTGTATGTTCAGGAAGATATCTGTGGGTGTTTGAAATAAGCTCTTTTTAGAGACTGCTCTAGTAGTCAGGGCTCTCCAGAGTAGCAGAATCAGTCAGATATATATATATAGATACATAAAAGGATACTTATTTTATTTTATTTTTTGAGACAGAGTCTCACTCTGTCACCCAGGCTGGAATTCTGTGGTGCGATTTCAGCTCACTGCAACCTCCGCCTCCTGGGTTCAGGCAATTCTCCTGCCTCAGCCACCCTAGAAGCTGGGATTACAGGCACGTGCCACCATGCTTGGCTAATTTTTGTATTTTTAGTAGAGATGGGGGTTTCACCATGTTGATCAGGCTGGTCTCGAACTCCTGACCTCAGGTGATCCATCTGCCTCGGCCTCCCAAAGTGCTGGGATTACAGACGTGAGCCACCGCGCCCAGACTATAAAAGGAGACTAATCATGGAAATTGGCTCACATGATTATGGAGGCCAAGAAGTCCCATGATCTGCCATCTGCAAGCTCAAGAACCAGAAAAGCAGGTGGTGTAATTCCATTTGAGTCCAAAGGTCTGAGAACCTAGCGGGCTGCTGGTGTCAGCCTCCAAATATGAAGGCTCAAGAACTAGTAGTATCAGGGCCTAAGGGCAGGAGAAGATGGATTTCCCTGCTCCAGAAGGGAGTGAATTCACCTTTCCTCTTCTTTTTTGTTTTAATCCAACCCTCAAGGGATTGGATGATGCTCATCTACATTGGTGAGGGCATATCTTTTTTATTCTGTCTACAGATTCAAATGCCAGTCCCTTCCCTACATACACATCTAGAAATAATTATTTACCAGCTACGTGCATATTACTTAACCCAGTCAAGTCAACAAGTACAATTAACCATCACAACCGCTGTGTAGCATGACCATTCTGAATGTTGTTGTTGTTGCACATTTTGGAAACTTACTATAATTTTTTTCTAGGACCATGTGAGGCATTAATTAATTATCAAAATAATAATTGTTGACAGAAGATAAGTAAGTCCTTCACTCCACTACATAAACTTTGCCTTGGCTTTGGGGCTCTGGAGTTTTAAAAGGCCAGGTCCAGAAAGGAAAGGCCTAAGCCAGTCAATTTCCCTTCAATTTCAGAAAGGAAATAAAAGAATATATGATTGTCAAGTGGTATTATTTGGAATAACATACCCTCAGCATCAGAAAATGGAGAAGAGGAAACTGAAAAGAATCTGTGTAATGTGCAATAGTGTATATACTTGAGGCATTCTTCTACATGGCTGCCAGAAAGATCCATTAAAAATGCAAATCTGGCCGGGCACAGTGGCTCAGGTCTGTAATCCCAGCACTTTGGGAGGTACAAGATGGGTGGATCATTGAGGTCTGGAGTTCGAGACCAGCCTGGCCCACGTGAAACCCCATTTCTACTAAAAATACAAAATTAGCTAGGCATGGTGGCAGGCACCTGTAACCCTAGTTACTTGGGAGGTAGAGACAGGAGAATTGCTTGAACCGGGGAGGCAGAGGTTGCACTGAGCCGAGATGGCACTCCTGTACTCCAGTCGGGGTGACAGAGTGAGACTCCATCTCGAATTTAAAATAAAATAAAATAAAATAAAATAAAAATAAAAATCTGACTCTATATCGCCCCTACTTAAAGCCCTCTGGTAATACCAGAATGACTTCAGGGACATCAGTCACACTTCTTAGCTGGTCATTCACACCCTCCATGATTGGTGACCTCTCTACCTCCTCACCCTCATCTCCTCCACTCCCAACACACACTCTAAGTAACAGCCACACGGGGCTGTGCACAGTCCCCTGAATATTCCATGCTCCTTTATGCATTGTGCATTTGAGTATGTGTTCCTACACTAGCATGGCTTCTCTTCCTCCAACCATCTCAGGCTGAACTGGCAAATCCTTCCTGGCCCACCCAACCAGAGGAGGGTCTCTCATCCTTGGTGCTGTGCTGGGCCCAGTGCATGTCTCCATTCTGCATGTATCCCCATCTTAGGCATGATTTGGTTTCGTGGCTCACTTTTTGCTGTAGCTGTGGCCCATTGAGTCCCCCACTGGCATTACTGGCATGGAGCCTATCAGTGTTTGCTGATTAAAGACACAAAGTAGAGTGCTGGCCGCCCATCCAGAGTCACATCAGAGCCGAGTAGCAGCCTGGTGTCTGTGTAGTATGAAGTTGTGGAGATAGACAAAACCTGGAGTCAAGTGGGACGTGGCTACATAACTTTTTGAAATGAAAAAGAAAAGATAAGCCAGTGCAAACACACAACCTCAAAAAGCATGACTGTTCCCACTTTGTGACTCTCGTGCCCATGCACAGTAACCAGAATTGCATCTCCAAGATTATTTTCCAGGAAAAGGAACCAGTACTTCTTGGAGGACAACTGATTCCACGGCTCAGGAAAAATCACCATGGGCCTGGACTTAGTAGTAACAGAAAATGGGATGCTGTCAAGATGTCAGGGCGATGGGCTCCCACTAGTGAGACTCGAAGACCAGAATCATAATTATGTTTAATTAGAAGAGCTTAAGCCAGTGAAAGGTCATGAGTTCATAAGGTACTTAAAAGAGGAGAGTTAATATTATGTAATAAAACAGTAGTTGTAACATTTAAAAAGATGTGTATAGTAGGATTAAAAGAAATTTTTATGTATTTCAATAAATATCAGAATATTAATATGAGAACTTTTTCTCCTAATTACATGTTAATTAAAAGTTGATACACATCTATGTAAGAATATACACTTTTTATTGGAGCACAAGAAAGAGAACAAAATAATGTGGTCATAGTAGATATATGCAATCTGAAAAGCTAAGTTAGAAAATATGGCTTAATAATTCTGCAATGAAGTATAAAGTTTAAAACCAGTACTTGAGTTAAATTAAGATCTTTTTAAAGGGAAAATTGCCTGTAAGGAACTTTTCTCAAGTAAGTGTGAAGTAAAAAGCAATTTAAATGCAGGCAGACCTCATTTTACTGCTTCCCTTTATTGCACTTTGCAGATACTGCATTGCTTACAAATGGAAGTTTGTGGCAATCCTGTATGCAGCAAGTCTATTGGCACCATTTTTCTAACAGCAGGTGCTCACTTCATTTGTGTTTTGGTAATTCTCACAATATCTCAAACACAACAATACTGAAATTAGGCCAGTCAATATTCCTATAATGGCCTCTAAGTGTTCAAGTGAAAGGAAGAGTTGCATGTCTTTCATCCTAAATCAAAAGCTAGAAGTGTTTAAGCTTAGTGAGGAAGGCACGTCAAAACCTACGCAGTGAGCCAAGTTGTAAATGCAAAGAAAATGTTCTTGAGGAAATTAATTTTTTTTTTTTTTTTTTTTTTTTTTTTTTTTTTTTGAGACAGAGTCTCACTTTGTTGCCCAGGCTGGAGTGCAGTGGCGCGATCTTGGCTCACTGCAACCTCCACCTCCTGGGTTCAAGCAAGTCTCCTGTCTCAGCCTCCTGCAAGTGCCTGCCACCACACCTGGATAATTTTCGTGTTTTCAGTAGAGACAGGGTTTCACCATATTGGTCAGGCTGGTCTCGAATCCTGACTTTGGGTGATCCGCCTGCCTCAGCCTCCCAAAGTGCTAGGATTACAGGCGCGAGCCACTGCATCCGGCCGGAAATTAATGTTTTTTAAAAAAATCATCATTCGTGGATTCAGTGAACATATAAATGACAGGAAACAGAAACAACCTTATGACTGATATGAAGAAAGTTTTAGTGGTCTGAATAGAAGGTCAAAACAGCCACAACATTCCTTAAGCCAAAGCCTAATCCAGAGCAAGGGCCTAACTCTCTTCGATTCCATGAAGGCTGAGAGAGGTGAACAAGCTGCAGAAGAAAAGTTGGAAGCCAGCAGAGGTTGGTTCGTGAAGTTTAAAAGAATAGGCCATCTCTATAACATAAAAGTGCAAGGTGAAGCAGCAAGTGCTGATGAAGAAGATGCAGCAAGTTATCCAGAAGATCTAGCTAAGATCACTCATGAAGGTGGCCACACTATCTAGCTAGGACTTTCATACCTAGAGAGGAGAAGTCAATGCCTGGCTTCAAAGCATCAAAGGACAGGCTGACACTCTTATTAGGATCTAATGTAGCTGGTGACTTGAAGTTAAAGCCAGTGCCCATTTACCACTCTGAAAATTCCAAGGCAGTTATGAATTACACTAATCTTACTGACTCTGTTCTGTAAACTGAACAAAATCTGGATGACAGTTCATCTGTTTAAAGTATGGTTCACTCAATATTTTAAGCCAACTGTTGAAACCTAATGCTCAGAAAAAGATTCCTTTTAAAATATTACTATTCATTGGCAATGCACCTGGTCACCCAAAAGCTCTAATGGAGACGTACAAGGAGATTAATGTTGTTTTCACAGCTGTTAACACAACATCCACGCTGTAGCTCATGGATCAAGGACTAATTTTCATTTGCTAGTCTTATTATGTAAGAAATATATTTTGTCTGTAGCTTCCATATTGATTCCTCTGACAGATCAGGGCAATATAAATTGAAAACCTTCTAGAAAGTATTTGTCATTCTAGATGGCATTAAAAACATTTATTATTCATGAGAGAAGATCAAAATATCAACTTTGGAAGAAGTTGATTCCTACCCTCATGGGTGACTTTGAGAAGTTCAAGATTTCAGTGGGGGATGGCACTGCAGATGTGGTAAAAGTAGCGAGAGAACTAGAATGAGAAGTGGAGCCTGAATATGTGACTAAATTGCTACAATCACATGATAAGATTTGAATGTGTGAGGGGTTGTGTTTTATACATGAGCAAAGAAAGTGGTTTCTTGAGATGAAATCTACTCCTAGTGAAGATGCTGTGAACATTGTGGAAATGACCACAAAGGATTTAGAATATGCCATAAACTTAGTTGGTAAAGCAGCATCAAGGTTTGAGAAGACTGACTCCAATTTTGAAAACAGTTATACTGCGGGTAAAACGCTATCAAACAGCACCATATGCTACAGAGAAATCTTTCATGAAAGAGTCAATTCATGTGGCAAACTTCACTAAGCATTTGCCACAGCCACCACAACCTTAAGCAACCACGATCCTGATCAGTCAGTAGCCATCAACATCAAGGCAAAGCCCTCCTTTAGCAAAAAGATTGAGTCTGTGAAGGCTCAGATCATCTTCAGCATTTTTTTTTAGCCATAAAGTATTTTTAATTAAAGTACACACATTGTTTTTTAGACATCTTGCCCTTGCACACTTGACTACAGTATAGTGTAAATGTAACTTTTATATGCACTGGGAAATAAAACAATTTGTCTGACTCACTTTATTGTGATATACACTTTTTTGCTGTAGTCCGGAACCAAATTTGCACTATCTCTGAGGTATGCCTATAAATTTGTGTTTTATTGTTTCTAAGTAGATAGGATTCACTTACTGAGGTCCTTAGAAGACCTGACTCAATAATATAAAAAGTTATTAGTTTTTGCAAGAATGGATATAAAACACACTACCAAGACTTACATAACAAAACATACTACCAAGACTTACATATTTGACTAATTATTGTTTTTTCAAAGTAGTCGTATGTGAAAGTTATATGTTCATTGCAATGCTGCGATTGCTCAAAATATTGTTAGAATACTAATTTGTAAATTTAGAAATTGCCTCCAGAGCTAATAAGTTTCAAGAATATAAGTTCCATCCCTTTTCTGTTTTCTCTTTTCTCTTCTTCCTCCCTCCTTTCTTTCCTTTCTTTTCTACTTTCTTTCTTATCGTTAGAAACAACATTACTCCTCCCCTACAAAACACACACATTAAAGACAGAAAGGAGCCCTGTCATTACAGCTATGGGCAGGTTGTAGCTAGAGCTGAGAACTCTAATGGTAGTCCCCTGAAGACCCATTCATAACCTCGAGATACCTGAGGCTGCCCTAGCTACCCTTCCTAAGTCCCGTTGGTTCAACTCTTTCTTCAGTCATCTTTCTTTACTTCTCTTTATTTTGCTTTGGTTAATGACTGTTGGTTTTAGCACCTTGAAGCCATAGGATCATAACTGAAACAAGTTTACTTGCCAACTTTGGCTTCATTTGGTCTTAAGACCAGAGAGAAAAAAATGACTTGCCTAAAGGCACATAGATTTTCCATAGCAGAACTGGATCTAGAACTCAGGACTAATGACTCCAGGTCAGAGATTTTTCTCTTACATCACACTGCCTTTCAGATTCTACATCCCACCCCAGATGCACTCAACTGCTAACCACCAAGAGGTTCACATGTGTAGGCTCTGTGGTACAGCTCAGCCTTTTGGAAGAAGGGAGAAGAAAAGCACCAGGAGAAGGATTAGAGTAAGTTCTAGATGAGATGGTCACTTTATGAATTCAGTGCTCACAACTGGCTTCTCAGTGGTGACTTCTCATCTACCAGGCAAAGGCGAGAAAGGACCTAAGTGTTGTTCTGGGACCCACTTTCCTGTTTCCCTAGGCTGTTCCCAATCTCTGTTTTGCTACTGGAATGTAATTCACTTTTAATTTACATTTCAACTGTAAATAGAATGTCTGCACATGATAAGAAGTTCAAACAGCTTCTTATCTATGAAAAGTAAACTGTTCTCCCAACTCTGCAGCTCCTGCATCAGTCTCTACAGCTGCATTTCATTCCCGAAGGGTCTGGCTTTGCATTCTAGCCATCGTCTCAAAGTCTGGGCCACTGTTCTACACAGATTTTCATGGAGACTCCTTGGAGAGAGTGCTTTTGAGCAGAGTGATGGATGAAAGCTTGATGGAAATAGACTAAGGGGAGACTGCCAGGTAAGGAAATAGGGAAGATAAATGTAGACAAATCTTTCATGGAGCTGGCTGTAGAAAAGAGCAAAAGAGAGAAACTGAGAAAGTAGCTATTATTTGTTTAGCAAACATTTTGGATAATTTCTTTTTCTACCAGGATAAGAAAAGGACTTGCCTATCCTCCTGTGTCTTGTAAGTTATTAAACATCTAAGTTACAGTGGAAATAGAAATGGCATTCAGGTAATTTGACTAAAATGTGCTCAACTTTTTAAATTATGCTTGTATTTTCAGACATTTAGCTGAACCCTAGTTGATTGTAAAGAGTAGTCTCTACATTTTGAGCATGGTATTTTCAAAGGAAAACACAGATTGAGCATCCCTAAATACGAAAATCTAGTATTTGAAACTTTTTGAATGTCAATGTGACGCCACAAGTGGAAAATTCCTCACCTGACCTCATGTGATAGGTCACAGTGAAAACTTTGTTTCATGTGCAGAATTATTAAAAATATTACCTTCAGGCTATGTATACAAGGGGTATAATAAACACATGAACTTTGTGTTTAGACTTGAGTCCCATCCCCAAAATATCTCATCATGTATATACAAATATTCCCAAATAATGATAAAAAAAAAAAATCTGAATTCTGATACACTTCCGGTCGCCAACGTTTCGGATAAGGGACACTCAACCTGTACAAGTTGAATGTGGAGAAACTACAGGACGGGTTGTTTTCCATGATCTCTCCTTTGCTGCCATCTAGTGACAGTTTTATGTAACGTCAAATAGAAAAAGTCTGTTTTCTAACAATGAAGTCTTGATGTGGCTATTTCCTCTTACCCAGCGCCCTCACTGGGCTGAAGTATTTCCAGCTGAGCCTGGGAATTTAATTTGCTGGTTTGCATCAGCAGTGACACTTAATCTCCTCGAGAGCACTTATTAAACTACACTCTGGGTCCTGTACAAAACGAGGCAAGCTGACCTCTGAAAATGACGTATGGTACAACTACAACACAAGCAAAGGTCATGAGAACATCATAAAAAGCCCATTATCGAACAAATATATGACACTCCATTGGAGCCAGATGCCTGAGAAATGAGTCTTTTCTATAAAAATGTGCAGCCAAGTGTATACATTGTTTTATATTGTTGGTACTGTATCTTTGGAAGCAATCTCTGGAAACAATTTCTAGATCAGAGAGTAAATGCATATATACTTCTGCTAGATATTGCCAAATCCCTCCTCAGTATGGGTTGTAACATTTTGTATCCCACCATCAATGTCTGAGTTTGGCTAGCTCTCCACAGCCTCACCAACAGAGTAGGTTTTACACTATTGGTCATTCTGATACATAAGAAATAGTAGCTCCTTGTAGTTTTATTTCTCTTATTATTGTCCTTTCAGCCAAAGTCTAGCTAGAAAAAGAGAAACCAGACCAATTACTCTAATAGAGAAAATGGAATGCAGGTGCTGGGTTAAACCGAATTGGTGAACTTATCAGGCAAAGAAGAAACATGGACATAACAGAAAGTCTAACTAGCTATATTAAACTACGTGGAATACACAGAATGGCTTCAGTTTTCTCACTGAACCTGAGCTTCTCTTCATGACTGTTTGCCCCCGAATCATCATAGTGTCCCCTCTTTGACTTACCTGCCTAAATTCCGATATTTAGCCTTTTAATCCCACTGAATAGACAGGCTTCTTGTATCCTAGGGGACCCATTTAGATTGCCCTGAACATAAAGATATAACCAGGGTCTCTCTGGGATTTAAGGTTATTCATCTCAGAAGCTTCATTTAAATTGGCATACCCATCCTGAATTCCTGAATTCAAAAATCTGTGCCTGAGAGGTCTCTTGACAAATTGGGATATAGTGTAACACATTTGTAACCTGGTATTATGAACTCGACACAGTTCCTGAAATGCTCTACGATGTAATTGACATTTATGACAAAGATAACATACAAAAAGAAACTTACAACTAAGTCAGTTGATGTATATTGATGTAAAAGTTCTAAGTAAAATACTGTCAGATATTATAACACTAGAATTATAAAATGCCATTACTTAGTAGGACAAAATTGCTGAATCTATTCTGACACATTACCAACCATGTGGATCAAAGGAAAAAAATATCATCCATAAAGACTATGAAAGATTTGATCTTGCTATATTTAAATGCAATGATTCTAAGCAATACAGCTATTTGTGCTTGGCTTTACTGTAAGGAATGCAGCTATGAATAATGTTTCTGTCATTTTTGTCTCTTTCCATCACTCAGCAGTAAAATTTATCAATTTTAAACTGGTCTGGATTATTTTGCACTTCTTCTGAACAATAAAACAAGAAAAACAAAAGTAATTCTTTTACCAGATGTCACAATGCTTTATTTGAAAAATGACAGAAAAGAATGTTAGTTATCAGTTTACTACAGAACTCTGAATTTAGGAAACAGCCATCATACTTATCGCTAAATGAGATTAAAATAGTCCCCCTATTTTACCAGTGTGGTGAGAAATCCTATTTTAGAGTTCCCTCAACATATCTAGGGTTACGTTACAATCTAGCGCTTCATGTGGACCAGGAAATTGGAGGAAGGTCCTCTGGTCTTCAGTTCATCATGACTGCAATTAAGAATTTCAATCTATTTGAAATCAATGTGGAACAGGGACCGGAGGCTCTTGCTCTTGGAGGTGAGTCCTCCTGGCACCCACTCAGCATCCTCTCATGGGTCCTGCCACACTCAGACTGTGCATGGTGGAGGGACAGTCACCCCTTTCTCCCATGTTTGAGGACAGCATATTAGTCTCAGGACAAATTTTCAACTTCCAGGGCTGACATCACAGGACATTCCGGCAACTCTATGTGTGGGGACTTTCACCTCAGGCCACAGTCATGGGATACAAATAAAACACACAAACAAGTTTTAATGCTGCCTTTAAGTCTCAGTAAGGAACAAAGAGAAGGGTCCCCAGGCAAAAAAAAAAAAAAAGGAAGTATTACAGGGTATCGGCTAGAAACAGAAAGAGAATGTAGGGGAGGCGAGGCAGTGTTTCTCAACTATGAACCTCAAAAAGCTGTTTTTTCTCATCAGGCCACTGAAAGGATAGAACTTTTAAGACGGATGATTGGGTCCAGAGATGCACAAAAACAGCAGGATGGGTGCATCAATCAGGACCAAATCTACACTGAAATCTGTGGCCTATCTCAACAGTTTATTTCTCACTCATGTGATACCCAAAGCAGGTTGGCAAGAGGCTCAGGAACTACCTAAATGTCAGCTCCACTTTGGCCTGGGAAATATGAGCACAGAGAATCACACAACAGCTTTTAAAAACATCACTAACTCAAATGGCCTGACCTAGTGTTGTTTCTCACAGCACTGTAAGGGTTCCAGGAAACATGGGGCCAACATTTGGATCTCACCAAATATCCTTCTTTCCTCCTTCCACACACAATATACCTTCTACCCAAGGAAGATAATCCCAAATCCCATATAGTCACTACACTCTGAAAACCCTGGGACATCTCTAGATCAAGACTGGCTCCATCTATCTTCCACTGGTCCAGAGCTCTATTAACCAAAAATACCCCTTATCTGTGCTCCTCTCCACATGTTCCCCAACACAGTGGAGGAACAGAGTAATGCATCCCCATGCTCAAAGCACACAAGGGACCTTAGTCTGTGACAATTCTTCTGCTGTCCTGAAGGGCATACTGCTTGTTAAATTATTTTTAATATCACTACTGTGCACAGTCCTGTTTGCTGTCAGAATGGGCAAATTCCTGAAATTTAGGAAAGAAGTGTTGGCCCTGGCCTGAAGCTATTCCAGACACAACACTAATGTGAAGAGCATTGATAAATCCTCAAAAAGGCCCCATAGCCACAGTCCTGCCAAGGAGTGACTTGGATGTAACAGGGCGGCCAAAGATCACTTCTTTTGTAAAAAACTGTGATCATCTCATGCTTACAAAACACCTTGTGAATATTCTGCGGAATGACACTTGTCAACAAGGCTGTAACAAGGCCAACTTCTATGGCCCTATGCTCAAATGCAAGGCCAGGAGGAAGGCAAAGTTCAAGTGTGAGGAAATCAAAAACAGGCAAAGCAAGTGATCCATCCAAAAGCTGTGATTTTAGATCTAGTGTCTAAATAATTAAAGCAATTCCCCAGGAGAAAAATAAACAGAAGGTAGTAGTATACAAAATATTTCATTTTTTATTTTCATGAATAATTGTCATTAATACAGCAGAAACCGATATAAAAGATACCAAAAAATCAGAAGAATGTTAGCATTCAATAGAAATTAAAACCTGAGCTGAGGGCTCATCAGAGTCTGACACTTGGCACCATTCTCATGGAAGTGAATAAACATGTTTGCCGGACTCCTTAAAACAATTCATGTAACATAGAGTTAAATTTCAAAGGAGCTACAATGCACTGACACATTACATGACTCTTGTTGTTGACAAACATTAAGCAGGGCTATCTAAAGCTCACAGTCTTGAAGGCAGGGAGGTGTGTAAATTGTAGGTTTTTAATTAGCAGGAAGCAAGCTGAGATTTTTCTTGGTAAAATAGTTCGTTTATTCATGTAGATCTAAAAGGCTGGCTCAGTTTGTCAGAGCACAAAAGAATGCCAGAAGAGGTCAAGGACATGGGAATGGATCGACATGAATCCATCCCAACTTGTGGAAAACAAATGACACAGCAGTTACCATCACAAAGAACTCTATTAGTAGGAATAGGAGACTTAAGGTTCAATTCAGTTCTCATTTAGATTCTATAGCATCTCTTAAGAATTTGGTTAAAAAACAAACAAACAGGGAAATCCTTACTCCTTTAATTCACAAACAAACAGGGAAATCCTTACTCCTTTAATTAACAGCTGTCAACAAGGAGAAGAAATAAAAGAACTAATATATATGGGCCTTACTGATTAAAAATCTGTGAGCTTGAATACATTTTAATATGTTGAATCTAGAGTCATAAACCAATGGTTAATATACTACAAAACTTTACAAACAAAATCTCATCTGTTGCAGAACTTCAAAAGTAGTGGAATTAATTTCTTCTCCCTTTTAATTTTTTCTTCCACAGTCCTAAAACTGAGTAATCATTGGCATGCCTGCACTTTCTCAAATGTATCCTCAAAACATGATGGTTTTTCTCAAAATGTATCTGCAAATCATGATGGTGGTTGAAAACGGAAGTAATTTCAAATTAGGTCAACAATGTCATGCTCCCTCAAAACGTATTTTCAGTTCTTTGTGCTCCATGCCACATAAAAAAGAAATGAGGGTAGCTGGACTCATGTAATTTCTTTCAGCTCAATGTCATTAAATTCCCAATGTTTTCACACTAGCAAAAGATCCAGTATTTAAGTGATCTACTATAAAGCATCTCTATTTCTAAAAAAGATTCATTTTTTACTTTTTATTTTTTCTCAAGGGGGCTCAAAAAGCTGTCAAAAAGCCCTACACTTAACGGAGACCAGCCACAGACTTCCTTCCTGTACCAGCTTTCCAAGAGGGTAAGTGAGTCTTCACCCTGATATTTTTGCCCCGGGTTTTACGAGGCTTCTCTTCTTTATGCACCTTCATGTGCTGCCTCAGATGAGAGCTCTGACTGAAACATTTGCCACATTCACTGCACTGGTAGGGTTTCTCCCCGGTGTGGGTTCTCTGATGTTGAATAAGGTGGGAGCTCTGGCTGAAACACCGGCCACACTCATCACACTGATAGGGTTTTTCTCCAGTATGAATTCTCTGGTGCTGAATGAGATTTGAGCTCTGTTTAAAGCTTTCTCCACACTCATCACATTTGTAGGGCTTTTCCCCAGTATGGATCCGTCGATGCTGAATGAGATTAGAACTCTGAAAGAAACTTTTCCCACAATCAGCACATTTATGGGATTTCTTTCCAGTATGGATCTTCTGGTGTTGAAAAAGAGTTGAACTCTGACTGAAACTCTTTTCACATTCAGTACATTTATAGGGTTTGTCATCCAAGCTTCTTCTGAGTCTACTCAAGCTTGAGTCAAATCGAATAGTCATGCCCCACTTCTGCCGCGGCCGGCCTGTTTTGCGCTTGTTCTCATAGGCCTTTCCTTGGCTTGAGCTCCGAGAAATACCCGCTTTAGGCTTTGCTAACCTCATGGTGAATAACCAAATGTATTTGTAAGAGAGTTTACAGGCTTCTTCTGAACTACTGTTTCATTTCCTAGCGGTGCACAGCTCAGAATTTTCTGTGTGTAGAAGGAAAAAAAAAAGTATAGATGATCAGAAAAAAAAATATAGGTATCTGTTAATTATTCAATTTTAATATCTCTTCAAACCACCAAAATTGCATTCATGTTTAAATTTAAAAAGTATAAATGCAAACAAAGATAATATGGGGGGAAATACTTGCAAAGTAATTCTAACAATTCCAGAGTTTAACCTTAACAAATATCACCAAATTTTGACTGAGTTTAGCACTGGAGTTTCTATTGGGACAGGATAAAAACAAAGTGATGAGATGAAATATAAATTTTCTAGGCATTACCAAATGAGTACATAATTTTGAAGGACTAAAAAGTGGAGATATGGTAAATCTTAATGGGAATGGAATGACTCCAGAAGACAATCAAAATTTGTGTAACAGAATATCACTATGTTTTAATATTTAGTTCCGTGTTAAACTTCTACTCACTAGTAACTGCCTAAAGTATCCAAATGAATAAGAAATGACACATTATACTACTTTATGATATATTCCTATTTATCTGTATTTAGCATTCGATTTCCATAGCTCTAGATGACAGCTTAGCTCTAATTCTGTAGCATAAAGTGCTTTGAAAATTGAAACTTCTCTATAGGGAGTGGTAGGTTTACTTAGTCTATGAAGACACGCTTTATTATTGGTTTTTATAGATCCTAATGATCCAAGAAAGCAATCTGTTGAAAACCCAAAACAAAAGTATTGTTTTCGGAGAGAGGAAAACTGCAAAAGAACTTTTACCAGCTAGTTGAATGAAACTGAGTAGAAAAAAGCATGGTAGGCAGGACACAAGAAAAGGAGAGTGGGGAGAAAATGAGTTTACATGTTAAAAGTAGGATGGAATTTTTAGAATACCCAAATGCTGCAAAATTCAAAATCTGAAAGAATTTTATTTATTTATAAGGCTGACTTGTGGCTATTTAAAATAACAGCCAAAACAAACCAACAAAAATCCCTACAAACCCCACATAGGTGGCAATGTGGGAAAATCTAGAACTTCAAAAGCAATACAATTATTGGAACTATTTTTCATTATCTTTTGTCAGAATGTGGAATTTAAAACAGAAACAATTACTCTGGGTTTCTTTGCATACAAGCATATAAAGCAAATAAATGAAAACAAAAACATCATTTTTCTTGCTTTCCTTTCATCTTATTGTATAATTGAGACTTTAGGCCCAGGACTTTATCTGGATATTTAATAATTACATCAGCTGTAATTATGGTTAGCATAAGAGCAAGCTGCATATAACACAAGATTACAGTTAGCACTACCTCAGTCCTTAACTTAAGCAAATATTTACAGAACATCTACCACACAGGAGACACTGTGTTAGTTTGGTACATGGTGTTGGTGTTGTTGAGTTTTGTTTTTTTTTTTAATAACTATAATGGTCATTATACACATTTTTAAAAGCACATGCATTTAATACAATGGAAGTCAGATGTAGTCAGAAACTCAGACTGTCAAATCCACCTACGGATGAGGCAATCATACTAATAGGTAGTATGTGCCAGACACTGTGTAACTTGATTCTGTACTAGCTCTTTAATTCTCCCGGCACCTTTATACAGTTATTTCCGTTTGAAGTTAAGGAAACGAGGGCACAATGCTAGAAGGCACTGGCCAGGTTCCCAGATCCTAGCCGTTTGACTCCAGGGCCTGTATTCTTAGTGGCAGCCACATCTTCCATCGCTCAGTCCAGCGCGGCGACCCGTGCTTTGCACAGCTCCGCAGCAGGGGCAAGCACCAAGTTAAACCTGAGTGACAGAAGCTGCTGTTCCTGCACACCCAGCTAACTGGAATGTGCCTCAGTTTCCTCGTAAAATGGGGAGGGTAATGATAAAGTGGCAACACCATCAGGATGTTAGAAGTTGCAATGAGTCTGAATCTGAAAACCGCTCAGAGCAGCCTTGTGCCGCCTAAGCATTTGTTCCACGTTATCTAGTCCTCGAACGCTCCGAGCGACGGAAGGGGCCGGGGCTGCTGCTCACCCGACCGGTTCCACCCGCTGCGGGCCGCGCCTCGCCGGGGCCCTCACTCCAAGCCTCCCCCGTCCCCAGCACTCCGCCGGCCGCTCCTCATTGACCCGGCCAGCCCGCCGCGCAGGCCGCGGCCCCACCCTGAGCCCGCGTGGCCCTCCCGCCCCCGCCCGGCGGCCAGGCACAGCCCGGAGGCCGGAGACGCCAGCCACGCCATCGCCCCGGCCAGCGCGCTCCCGAGCGGACCTGAGTATCCGACGCGGGCCCCACGCGCCGCACTCGCCACAGGCCCACTCACCGCGCGGGATCAGCCGCCACCCTGGCTCGCTGGGCGCCTCCCGCGCCGCCGGAAGTGAGGGCCTCGCCGCGCTCTGGCGCCGCCGTGGTCGCTCTAGGAATGAGGCGGAGCGACCCTCTATGGTCCCGGACCCACCCGAAAGCGTTGTTCGTTTTTTCTTGCGGTTTTGTTTTCTCCTCCCCCGCCCCGACTCGGAAGGCGTCCTGTGACCCCCTAGGACCTCAAGAGCTGTAACCGCCCTTGTGTGTGGTCGAGGCTTTTGAAAACAAACTCCGGCTTCTCCAACCTAGAAACTGCATACTTTCTACAAATACTGAGCTTTTTGAGAGCCTAGTACTTTTCACGAAGTCACCTTATTTAATTATCACCGAAAAGCACCTGTAAGATGGGAGCGGTTATACTCCATTTACAGGAAAGGAACCAAGGCTCAGAGAAGAAATTTGCTCCGTTCACCGTGTGTAAGCGGACGAGCCAGAATTGGAGTGGTTCTTTATGGTTCCAAAGTCTGATTTCAACACACCCCTTTTGTTGCTCATTAGTAATGATCTCTCTTGGTTCTTCTTCCTTCCAGGCTCCTCCTCAGCCATCCTGGCCGTGCTCAGTCATCTGACCAGCTGACCTCCGAGTTCCCCCACTCCGTGGGGAACTCCTCCACCTCTTGGCTTCCAATGCTATTGCTGCATGCTGAAGACTCCCGCATTGGTAACTCCAGTCTGACCGTGGGACGTGAATGTTATTGAACTTTAGACTTGTATATCGAAATGATTACTCAAGAGCACTGCGTTTGCATGTGTAATGGACATCCCAAACTTAACATACCCCAAAATGAATTCCTGATATCTACCTAACCTGTTCTTGCAACAGTCTTCTTCCCAGGGATGGTTGAAGATCCCATCATCTTTCCAGTTGCTCAGGCCAAAAACCTTGATGTCATTGTTGTCGCTTCTTTTTTTCATCCAAAACTCACCTGTGATTTATCGGCAAATTCTGTTGGCTTCATGTTTAAAATATATTCATTATCGAGCCACTTTCAACACTTCCACTGCTATAACCACCAAGCCACCTTCATCCACCTTCTGGATTATTATACTGGCTTCCTGACTGGTTGCCCTACAGTCGATTCACAGCCCCAGAGTAATCCTCTTAAACCTAAGTCAGATCGTGTCATTCATTTGTTCAAAACCTTCAAAGACTTCCCAACTTATTACAGCAAAGTCAGGGGCCTTGCAGTGGCACACGATGCCTGTCATGATCTGTCTCTTTAGTTCTTTATTGTGTCTGCAGTGCTAATAACAGTGCTCAGCAGGGAACAGGCGCTCAGTAAATATTTGTTGAATGAATGAATTTATAAGATGCCTTATTGTTTACAAAGTGCTTTTACATCTTGTCTTCTGGTTATTCATCTTCACCATAGTATCATGAAGCACAGATGATCATATCTGTCTTGCAAATCAGTAAACTGAGGCAAGAGAGGCTGACCTGCCTGAAGTAATACAGTGGGTTGTTGGTGGAGGCTAAACTAAGTCACAGGTTCATTCTCTTAAGCTGAGGCTTTCTGCTCTGTAGGGAGCTGTCTCTGCATATGGCAAAGCACAAAGCTGAATGAGGTCTGGACAAAGAAGCTCCACTCACAATCTAGAGAGTATCTGGACTATTGCAGTGATTAAATGAGATAATGTAAGGCACTTAGCACAATGTATAACACAGAAGAAATGACAGTCATTGCTGTTACTTTTATTATTAAATTATTATAAGTTGGTTGATGCTGGTGGTTGGAGGGTTTGGGGGTAAAGAGTAATGGCCAGATATGTAGAAATGGTTTAGGAAAAGTGTCAGGAGCAAACGTGACCTGTTGGGAGTGTCTGCTCTATGTACATTAAAATAAAAAGATAATTTTAAAAAACCATTTTGTTAGTAAGGTAGTTACTAATTAAAACTAACTCTTTTCTTGTCTACATACAGGTGGATTATCCCTTTTTCCTATACCTGAAAACTGGGCCAGCCATAGAAGGCCCAGAGGTATGTCGACTAAAGCATCAGGTAAACAAGGATGGATTTTTTAAAAAGAGAGAAATAAAAGTCAGGAAATAAAGGGGTGTGTGTCTGTAAGTGTGGACAGAGTCCTAGGCAGTAAGGATGGAGAGGACGGAGAGCCGGAGAAAGATATGAGGGAGAGGAGGGTAAAGGAGAATGGGAAAAAGACAAGGAGAGAAAGCAGGTAGGGTTTTATGCCTTCAGCTTAGCTATTAATATAATAATAGTTAACACTTACTGAGTGCTTATTGTGTGCCGCACACTGTTTGCAGCATTTGAGGATCTCACGTGAGATTCCTGAGGCATGATTGTTCCTGAGAGTTTGCTCCACCTTCTCTGGTTTTGGTCCCTGCACTTTGTGGTGTGACTCCGGTGCCTCCTTGTGAACCACATGCCCATCCCACTGATGTTGACTTGACCACTGATTTCAATTGGCCGACTGCATGTGACTGGATGCAAGGGGTACACCACATCCCAGAAGAAGCTTCGAGTCATTGTGTTTCTGCCAGGACTCTGCTCTTTCCCTCTGCCTTGAGAATAGCATGTGCCAAGTAGGGGTTGTCCCTTTAGTCTAGGACCCAGGATGATAAGACACATGGACCAGAGCCACAGAAGCTCACACGTAGCTACAACAGTCCCACGTAACGTTAGAGAAACAAATGCTCTTGTAACACTGAGATTCTTGGTGTTGTTATTGCATTAAAGTTGACTAATGTACCTCCACCAACCTTAAGAGATAGGAATTGTTATTATCCTGTGATATTGTGAAATAAATAGTTGGTCTTCTACCCATTTCCTGACATACAACTTCTAAAATTCTTAGAATCTCCAAAGTGATGTCGTTTTATGTGCTAATGAGTTGACTGATGCCTGGCAGCCCCTGGGTAGCTTCAGGATGGGGCTGGTCACTGCAAAGACCACGGCAGGAATAAAAGGATGGCAATTTCAGCTCCACCCTATCAACATCTGGGGAGGAGGGCAACTGAAGGTGAAGTGGATTGCCAATGGCTGATGAATTAATCAATCATGCCTATGTTACGAAGTCTCCATAAAAGTCCCAAAAGGACTGGGTTCAGAGAGCTTCTGGATACTTGAACACATGGATGTTACTGGAGGGTGACACCTGGGGTTGGGGGGTGCAAAGGGGAAGGGGCATGGAAGCTCTGCACCCTTTTCTTCATACCTCACTCTATGCATTTCTTTTTCTGTATCCTTTGGAATATCATTTGTAATAAACCAGGAAATGTGTTTCGCTGAGTTCTGTGAACACTCTTGCAAATTAACCCAAGGAGGGGGTCATAGGAATCCGAACTTAAAGTGGGTAGTTCACAAGTTCCAGAGGCCAGGGCTTGTAACTAATGGGACGGGTGGAGATCACCTTATGGGACTGAGCCCTCAACCTATGAGAAGTGATGCTATCTTCAAGTAGATAGTGTCAAAACTGAATTAGAGGACACCCAGCTGGTGTCTCTGCAGAAATTATTATTTGGTTGGTGTGTGGGGAGAACCCCTCGCCCCATTTGATCACAGAAGTCTTTTGTGATTATTGCTGCTGAGTGAAAGAATAGTAGAAAGCACTTTGAGTTTGTTTTCTTCCACACAGAATCCCCATTTCACAGATGAGAAAATTGAGGCAAGAAACTCGCCCAAGGTCATGCACATTTATAAGTGGCAAAGACAGACTTTGAAATCAGAAAGTCTGGCTCCAGAGCCTATTAACCTTTCTATAACAGTGTATCTCCCAAATGGAATTCTAGGCAATTTTTATGCAAATTATTGAAAATGGTCACACATGATATTTACAAAACACAAGGGAGAAAGGGAACAAGGGCGTGGGAGCCAGGGGGTGGACACAGTCTGGGAATCGTTCTGCACATATTTCTGGGATTCTGGCCCAAGAGAGGCCAGATCCCTTAGTGGCCGGGGCATCTCTGGGAAACTACCCAGCAGGGGCCAGTGTGCCCCTGAGCCCAGTGGTATTTGAAGGGTTCATTCTAGGAAGAAGAGTCTTCTGGGGTGAGCAAAGTCCTGGCAAGACAGTTTCATTTTCCTGTGTCTTTGTCCCCTGCACCCCACTGGCTTACACACACACACACACACACACACACATACGCTGTCTCGGCCGGGACCACTGCTGCCTTGGGTCTGTGTTTGGCAACATGGATCCCCAGTTCAAGTGCCAGAAAGGCAGTTATAGGTGTGGCTCATGTGCAGTAATTAGAGTGGTCCGTCTCCCACGAAGAACTCTCAGCCCAGGGATCCTGAACAATGGTTCTTTCCACCAAGCCTGAGACTTGGCTTTCTGTTTCCTTTGGACTCTCTGGGAAAGAAAATCCTGGGAATTCCCATTCCTAGGTCTGAGAAAACATCTCTGTTAAAAGTTGACCAGGAGGGCACAGGGCCCCACCCTGCACAACATGAGTCTCGGGCAGGGCATGTGAGCAGCTAGCCTGACCCCAAACAATTGCAGCTCTCAGGGCCTAAATATAGCCCATGCATCTGGCTGTTTTTATACTCAGTTGCTTGGCTCTGATTGACCAAGCTTCCTGTCTGATCACCACTGAGGAACTGAGGGCAGGGGGCTGCTGCCCACCACTGCACCTGGCAAGGATATCCTGCTGCCCCTCCGCAGCTGCAAGGCACCTGCGTTCTACACACCAGGGACACATTTTGCACTGCTGGTTCCTCCACAAATCATCTGGTCAGACTGGATATGCTTTGGGCCTTGTTTCCATGGGACTAAGGGGCCAGATGTATCCTGGGTGAACCCTGGCTCTATTTTGCCAGTGGGAAGGTCTTATTCCATTTTCTGGTAAACATTCCAAGCAGGTAGCATGTGGTTATCACCGAGGAAAAACAAGATGTTTTTGATCCTTTCTGGTAATTTGTTCTGGGCAAACAAACTTGTTTTTCCTGAGTCCAGTCCTTTTGCAATCATGCTGATTTCATACTGTGCTGTTTATTATTCTCTCTGGTTCTTGAGGCCTGTGCTGGCAAGACAGTCCTATTTTAGGAGACAACACTCTCCCATAGGGATCTTTGCTTTATCTTCGAATATGTTTATTACCTGAGACACTAGGTAGCCAACAGGGCATATGAGAAATACCCTAAGCCCTATGGAGAAAGAAAGCGGGAGCTCCCCACAGGAACCAGTAGGAAACCACAGAGACCAGCCTCTAACCTTTGAAATTGTGGGGTTGAGGTGAGCTGAATTTGCAGCTTTTCAGATTGCCTCTGAACAGCAAATATCATGTTGATTAAAAAAAAAAAAGGTGTGAACTCCTCAGCTGATTGCAGAAGTGTACCTTTTCCCTTTTTCTGAGCCACTTGCTAGTGATTTTTCTGACCCGTAATGTTCAGAAATTAGATTGATAACACCTACCTTAAAAGTGACACTTATCCAAAAAGGTCTTAAGTAATATTGTAATAACTTGCAAAAGCAAACCAACCAACCAAACAGGCTGGTGCTTAGAGAGGGTCTCCTGCTCCACTGGCTTCCTGTGTGCCAGGACCTGGCCTGCTCCTGGCTGGCAGGTGCATCTTGACCTGTGACACCACATGCACTTCTTAGCCAACTCTGCCTCGGCCTCACCTCACTCCCAGAAGCTTTGCCGGCTCACTGCTCAGCTATCTCCTGACCCTCCCAGTGTCTGGCCACCTTCTCCTGATGAGGAGACCCCTAGACACAGGACAGACTGGCTCCATCTTTGTGCTTCCAGGGCTGAGCACAGGCCTGGCACAAGGCAGTCACTCAGTTACAGCTGAACAATGGGACAGGAGCTGTCCTACACCTGAGGTTGTAAATAATAGCTTGGGAGTGCAGTTACCTGGGAGGTCCTGTTTGATTTGTTTTGTACCCTCTCCTAGGCCCTGCTTCCATCCCACCTGAGCCCCTGGCCTGGAAGATTCTTGGGGCCCTCCTGATGCTAAGATTCTGTGGCTCAGGGTGACTCTATTGCTCATCATCCAGGTCACTGTAGGCTCCCACCAGTGACACCTGCATGTTCCATGGCAGCTTCTCCTCAGGCACCACCCTAGTCCTCAGGGCATGCACAGAAATGAAGGAGTCATGTCGGCTCCTAGAGCAGCGAGTTGTGGCTCTTCTGCCACACATCGTTTAGGATAAGAGTTTCAGAAGTTAGAGCAGGGAGTCAGGGGAGACGCAGAGAAAGAAGAAAAAAAAAAGAAAGCTTGGTTCTCACTTCTTCAGTTCAATACAGCACGCCTTTATTGAGCACCTAAGGATCTATGCTGCCAAAGGAGCAGAGTCGCCAAAACAGTGAACAGGCCTCCCCTGCAGCTGTGTCTGTGATGATGGAGCTGGGTTGGGGAAATCCTGCTGTGACATTTGCCCTGACAAACAGTTCCGCACAGCATGGTGGCTTCCAAGCTCTGCTCTTGATGGGCACCTGTAAGGAGCTTCTACATGCTTTAGAGATGGAGCTTCTCCTATCTTTGCAAGCCTTTGTGGTTCTTCCCTTTAAATCGGCCATCCATGGACCTCAACAGGAGACTAATTTGGTCTTCAGTTTGCTCTGTTTTAGACAAATACTTCACATGACTGATGTAAACTGTTGCATAGTTTCGCAAAGGCTGTCTCATTCATTCCTGAAATTCTCCATCAGTCACACACACAAATTGTTCAGTATCTGGCCCTAGGGAATTCAAAGCCCTTTCCTCAAAACAGACATTTCTCCTTATCATTCTTCCTTCCGGGGAAGTATTGAAAGTCATCCCCACCCACTAGAAGAGAGAAACACAAGCCCAGAAAAGGCAAGAGGTATACAGGCACCCACTGGACAGTGGTGATGGGGCTGAACACTGCCTTCCGGAGCTGCTGCTGGGCAGCCGTGGACTCTCATCCACACAGGGCAGCAACCTCTCAATGCCATGTGGACCCTCGTCAATGTGACTGAATGGCCGTGTTTCTTGCAGCAAGCTCCTTCTAAGAATCCCTTTAGGTCTCTCTGATGAAGTAAAGACTGATTTCTGCAGAGAAAGTGAGATACTTGTGGCCTTATTCCTGGTCTTACCTCTGTGCTGGGGCTGAGCTGTGCCAGACTCACAGGGTGACATTGGAGGCTTAGAAGCCGGGGACGCTGTGGTGAGGTGATGGCTGAAAGCAGGCTAGATCTCATACCTGCTGGCAGGCCCTGCTTTTCCCAACAGTGTTCCTGCGGGGCAGCATGATATGAGGGCAGACAAGAATTTCACATGAAGGAAGAGGACAGGGGCTTGTGGATCCACAGGGTCTCCGGGACAGCCACTGAGCAAGCGGATGAAGCTAAAGCCGCAGGGGCTGGGCAAGCACTGCTCTCCAGTGCAGGAAAGGCATGGTGTGGACAGCGCTGGCCACACAGATCTGACCCAGCAAGTTCCTAGCCCCACAGGCCTCGGTCGGCTTCCTGTGGGTGCTCATCTTGGAGCCAAGAGCTGGCTGTGGGAATCATGGTGCTCAGGCTTCAGACAGGTAGACGCACAGGCGCTCCATTCCTCAGGCAGTGGCCATCAGTCAATGTGACCAGCCGGGGCCAGCCACCAGGGCTCAGTGTGCACCTGCCACTGCTGGGGACTTTGGAAGAGGCAGGTGTTGGCCAGTTACTTGGCCTCCACCAGCTGCTCCAGGCGCTGCAGCATCGTCAGACGCAGGGCTTGGAACCTGGAGGGAGACATCGCCAAGAGGACTCACTGAGGCTGGACAGGGCAGGGAGGTGGGCAGCAGAGCGAGGGACCTGCAGATGGGCAGCTCAGGAGATCCCTGCAGCAGCCTCATCTCTCCTCTGCCAGAGAGAGGGAAGGCTGTGGCCTGCGTCTCATGAGGAGCAGTGAAACCGGGCTGCGGACTGCACAGAGCATCAAAGCGGAGTGTTGTCATTTCTATTGCAAAGACTCTAATACAGACAACAGCACAGTGGAGTGGACAGGGCAGTAGGGCAGAGATCAGGAAGCCCATGTTTCAGCCCAGATTATGCCGTAAGCTGTGCGGCAACCTTCCTTGTGCTGGGCCTCAGTGTCCACTCTGTACGTTAAGTGGACCCACTAGTTGACCCCCAGATCCCTTTCAGCTCTCAAATCCTACAGGGTCAGGACCGATTGCAGAGTGGAAGATTCCCTCTGACTTTGGTCTCCTCTGTCTGTGTGGGGTCTGGCTGCACAGACAGGAGCCTGTGGAGGATGTGGCTTTCTGTGGGCCATTCAACCAGAAGCTAATATCCATCCTTTTCCCACCCACCCCAGGCCCTCTCAGTGAGCTCCTGCCCTTTCCTTCCTAGCTGCCTCCCTGCCAGCCCTGGGTGGGGTGCCCTCCACAAGTCTTGCACCACAGTTCACTTTGCTGAGGGGGAGACGCCAGTGGGACTACAGCCTGGCTAACCTCATGCAGCCGGACCCTGGTGTGGTGTCCCCAGGAGCTGGCAGGTGACACCTGCTCACCTTTTCATTGAACTGGCCCTCTGCACCTGAAAACATCAGCTGAGGCTGGGAGTTCCAACATCTGCCACTTTGGAGAAGGCTCAGAATTCCCACTAGGACGAAAGGCCCCGACCAGGCCAAGTCTGCCTCAGCATGCCTGCTCCTTGGAGCTGCATCACTAGCAGACCTCAGAAGCTTGACCCAGCGCCCACCTGGGTTCCTGCCTGAGTCTCCTGCCAGGTGTTCTGCAGCTCATGCCTATGCTGGTGAGGATGCCAAGGCTGGATGGGTGATCAGGGCTGCGTCCCACCATTTTGGCAAGCTGTCACCCCAGCGTGGTGGCAATACCAAGCAGGGGGCCAGAGGACGATGCCAGAGAGCCAGGGTTAGCAGGCCTTCCCATGCCAGGGCACCGGTGCCCATGGAGGAGAGAGATCTCCCAGCTGGCACTGGTGCTGTGCCTTGCAGACCTGCCCTGATGTTCAGGACTCATGACTGGCTGTTTCAGTGCTGCTTACTTCATGGTCAGTTTGATTATTTCTCTTTCTTCCTCTTCTTTTAATTTTTCAACAAAACTGTCCAGCACCGGCATTTCAAACTTAATGTACTGAGCGACCTAGAAAATCCAAGAACATTTTAATGTGCTTTAAATTCGAAGCCAAAAGTATGTTTTTTTTTTCCTCAAGGCTTCCACAGTGGCCCATCCAGCCAACATCTTGTATCCATGGAAGGAGCTGCCGCTTTTCCCACCCCACCCCCACACTGCTGGGTTGTGTACAGATGCCAGGACAGGAGCCTATTATTATCTCAAAGGCAACTGTTATCCCTGGGAGGAAATATTAAACTGAATATTAGGAAGAGCATTCAGTACAGCAGCCTTGTCCCACTGGGTGCCCTCTGGGCTGGTGGGTAGGGAGGTGGGAGCACCATTGTTTCTAACAATGGAATGCAACTGCAGCAGCCTGAGGGATATGGGGTCACTGGGCCTCCTACCTGAGGTTCAAACCCTGTAGGCGTCTTCTAAGCAGAGGAGTTTGGAAATGCACTCACTGTCTAGTCAGAACTCAGGCTATTGGTAAGACTTAAATAGCTCCCTGTCTTCCACAGGTGCAAGGTAGGGCCTAGTTAAAAACCCTTTGCATAGGTCTCTCACATAATGACAACAAAATACATTCCAATAAAGGAAAAGACTTTACTTCCCTGAAAGGAAAAGGACAGGGCCATGGTTTTATAGGACCCAAATTCTTCTTTTCCCTAAGCTGTTGGCGCTGGCGGTCACTGATGGGAGAGGGAGGGCTGGTGCCTCCCTGTGCTGGGCTGGGAGCCCTTCGGGAGGGTATGGAGCTCCTGGAGCCATCACCTGAGAGGGCTCTGGCCAGGAGTCCTCGGTAGGCCTCGTCACCCAAGAGCCCCTCACCCTAGAGCAGGCCTCCCTAGCCTCAGCCCCCACTCACGTCATGGGGGACTTCCACGCCCAAGTCAGCTTCCATGAGGAACATCCTGGCGATCTTCTCACACGGCCCATGCAGGATTCTGGAAATCAGTGGGTACTCGCAGTCTTTTAATTTTGTCCGCTCTGAAAAAGAAGATGGTTTACAAAAATCACGGCAGATTAGTCACCTCTCTCTGTTCCAGATTAAGAACTGATAGAAAATGCACGTCTAGGGGCGAAGGGAACCCTAAGAACACAGACCTCTCTAATAGCACTGCCCTGAGAGATCCCTGCTCATGCTGAAGGAAGGCAGAACAGGGCCCCCAAATCTGCCACTTTGGCATAAGGATTAAGTGGAGCAGCTGGCAATTGAGAAGAAGAAGATGCAAGTGAGGCTCTTTGCCCTCCCCTATTTGCCGAAAAGCAGGACATAAATTTGTCAAGGTGTGCCCCTGCCCCTCTCCAGGGAAGGATGGAGTTAATCACCAGAGACAACCTGAGCCCCTCCTCAGTCTGGAGAGGGCACCAGAGGAACCTGCACAGCATGTCCCAGTGAAGCCTTTCCGTGGGACGACAGCTCCCCATGCAGTGACCTTCCGGCCCTTCGCCTCCCCAGAAACTCAGGCGCTTCTGCTCTGTCCTGTCACTTCCCTAAAAACTTACTGCTCTTTTGTGAATATGCTATTTAAGCCCAAATTCTAGCCACTCATCCCTGGATATTCCAAAGGGCATGCATGATGCAAGTGTTAACAAACTTCTGTCTGTTCTCCTTAATCTGGCTTTTGTTAATCTAAATACAGGGCCTCAGCCAATGAACCTAAATGGGTAGAAGGAAAAGATATTTTTCCTCCCCTACAGTGTCATTCCGCAAAGGTGCAGCTTGAAGAGAAACAAGATCTGAGGGGGTGGGAGAAAGAACAGCTGAGATGGGAGAGCCAGGGCCTGATGCACTGTGACACACACCCTACCCTTCCTGACTCAGCCCCAATGAGCTAGGGACCCATCCATTTACTGGAAGAGGCGGAGAGGGAGGCTTCCTACAGCTTGGTGGGATTCTCCTTCAGAATCCTGAAAGAATTAAACTTAATGTACTGAGCGACCTAGAAAATCCAAGAACATTTTAATGTGCTTTAAATTTGAAGCCAAAAGTATGTTTTCTTTTTCTTAAGGCTTCCATAGTGTGCCCGGCTTTGGGTGGGGGAGAAATATTCATACTGGGAGGCACAGTGTGCCCCAGCCCACTAGGCAAGCCAGCCCAGAGCCCATCTGGGAGGGAGTACAGTCGGTGGTTGGTGGGGAGGGGGCTTGCTGAACAGGCAGAGACCTTTTGCTTTTATGATCCAGAAGTGGGGCAGGTACTTACCCCCAGACTCATGAACGATGTAGAGTGCGAACTCACTGGGGCCGTCTTCCACCTACATGGGCAGTCACAGGAAGTCAGATCACAGTGCTTTGAGATGGGAGAGAACTGAGAGGATCCCCTGACAGTAACTACACCCCCAGTAACACACAGACAAGCCACAAGGAACCTGCCCTCTCCCAACCCTCTCTTGCTTGAAATCCGAAAGACAAAAGCTCAGCAGAGGGACTCTTGCTAAACCTTCTGCCCAGGAGCCACGGGCAACTTTCCCCAGAACTCCACCCCCAACAGAACAGCAAATCACTGGCATCCTGGGGCAAGGCCGCTCCTGGCCAGGCTTACCCTAAATTTGTTCAGCAGCAGGGTGAGCACCTGCAGGGTTGTCATGGTGCTGTTGACCCTCACATTGGTCACGGACCCATAGGCCGGAGTAAACACGGAGGTCTGTACCAGGAAGGGAGAGAAGTTCAGGGCAGGCCCCGAAGGGACAAGGGGCTGACATCACGATGGTGAACAGACCCAGGCAGCAGGTGACGCTGGGAACACTTGTGCCTGTCCATTCACGCTGATGCACACACAAGCTGTTCCCAGACCTGGGGGACACTCCGGGAAGCTGTAGTAGTGCACGCCTTCCAGAAGCCTAAGGAAGATGTCTACACACCCAGAAGGGCAAGCTCTCTGGACCCGAGGAACCAGGACCATGGAAGTCATTCACAAGGGTGGGGGAACCAGTCTCTCCTTCACTCTACTGATCAAGTCACCAGGTGTCTGTTGATTCTAAGGTTGAAAGTTCCCCAGTCTGTACCCTCCTCTTCATTCTCCCAGCGGTGCCTAGTAGAGGCACTGGTCACACCCCATCAGCTTCCCAGTTTGTTCCCTTCTGGTCTCAGTCCCTCTAATCTGTACTCTGCACCGCTTGCCTACAGGCACAGACTTCTAAAACCCATGCACCTCCAAGTGAGGTCTAGCCCAGCTGCATCCATACCGTCTCGGCTCCCTTCCCTACCCTGCTCCACACCACCTGAATCGGAGTTCGCATTTGTAGAACACAAGGCCAAGCAATCTGTACAGTTTAATGTGAGAAGCATTGTTTGAAAGCATGGATCTAAAAGTATCTGAAGGCTTCCTGGGGCCTGTGCAATATCATCTGTAGTTCTTCTCATTGCCATGTGCGTATGACACTATGGTTGCCTAACAAGCACCCTGTGCTCCAGTCATAGAGCTTCTTCACAATCTGGCTGGGGGGCAGCGGGGGCACATTATATTTTGCAGGTATCTTGCCTTTGCCTAAGAGACACCATATATGAAATCAACCAGGACTCTGCCTGACACATAAGGAAATAGGTCGGTCCTCAATAAACGCTAGCTGTGTACTGAACCCAAGATTTTACATACAATCATTGATTTAACATTCATAACAACCCTTTGAGGCACCTATAACCAGTTCCCTTTTCTTAGAAAGGAATCATAGGCTTTAGGAGGCTACCCAGCTTGTTCAGAGTCACTCATCTAGAAAAGACAGAGCCCTGACTCAAAGGATTCCATGATTCCTGAAAACCTACATGTTACCCCCTTGGTGCTGGTGCCTCCCAGCGAATGTGACTTCTCCGCAGGTGAACCTCCCCTTGCTTTTCAAACTCAAGTTTAGATTCACATATTCCTCCTCTGAGATCCTAGCTCTGTTTTCCCAAGGAGGTAGCTGAGGCTCAGAGAGCTCAAGGACCTATTCAGTATCCCCCACTGGTCCCTGCTCTGATAAGTACAGGCACATCTGGGAGCCATTGTGAGTTCAGGTCCAGACTATCACAATGAAGCGAACATCTCAATAAAGTGAGTCACACAAATGTTTTGGTTTCCCAGGGCATATACAAGATATGTTTATACTATACTGTAGTTTCTTAAGGGTGAGATAGTATTACATCTCAAAAATATGCATGCCTTAATTAAAACTACTTTATTGCTAAAAAATCTGACACAGAGACACAAAGTGAACACATGCTGTTGGAAAACGGCACCGACAGACTTGTCCAACACAGGGTTGCCGCACACCTTCAATTTGCAGAAAACGCGGGTGTAGTAAAAAAAAAAAAAAAAAAATGCAGCTGTTTACACCTTCCATCTGTAACAGTCTGCGAGGTACAGTAACAAGAAGCACAATAAAATGAAGCATGCTGTGCCAGAGACTCAACCTTGATTTGCTTCCCCTGGCTTGATTCTAGTTGAGGTGCAGAGTGACTCAGTTACACAGAAAGCCAGGACTGGGATTAGGCCTTCTTGTCCAAAGAAATATGGAAGAGAGGGCCAGGTGCAGTGGTTCATGCCTGTAATCCCAGCACTTTGGGAGGCCAAGGTGGGAGGATCACGAGGTCAGGAGGTCGAGACCAGCCTGGCCAATATGGTGAAACCCCATCTCTACAAAAAATACAAAAATTGGCCAGGCATGATGGTGCACACCTGTAGTCCCAGCTACTCAGGAGGCAAAAGAATCGCTTGAATCTGGGAGGTGGAGGTTGCAGTGAGCCAAGATCATGCCACTGCACCAGCCTGGGCTACAGAGTGACACTCCATCTCAAAAAAAAAAAAGAAAAGAAAAAAGAAAGAAAGAAAAGAAAAGAAAGAAATATGGAAGAGAGGAGTTAGGCTATTTCAAAAAGACAAAAATTCTTGTTAACAAGACACTGTGTTTCTTCTGCATAAAGCCTTTTCTCAAGGTGATACCAACCAACTTCAAGTAGGAAAAAAGGCCCCGTGGCTACTTTCTCATCTCTAACCACAAATGGTTTCTCTCTAACAAAATGCATTGGAATCCAACAGATCAGGCAGTAGAAAGAGCTACAAAGTTTTACCCAGTCTGGAAATAAAACCAACATTTCTGGGAATCACAACAGTTTTGGAAAATGACCGAGTGAAGTAATAGTGCACAGTTCTAAGAAACAAAACCTGGAACTATCTCAGAAATTCAATGCTAGGAATTATTTATTTTTCAATTGTTGCCTCTGACTCAAGGAATCTGTGTCCTAATTTCTAAGGACATTAGTTCTCTATGGATGTTGAGCGTAGTGACAAAGGGCTTCTTGTACAGTGATTTTCTTTGGGACTCCCCTTACTCACCCAGAAGATGGGGGAGCTGGTGTCCCAAATGCTTACGATATTATTCCCTGTCCTTGAAAGCAGTACTTTTTTCTGGAAGAATGGATTCACATTCCATAGGCAAATCTGTCACTAGGAGGAAAAACTGCCCTCACTGGGTGACAGGCCGAGACCCCGTGTCGTCTGGCTGAGTAGCTCTTCCTGATAGTGTGGTTCAGACGGAAATGAGAGGATGTGATGAAAACCCTCACTGTTCATTTCAAAGGCTGCAGAGTGCTTAGGACATGGTGTTCCTATGACACTGGCAATCACTACAATAAGGTTTACTGTGCCAGACACACTTCTTAGTGATGAATGAGACCCTTCGAGGAGAAACGAATGTACCAAAGCTAAACCCCACCATTCAGGGGAGCAAAAGAATCCCCCCTGCCTGGCTTTTTTTCGGTAAGGAACATAGAACTGGAAAATACCTAAACTATGCATATATTTTGGAAAATTTTTGAGTAATTCCTTAAACTAGCATATCAATCTTTATTTGAATGCTAACAATGCGTACTCAACACATTACACACTAAACCCCTTTTGGAACAAGATTTAAAGAATACTCAAGTCATGTTATGTGTCCTTGGGCTAATCTACACCATTGTTAATCTTTGCCTAACTTCAACCCTGGGTCCCCTTTACTCTCTCAGGAAACTCTACTTTGGAATAGTCCTGGATTTTTCTGGACTTAGCAAAGGCAACCCTATTGTCATTCATTCACTCACCACAAGCCTAGCAGGGGATGGAAGGGAGATCCTGAGATTAAAGCAGGGTCCCTTCAGCTTGCCCAGCAGAATTCGGCTTCATTCCAAAGTCCAGGGCACCCCAAGTGTGGCTTGAATGGTCCCTGGATGGCCTAACCTGGGACACCTGCTCCTTCAGATTGGACCCTGAGACCCTCCCCCTGGGCCCCCTCTCTGCCATAAGTCATCCTCTATCAAGAAGGGCAGCTGCTTCAACTGGAAATCTCAGTTTGCATTTCCCAGTGATGCGGGTAGTATGTGGCTTGTCACAGGACGCTCCATCCAGGGCCTTGCCCAGACAGCCAACCATTCTATTTATAGTAACAATCAACTTATCCTGTTACAGTTCAGTTTGTTTATAGAATGATGTAATTTGGGGAAGGAAAGCTTTTCCTGAGGTCAGTACAATGCATCCTTAGACAAAAGGCTGCATGGTGGGAATCTGGGGTCGTCCAGGTTCTCTGGGGCACAGACACACGTGCCCTGGGCACACCCCTGCTTAATTATTCAGTGTGAGTGATGGCTCGATACACAGTGTTCCCAGGGATCAACCAATCACGTTCGGGGGGAAGCCTCCTAGAAAGCGCCCTTGTTGAAGATACGTTCAGCGTTACTGTCTGCCCAGGGCATCTTCGCTTACTTGCCAGAAATCCGTGTGACTTATGAGGATGGACTGACAGCGAGAATGTGCTGGAAAATGCATAGGTCACAAACGGGGCTGTTATGTGGATGCAATCTGGCAGGAGGTTTTTCCTCCTGAGGGCACAGGAATGCCAGCAGCCCCTATACAGGTCATGGTGCTTGCTGTGCCTGTGCTCAGGGCTGGCTCCCCATGTACCCAGGGGACAGACCAGGCTGGGGCATCACCTTATGATTGTAGAAGTGGCCATTGATAGAGAACCGGTGTCGCCGGATGCGCTGGGCCTCACCGGGGGCACGGCATTTGGGCCTCCTCTGGCTTATGCAGCTGGCGTCGCTCTTGGTCCGCATCAGCTGGGGGGCCTCCTCTGCCTCCTCCAGGGGCCCTGCATGAGAAATGGATGAGAGAATGGCAGGGTGGGTGATGCTGACAGAGCAACTGCCTGCTGTCAGGAGGTCTGGCTCCCTAGAGCTCTGTGGTCATGTGCATTGGGGTAGATGGGGACGTGAGGGCCATTCCTGGACTGGAGGCTGGATACTCCCAGCTTGCAGATAGGAAGGTGAGACCCAGACAGGGTATCCTGGGACACAATGTCATATGGCCATACCCCTCTTGGTCTCTATCTTAGGGTGCCCACGGAGGTCTTTGGTGGCCCCAGCCCTGTCTTCTGAGCCCCTGCTCTGAAACAGGCCCTTCAGAGTGCTAAGGGAAGGGGCACAAAGAGGATGCATGAGCAGGTACAGAGGATGAGGACGAGGTCCCAGAGGGAGGCGAGGGGCAAGGAGGGTGCAGTGCTCTCTGTGGATGTTCCTTTCCCATAGCACACATAGGGCAGGGGACTCAGGCCACCCCTACACTGTCACCTCCCAAACCTCTGCTCACTTTTCCATAAAGAGGAGCGAGAATGAGGGCAGAGCGCCTCAGAGGCAGGCACCTGGGTAGGGGTCCAGCAGGGGAAGCCCCTCTTTTGCTGGGACACAAAGCTGTCCTTTGGAGACTGTGGTTGTGAGCCAAGCCCCTCTGCTCCTACCCTGGATGAGGCAGGGGTCTGGGCAGCTCGTGGGCTCTGCTTACCCGAGCTGTCTGTAGAACTCTCAGCCTTGTGCACTGGCTGAGTGCTTGGCCCCTGGGCTGTGATGTTCCCGTCCTGGGGCGATGGCTCCTTTCTGAAAAGAGACAACTGCGGTGCTGAGATGGCTGCTGGCAGAGAAAGGGAGCTCAGGCCAAGGAGAAGAGACCAGCAGCCCCTGGGGCAGGACACAGGCGGGAAGCACGGCAGGCTGAGGTGAGGCCTGGATTTCAAACCGAGATTTCAGTCTGAAACAATAAAGGAAAAGCAGAGGCCTCCACCAGCATCTGCTGGACGGAAGTGAGCCTGGCCTGAGGGCTTGTGCTGGACTGCATCACGCAGACACATGGATGCATGAACGCAGTCAGGGCCTGCACATTCCTAGGCATCAGGCTTAGCCAGGCCAGCAGCTGTGTGCCAAACGGGCTCACTGGGCTTCCCAAAGGCCTGGTGGGGTGTCAGGCAGGGGCCACCTAGAAGGGCCCAACCTCCAGGCCTCTTAGCAGGATGAACCCCAGGCCAGGGCAGCCAGTGCTGGGCTGGAGAAGGAGTGAGTATGATGGGACAGAGTCGTGCAGCCCGGGGGACCTGGGGAGGAGAAGACAGATGGGATCCTGGAGAACACATGGGCACCAGCCGCGACTGCTGTCTGTGACTGCTTGTACCTCAAGGAGGGGCACATGTGAGTCACACTTGCAGCCTTCCTAAGGAGTCTGACTTTATGATCTAATTCTGTGTGGCTCAGAATTCGCTGAGTGACGGGACACCTAGGGATGTGCCAGGGCTGTCAGGGTGGTGAGTGCTGTCACAGCATGGGTTTTATGTGAAATCTGAAGGGGGCAAAGCTCTGAATGTGTGCTCTCTACAGGAGTTATTACTGGAGAAGCAGGCAAGGCCCAGCTACTAACTGCGTCTTTTGGGAGTGGGCTGAGGAGGAGATAAATGTGCATTAAACAGTAAGGCAGGCAGGAGACCATTTCCTCCTGACGGAAACATTTTTCTGATATTAAACAAATCTAATGTGAAATTCTGACAAATTTATTTTAAAAATTTTGACATTAAAATGAAAACAGAGTAGTAAGAGGCTAAATTTGTGTGCATTTTTAAGATAGAACAAGAGACGGCAAGACATGTTCAGCTTGCACAGGTGCTGGGAGCCCTGCTGGCTGTAGTCGTCCCTTCTTGCCAGCAAGGTGGCTTGGAGGAAGTTTGAGAAACAGAAATGGAGGTCATGGGAGCCTGGAACATTCTCCAGGAGGGAGGGAGAGGCCACTGTGGGTGAGGCTGTGGACTGAGGCAGTCACGGGGCATGGCGATGAGGCTGGTTCACCCTCTCATGCCAGTGTCCCATAAGGGAACAGGGCTCCCACCCTGAGGCTCGGGATATCCCCAACCCACACCCCAAACAGGGAGCTTGGGCTGAGCAGGTGTCACAGAAGCCACCGGGTACTCACGGAGGGCAGTTGGGCCGTCTAGGCATCCATGAGGTGGAGGAGAGGTGCACCTGCTCCCGGTCATCCTGCATCTGCAGTCGGATGGGCCGCCTCAGCCCCCAGGCAATGTTGAGGAGCCCCTCGATGATCAGAGTCCCTTCTTCCTGTGGGGGTACACACATCAGCCCTTCCCCCAAAGCAGCTGCCCACCTTCCCTGTGCCCCCTAGGGATGGGATGCTCTGGACACTTAGGCCTTGCACATCCCTCCTCCTGAGTGGCCCCATCCCCTCGGGAAGGACCATCAACCACTACGTGTCCTGAGGCATGTGACCAGGCCCTGTGGGAGGAAGCCTGAGATGTGCTCAGCTCATGCCTGGCCAGGGACACAGCCCGGAACGCAGTGGGCTGAGTCAGGTATCCCACAGGAACCCAGCTGCTGGCCGGCAGACACGTCCACACTGCAGTGAGGAAGCGGTTCCAGGAACGCACAGTCGGTCTGCTCGTGCCAAGCAGGGGACCTCTCTGCCCACACTGCACCTGGGAGGGGGGTCCTGTGCCACCAGTTCCTGTGCCACCAGGCCCTGCAGGGTCCCACGCCCACCACAGCAGAAGTGGGCACTCTCTGTCCTAGCTGTGTCTCAGCCTCACCCTTCTCCTGGTGCCTCCCGAAAGCAGCAGCGTCGACTTGCCAGGGCTGACAGAGAGGCTTGCTTTTCTCACCACTGCTTAGACATCACTAACCTTATATCCCATGCCAGAATTTCTACAACAGCCTTCATGCCATGTCCCCAACCTGCCTCAGTGTCCCTAGGTCTGCAGATGACATGGTTCCTCTCCTGCTGCCAACCTGGGGCCCTAATCAACAGAGTCCTCTGCAGGCACCTTGCTAGTGCTGGTTGGCACCTCTTGGGCCCTTGATTCAGTGCCTCTGACCTATTCCAGGCCTCTGTCTCTGCGAGACCACGCCAGGCCTCTGTGCCAATCCCAGTCACTCTGTGCGTAAGCCTGGCCAAGCTGAGTCATTTGCCAGAATTCTTGCCAGCAACCTCGGCTGCCCTCTACCCAGAGCCGCGGTCTTGAAGCTACGCACTCCTAATGTGCTCTGACGCTAGTCTTTCCACAACTAACTTGGAATATCATTCTCCCATTGCCATCTCAATCAACATTTAATTTTCTTATTTATTTATGTTTTATTGTGGTAAGGACATATAACATAAGAACTACCCTCTAAACAAACTGTTAAGTGCACAATACTGTATTGTTCACTGTAGGCACAATGTTGCCCAGCCCATGTCCAGGACTTACTCATCTTGCATAGCTGAAACGTTATATCAGCTGCACAGCAACTCCCCACTTCCTCCTCCCCTGCCCCAGGCCCTGCAACCACCATTTTTACTCTCTGCCTCTATGAGCCTATTTTAGATTCCTTATATAAAGGAATCATGCAGTATTTCTGACCCATATTTTAGATTCACAAATCCCATTTCTCTCTCCTCGTTGGCACTAAAAGCCCCGTGAGAACAGGGATGCCATGGAAACTTCTTCGTATCCCTGGCAGCACTCAGGAAGACCCTGCACAATGTGGATTTCATGGTAAGTTAGCAATGGGGTTTCTGGGTTCAAACATCCTGCCATCCACAGAGAAAACAGTGTATCCAAAGGTTATCAAAAACACACACAGCTTCCAGATACGACCTTTCATTATCCGCTAAAAAGGAAAACAAACAAGCAGAAACCAGAGCTGTTTTTGATACTCGCTGGTGCTCTACAAGCATAGATGTGTCACTGAGCTCCCTATGAAGGAGAGGCCAGCACGGATCTATGGAGTTCAAAGGTCTACGGCGGGTTCTGTTCTTGCCTCTTGGTCTCGGGTGCCTCTCAGTGGAGACAGCTTGTGGGGATGGCTCACTCGTGGAGACCCACTGTCCTCCAGCCCCACCCTGGACTCCAGGCAGAGGGAGATGGAGGAGACACAGCCCCAGCCACGAGGGGCTCAGGACGCAGAAGGAGATGCAATGGAGCTTCCTGGAGAGGGTGCTTGTGCACTGCACTCTGGAAGACCAGTGAGGGAGGACAGGGAGGAAAGCTGAGCAGGACCTGCCTGGACAAGGTCGGGGGCTTGGTTGTACTGGGGACAGGCTGGCTAGCCATGACTCAGGCCAGCCACCCACGCACAGGTGACGTGTATGCCCCCAACACTGCCGCCCACCACGGTTCACCCTCCCCCAGCTTGGCCGCATCTTGGCCTATCAGCCAGCAGCAAATTCTCCGTCTCCCTCCTTTTAGTCTCTTGACTAATCTGCTCATTGCTAATAAATTCAAAGAAGAGCCAGCGAACTAGACAAAGGGTCTACAAAAGATATAAGAGTTTGGGCAAGGTGAGAAGTGCCATGTGCCACTGAAATCCTGTTCACTGTCTCAGGCACTCCCTGCTCCGATGCCTTTGTGCGCGTGGAGTTCCCACCTAGAATTCAAGAACTTGGGACTGCCAGTTCCTCTTGCTTGCCTAGGGAGTCTGGGGTCTGCCCAGTACTGAGAGCTCAGGCTTAGGCTACCTCTGGGGGACTCCTCTTTCTCCCCCACCTGTAGCACAGGCAGGCGTGTTCCAGGTGGGACTGTGGCTGGGGCAGAGGATCTGTGGCCTGTCGGGGGAGTGCAGGAGCTTCCCAGGGACTGCCTCCCTCGTCCTTGGCAGCCTCCTTTGCTGGCATGGTCACTCCTGGACAGAGGCGGTGGCTTTCTAATGCTGCCTAGGTATGCTCCTTGGCAGCCCCCCAGCCCCAGCCCAGGCCCAGCAACCAGAGCGATCCTTTGAAGCAGAAGCCAGACTGCAGTGCCCTTGTTCAAACCCTGCAGTGTCTTTGCCTCCCTCTTGGAGGGAAACACAGCATCCACGCCAAGGTTCACTGACCCCCTCCTACATGGGCCAGTCTGCAGGCACCTTGCTGTGCCCTGAGCATGTCCATCTGGAGCACCTCACCACAGGGACTTTGCACGTGCTGCCCCCGCCACCTGGAATGTGCATTTTCCCATTTTTTTCAGGTTTCTGCTTCAATATCTGCTCTGAGGGAAGACACCCCTGACCACTGTTCCTGTGGCGGCAGCCTACCACAGCGTCCCACTGTGCTGCTGTGCTTTTCCTTCAGGCAGCTCTTGCTGTTGCCTGAATCACAGCACCCATTCATCTCTGGCTCTATCTCCTCCATTACTAGAATATGAGCTCCAGGGGGCCACACCTGTGTGTGCAGTCACAGCACACAGTAGCACCTCACATCTGGTGAACAAGTAAACAAATCCTCAGAAAGCACCCCATCTGGGGTGTAAGAAGACCAGGGTCAGACCCCGCAGACTGCTCTTGGTCCCTTGGGAGCAGGGTGTGTCTCTCCTAAGAGCAGGCCTAGGGACCCAGCCTCAGCTGCCTCCAGGCTGGGGTCCTTTGCTGCTGATTTTTCATCAAAGTTGCCGAGGACCTGGCCCAACTTCACAGGAGTCATGATGGGCTGGTGTAATACAGAGTGGGAAACAAGCTTTGGGGCAGGGGTGGCCCTGGGGCTACCTGTGAGGGCCCAGTGGAACCCCTCCCTCTCCCAGTGCCCCTAGGTGACCAGCAGTGCACCCACCCCTTTCCTGCCCTGCAGCGTAAACATTCCCCAGCCTCCTACTGGCAGAAAAACACCTCCAAGCAGGCAGCTGGGCCAGGCCCCGCCCTCCAAGCTGTTTTCCTAAGAGAGCCTTCCTGAGCAGGCTATTTTTGGTCCTCGTGACAGTGATTGATAGCTGGTGGGAAGGTATAAAAGCAGCTGCCTGCCGAAGATCTTCAGACAGCTCAGGGAAGAGTCTGGCACGGTTTTCTCTGAGACTCAGTGCACCGTCCTCCTCCCAGCGACTCCACCCTGGACCCCCTGCCGGACCCTCCACCCTTTGGCCTCCAAGCTTCCCAGGGGCTTCCTTTGGACTGGACTGTCCCTGCTCATCCATTCTCCTGCCACCCCCAGACCTTCTCAGCTCCAGGTAAGAGGGAGCAGCTGCCCTTGGGTTTGAGACAAAACACAAGGACTTTGTTTATGTTTGAGGGCAATTCCCAGCCTGAACTTGCACAGCCTCCCTGTGGGTTAGAGAAGAGGGCTGTCTGTAGAGGGCTTTGCATTTACAAAGGGATTCAGGGGTTATTTCCTGTGTTTCCTACAACATCCCTGCCAGGGGTATTTATAACCCTGTTTTACGGATGGGTAAGTGGAGGCCTGGAGAGGTGGCCTTGCCAAAGGTCCCAAGGTGTGTGGCCGATCCTGGTTTTAAACCCAGCTTTCCTCTGACCAGTGTTTGTTAGGTTGGTTTCTCTTATCTGTGCACATTCTGAAACAATAAGGATAAAATCTTAAGCCTTTGGGTTTTCAACTTAAACAGGAAGAAAGAGCCCAGGAGTCCGAGCTCTGGTCTGGGCTCTGTAGACTTCGAACTGCTCTCAGGGCACCAGATTCCTACAGGCAGCCCCAGAGGAGTGTGGGGACACTGAGGGGCGGTGGGATGCATGGCAGGCCCTCACCACCTGGCCTCTGTTTCCCAACAGGTTGCCGCCTCCTCTCGCCAGGGTGATGAGGTCCCGGCTTCTGCTCTCCGTGGCCCATCTGCCCACAATTCGGGAGACCACGGAGGAGATGCTGCTTGGGGGTCCTGGGCAGGAGCCCCCGCCCTCTCCTAGCCTGGATGACTACGTGAGATCCATATCTCGACTGGCACAACCCACCTCTGTGCTGAACAAGGCCACGGCCCAGGGCCAACCCAGGCCACCCCACAGGCCAGCCCAGGCCTCCCGGAAGGGCCGCCCTGCTGTGTCCCTGCGGGACATCACCGCACGTTTCAGTGGCCAGCAGCCCACACTGCCCACGGCTGATGCTGTGGACCCCCTGGACTGGCTTTTTGGGGAGTCCCAGGAAAAGCAGCCAAGCCAGAGGGACCTGCCGAGGAGGACTGGCCCCTCTGCTGGCCTCTGGGGTCCACACAGACAGATGGACAGCAGCAAGGCCAGGGGGGCCCCCAGAGGGAGGCTCTGTGAAGCCAGGATGCCTGGGCACTCCCTAGCAAGACCATTGCGGGATGGGCAGCAGAGCTCTGACCTAAGAAGCTGGACTTTGGGGCAGCCTGCCCAAGCCATGGCCTCCCCCCGCAGCCCCCGCCCCAGCAGTGTCCTCAGAACTCTCTACTCGCACCTCCCGGTGATCCATGAACTCTGACCCCTGGCCAATAAAGGCTTCTGTAAAGAGCTCGGTGGGTCTACATCTCCCGTCTTCCCCCATGGTCACTGTCCCTGGCAGGTCTCTGGAACAGAAATGCTTTTCTGCAGAGGCCCCTGCTGGGGCAGTTCACAGTGAGACCAACCCCCTCTGAATATAACAGCCTGTCTCACATGAGGAGATGTTACCGATCCCGTTTGCTCTGATCCTTGCTGGCTGATCACCTTGAGCAAGTTACTTAACATCTGTGTTCTCAGTTTCTCATGGGTAATATGGGACTAATATACTGGCACCTGCCTCCCAGGCCATTCTGACGCGTAAAGGCATGTAGGAGCCCATTCGCTGAGTAGCTATCGTCATCACTGGTGGGGAAACTGGTGGTAAGGGTATGAGGGTAGTGGGGTGCCAGCCCCCTAGGTGTTTCAGAACAAGGCCTCAGGCACTCCCAAGTCCGCCTCTTGGCCTCCACTCTCAAAGTCCATGTTATGTGAGGCCCAAGAGAACACATGGAGTCTTAGCAAATGCACTGATATATTCCAGGGGGACTGTCACCTGGCACCACTGGGGCACTCTGCTGGCTACAACTCATACATCCTGTCGTGGCACTGGGAGAGTTCCCCCATGACGAGGGCCAAGACAGAATCTGTACCACTCAGTCCTACCATCCCCACCCCCATCTCACCTCCACCCAGGGGGCTCATGGCATGGTCAGGGTCCCAGTTGTGGGTGAGAAGCAGGGCACTGTCCAGCTGTCCTTCACCGGGGAAGTCCAGATGTTCTAAGGCCCAGGCCAGGGCATCTGGAGTCTGAAGGACCCCAATTCCTAGAGGCATCTGGCAGCAAGAAGGTGAGGCATCAGGGAATGGGAATCAGGCTGCCTCTGGTCAGCGGCAAAAGGACAGAGAGAGGAGAGGAGGAAGATTGAGCTGGGGGCGGCAACCAAGCTCACCTGGGCGGGTCTCTGCCACCTCCTTGCTCTGCGAGTTGTCAACCTAGGTCATTCTCTTTTTTTGTGGCTATTTTTAATTGCTTTGGATTTGTTAAATGTTTGTTTTCTGTTACGTTCAGACAAGCAATTACCCAGTTTCCTTATCTATAAAATGGGGACATCAACAGTGTCCTTCACACCCTGCAAGGGCTGGGAACCTGCTCATATGAACTTGGAGCTGCAATTGTGAGCACTGTAGACAAATGTTTGTATCTGTCACAGCCCACTATGTCTCTGTGGTGGTCCCAAACCTGCAGGTTCCTGTCTTTGGGCAAACGTGTGGGGCAGGTTTTGGCCAGGGCAGCCTTTAGCCAACCATCACCCTCAGGAGAGATCCGGAGGGCCCCCGACCAAAGCAGAGGGGCCGAGGTCCAGGCTTGCTGGGTCCAGCCTCACTACAGCCCCTTCTGCAAAGCATCATGAAATTGGGTCAGAGGGGAGAGTCCAGCAACTAGGATTGGGTCAGCAGACTCCTCCATGCTCAGAAGCTGCCTCACTGCATCTGGGGAGGTCAGGCAGTTTGAGGAGACCCACCATCCCCGGGCTTCCCCACTAATACCCAGCTTTGTGAAAGAGGTCAGTGGCACCTTTGGAAGGCGCTCCCTCCCTGTCGAATACAGGTTTGTGGTGGGGGCTTCTGGCAGTGTCCCAAGCTCCTGCAGAGAGGCCCAGGCGAATTCCTTTCCCTTCAAGCTAAGCCTCCTGCTGGGCCCTTGTAGAGCAGTTGCATTCTCCTTCCTACTTGCCACTGGAGTGGGGGTGGAGAGAGTGGAAAGGGGAGTAGAGAGGGGAGTGGAGAGGGGAGTGGAGGTGGGGGTGGGAGTGGAGAGGGGAGTGGGGCTGGGGG